>NC_139718.1:1393593-1401093 GCF_964188405.1 Protomyctophum parallelum | reverse complement strand
GTCCAGGAGATCCTCTCTGTCTCTGGTGGTGTGGATGGATTCAGTGTCCAGGAGATCCTCTCTGTCTCTGGTGGTGTGGATGGATTCAGTGTCCAGGAGATCCTCTCTCTCTCTGGTGGTGAGGATGGATTCAGTGTTCAGGAGATCCTCTCTCTCTCTGGTGGTGAGGATGGATTCAGTGTTCAGGAGATCCTCTCTCTCTCTGGTGGTGGGGGTGGATTCAGTGTCCAGGAGATCCTCTCTCTCTCTGGTGGTGAGGATGGATTCAGTGTTCAGGAGATCCTCTCTGGTGGTTCAGTGTCCGTCTGGCCTCGGGTGGTGGTTTGAACAAAGTACTTGGACAGCCCCTTTTTATACTATTCTAAGCCCCGCCCTGAAGGGACAGCCCCCCCCCCCCCCCCCCCCAGGAGCAGAGATTGGAGTGTAACATTTTCCCTTTAATATATTCAAAGAAAAAAACAATAGCAGATCTACAAGCTCATAGCACGTGACTTTAGGCCATGATATGTAATGTTTGAATAGCCAAAGCATAAAGTAATGCTTTTTAGATGACAACGGGTTGAGACCTGAGCATAAAGCATAAAGTAATGCTTTTTAGATGTAAAAGGTTGAGACCTGAGGCCTCTGAACATTCTACATGTTTTATGAAAAAATGTGGTTAATGTTTTCTAATCGAGTAAAAGTAAAAGTAACAATGTTGTCTCTGAGATGTAGTGGAGTGGAAGTACAAGTACTGGACATTGGAAATACTCAAGCAAAGTACAAATGCTTCAAAATTGTACTTAAGTACAGTACTTAAGTAAAAGCACTTAGTTACTTTCCACCACTGATCAATATGCAGCATGACAGTAGATCTATGACGTCCTGCTATAGATTATGGAAACCATGAGAAGAACACAATGAGCAGGAACACGCTGTGGTCTCATATCATACTGTACGTACAGTCAGGCCCTCTGATACAGTAGTAGACATGGTTATCAATATGCTTACAGTCAGGCCCTCTGATACAGTAGTAGACATGGTTATCAATATGTTTATGCAGCGTGGTGTCGTCTGAGACCGCTGAGGCCAGATTAGATCACGTGTTGTTGTAGTAAAACGTGCAATATTTGTCTCTGTGGAGTCTATGATAATATATAATTGCCCCCCCATGAAATCTATTGTTTTGTTTCTCTGTGAAAAGTCATGATGAAATGTGACCAGATTTGAGAATTATTATTTTTTAGTTTTTCCCCAAAATGAGTTAATATCACAGGAGGACTCTTCACATACTAGAGCATGTCTGAAATTGAAGTGCCAGAGCTGAAATCGACATGTAAATATGAAATAAATGCTTAAACATGTAGCTAGGTGTAATGTTAGAGACCACAGAAGACATGTAAATATGAAATAAATGCTTAAACATGTAGCTATAGGTGTAATGTTAGAGACCACAGAAGACATGTAAATATGAAATAAATGCTTAAACATGTAGCTAGGTGTAATGTTATAGACCACAGAAGACATGTAAATATGAAATAAATGCTTAAACATGTAGCTATAGGTGTAATGTTAGAGACCACAGAAGACATGTAAATATGAAATAAATGCTTAAACATGTAGCTAGGTGTAATGTTAGAGACCACAGAAGACATGTAAATATGAAATAAATGCTTAAACATGTAGCTAGGTGTAATGTTAGTCCACAGAAGACATGTAAATATGAAATAAATGCTTAAACATGTAGCTATAAGTGTAATGTTAGAGACCACAGAAGACATGTAAATATGAAATAAATGCTTAAACATGTAGCTATAGGTGTAATGTTAGAGACCACAGAAGACATGTAAACATTAAATAAATGCTTAAACATGTAGCTATAGGTGTAATGTTAGAGACCACAGAAGACATGTAAATATGAAATAAATGCTTAAACATGTAGCTAGGTGTAATGTTAGTCCACAGAAGACATGTACACATTAAATAAATGCTTAAACATGTAGCTAGGTATTTCTCTTTTTTTGTATTATTGGATATAAACCACTGGATAAAGATAACTTTATTTCCATTTGTGGATTCATGGATTTTCCTGCATGGATAATTGTATTTGCGAAGGACGCAGACTTCACCGGAAGAGTTTAATCAGAGCAGTGTGTGTCCAGTGGAAACCTCGTATGAATCTGATCTCAGGTCAGAATGGGGTTAATCAGACCAGTGTGTGTACAGTGGAAACCTCGTATGAATCTGATCTCAGGTCAGAATGGGTTAATCAGACCAGTGTGTGTCCAGTGGAAACCTCGTAGGAATCTGATCTCAGGTCAGAATGGGTTCATCAGACCAGTGTTGTGTCCAGTGGAAACCTCGTATGAATCTGATCTCAGGTCAGAATGGGGTTAATCAGACCAGTGTGTGTCCAGTGGAAACCTCGTATGAATCTGATCTCGGGTCAGAATGGGTTAAGGACGGTAACACTCACAGAGGAGACTTTGGGCTCTGTTTTCCTCCATGCTATTGAAGCCATTTTGACCTGTGGGAACCATTCTGCAAATGTCTTCTAAATCCTGACTGTTTTCTTGAAAAAGCTGTTTTTCTATGTCAAGTCGTTCTCAAACACTTTCATGTCACTTTTCACGATTCTTCAAAAAATAGCAGACCTACGAGCTCGTAGCGCTATGATCTTGTAGATCTGCTATTTTTCTGTGTGTGTGTGTGTGTGTGTGTGTGTGTGTGTGTGTGTGTGTGTGTGTGTGTGTGTTATTGTTTTATTCAGACTAATGCCTCGACCATCAATTGTGTGCGTTGATCTATAATTGTTTACATGTCAAGGTCATATACACGTAGGTCATTCATATTGCCACCTCACTCTTCAGTCTTCATATCATCATTTTACTGCCTGTTTACTCCGGGTTCTTCTCCTTTATCATCATTAACGTCATGCCACCATCCACGTGCCTCTAATCACCTCAGCCCTGTATTATCCTTTATATCATTTTATCATATTTATATTATGGATTTCCTGACGCTATAGGTTCAGATTCCATATCTTATTCAGTCTCCATGTTGTTGTCTAGCTGCCTCCAGCCATCATGAAAGGTCTATTTTGGTTTGAGACGACATGTCTTTGGGCCTTAATTGGCCTATAGTGGAAGTCAGTGTTGTTTTTGGCAGCAAATTTCTATTTTAGTTTTAGTCATTAGTCTTTGGACTGAAACTTCATTTAGTTTTAGTCACATTTTAGTCACCTGGAATGTATTAGTGTTAGTCTAGTTTTAGTCGACTAAATGTCATAAGATTTTAGTCGACTAAATCTACAGTTGATTTAGTCGACTAAAATGTATTTTGGCGGGCCTTGATGCCGTCGTAATGAGTGTTTTTACACTTGCTGAAAATAGACGATCTACAAAATCACAACGTGAGCTTTTAGATCTGCTATTTTCAGCATGCAACCAAGTGTAAAATGACTTATACTGGATCTCTTGTCCACTAGTCCCTTCCTAACATTTTAGTCTAGTTTTTATTTGTTGACGAAATTGTCAGTATATTTAGTCTTAGTTTTAGTCACCATAGCATAGTTTTAATTTAGTTTCCATTTAGTTTTCGTCAGTGAAAAAAGGTAGTCGACGAACATTTCTCGTCTTAGTTTTAGTCGACGAAAACAACACTGCAGGCTTCAATGGGCATCCATGTGCTGCTTCTGAAAAAACGAAATTTAAATTCAAATTAAAGAAATGTCCAATTATTTTAGGGATAAGGGTCAGGGTCTGACTGAACTATATGTTGCTTTTTGCATTTCTGTTTCTGTATATTCGTATACGTCTCTAAATGTTATGATGAATTGAACATGGTGGACCCTCTTGTAAACAAGTGTAATGCTTTATGGGGTCGTCCACTTACAGTTAACAGTTTTGTTTGTATTGAGTTGTGCTTGAATTGTTACTGTAATTCTGCAAACTGTTAACCCATTCTGTACGGGAACCCATTCTGGTGTTAGCATCATGTTATGCTTTAGCTATTGAAAAATAGCAGATCTACAAGCTCATATCGCGCCACCGAGTGGCGCGATACGAGCTTGTAGGTCTGCTATTTTATGAAAAATCGAAGAGCGACTGACATTTTTTAGAATCTGATCTCAGGTCAGAATGGGTTCATCAGACCAGTGTGTGTGTCCAGTGGAAACCTCGTATGAATCTGATCTCAGGTCAGAATGGGTTCATCAGACCAGTGTGTGTGTGTCCAGTGGAAACCTCGTATGAATCTGATCTCAGGTCAGAATGGGGTTAATCAGACCAGTGTGTGTCCAGTGGAAACCTCGTATGAATCTGATCTCAGGTCAGAATGGGTTAATCAGACCAGTGTGTGTCCCAGTGGAAACCTCGTATGAATCTGATCTCAGGTCAGAACAGGGTTAATCAGACCAGTGTGTGTCCCAGTGGAAACCTCGTATGAATCTGATCTCAGGTCAGAACGGGGTTAATCAGACCAGTGTGTGTCCAGTGGAAACCTCGTATGAATCTGATCTCAGGTCAGAATGGGTTAATAAATCAATCAATCAATCAATAATTGGATCTCTGTCTCCCCCTAAAGGCACGGTGTGGACGCAGCGCATCGTCACAGCTCATCTTCTCTCTGTCTCCCTCTACAGGCACGGTGTGGACGCAGCGCATCGTCACCCTCATCTTCTCTCTGTCTCCCTCTACAGGCACGGTGTGGACGCAGCGCGTCGTCACAGCTCATCTTCTCTCTGTCTCCCTCTACAGGCACGGTGTGGACGCAGCGCGTCGTCACAGCTCATCTTCTCTCTGTCTCCCTCTACAGGCAGGGTGTGGACGCAGCGCATCGTCACAGCTCATCTTCTCTCTGTCTCCCTCTACAGGCACGGTGTGGACGCAGCGCGTCGTCACAGCTCATCTTCTCTCTGTCTCCCTCTACAGGCACGGTGTGGACGCAGCGCATCGTCACCTCATCTTCTCTCTGTCTCCCCCTAAAGGCACGGTGTGGACGCAGCGCATCGTCACAGCTCATCTTCTCTCTGTCTCCCTCTAAAGGCACGGTGTGGACGCAGCGCGTCGTCACAGCTCATCTTCTCTCTGTCTCCCTCTACAGGCACGGTGTGGACGCAGCGCATCGTCACAGCTCATCTTCTCTCTGTCTCCCTCTACAGGCACGGTGTGGACGCAGCGCATCGTCACCTCATCTTCTCTCTGTCTCCCTCTACAGGCACGGTGTGGACGCAGCGCATCGTCACAGCTCATCTTCCCTCTGTCTCCCTCTACAGGCACGGTGTGGACGCAGCGCATCGTCACCCTCATCTTCCAGGAGGACTTCCCGGAGATGAAAGACAAAACCACCTTCCAGTGGATGCCCTGGTTGGAGTACCAGTACAAGGGACTGGACTACAACTCCCAGCGCTCCCCGCGCCTCTTCTGTAGTCACCTGCACCAGCACGTCATGCCCAGTGGGCTGCAGCGCAAGAAGGCAAAGGTTTCGCTTCCCGTCCGCGCGCACGCACACACACACGCACACACGAACACACGCACGCACACGCACGCACGCACGCACACACGCACGAACACACGCACGCACGCACGATGCACGCACACACGCACACACACACACACACTAGATACCAGGGGTCGGCAACCGGCGGCTCTAGAGCCGCATGCGGCTCTTGAGCACTCCCCTGGTGGCTCTCTGTAGCATTACAAAAAAATCGATGAAAATGTATAAATGTTTATTTTTTCACATTTTTATTTTTCATTTATGGTTTCTGTAGGAGGCAAAACGTGACAGAAACATTCTTAAGTTTCCCAATTTTGTAAAAATGTGTAGAATAAATATTAAGTTTCAATAATGTCAACTAAAATTCGCGTCATAGCATGCGACACACTCGCATGCTGCGCGCCTGACACTATTATAAACAAACCGGTGGGTGTGTGTGAGGCTGGTGCCTGCTACGCTATGGCTTCTACATCTACAGGGAGAAAAAGAAAGATAGCCGACGAAAACAGAGGATTTAACAATTCGTGGACAGACGCTTATGCCTTCACAGCCAATGCAGAAGATGGATTGCCTGTATGCTTAATCTGCAGTATCCCATGACGCAACAGCAGCCTGTTTTACGCAATCGCAGTCCAAACGTGTATATAAACATTCCGATTTCAAATATAAGGTCCTCGCCACATGTGCCACGGGGGTTAGAAATTTGCTGGTACAGTGATTAGCATTGCTGCATCCCGCGTTGTTTAATAAAAAGCATTTTTATCCGAGCGCCCCGGCTACTTGTCTCAAACGGGGTTGGGAAATCCACAGTTGCACACCGGTTGGGGGCGCGTAGTTGAAAGCCAATGGCAAAATAACAGCTCGGATAAAAATGCTTTTTATTAAACAACGCGGGATGCAGAAATGCTAATCGCTGTACCAGCAACATTCTAACACCAGTGGCACACGTGGCGAGTACTTTATATTTGGAATCTGAATGTTTATGTACACGTTTACAATGTAAATGTAGCGATTGCATAAAACAGGCTGCAGTTGCCATGACGCACCATGGCTAAATCTGCAGTGACAAACTTATCAAACAATAAATAAAACGTGGCAAGCCGTTCACAGACGGTGACTACAGTATATGAAGGAGTCATATAGACGTTGTATTATCTCCCGTGTTGCAACGAAACTATAGCAGCAGCCAGCAGTGGTGGAGTTTAAAGCTGCGATGATTGCGATCCACTTCTTAAAAGTTATAGTTTGCTGACTTTGCTCCCTTCTGCTTTCTTCAGCAGTTCTGTGACTGCAACAGCCCTCTTTCTCTCATTCATGCAAACTTAGCATGCTTTCCCTGGAAATGTCTTTCAACGTTACTTTTTTATTGTTTGATAGTTTGTCACTGCAGATTAAGCATACAGGCAAATACCGATATTGTAAACCTCCCAAAACACGACACACTTGTGTGGAAAACATGGAATATTTGGAGTATTTGTGGAGTAACGTTGTGAGCAGATATTCTCAAACATGAACTACATTAAATCCAAATACCGCACACGCCTCACCGATGAGAGCCTGCGCAGTTGTGTGTGAAGATTAAAGTGACATTTTACGTGCCCAGTGTTGAGAAGCTCTCCAGCGATGTCCACACACAGAAATCACATTAAACGGGTAAGAACACAATGCAAAAAACATGGCATAATAATGGAGGGTGCGTTGACTGCGTTCGGAAATGCGCACCGGGAGCGCACTCGCCTATATTAGTTTGCATTGCACAGTGCGCTCAGTGCGCTATTTCCGAACGGGCCCGTAATGAAAGTTAAACCATAGCGCACTTTTTATTTTGATAGATAGGCTAATATCCACTTGCAGCCCTTTTGTCTTCATTATATAAGCATTTTATGGCTAAAAAAATGTTGCGGCTCCAGATAGATTTTGAATTAATTTTTTTGGTCGAAAATGGCTCATTCAACATCTTGGGTTGCCGACCCCTGCTAGATACTGATACTGTTCCAAACTGGCCCCTGTAAATTACGGGAA
>NC_139718.1:1356093-1386093 GCF_964188405.1 Protomyctophum parallelum | reverse complement strand
CATTGTTTATAGGTTCAATATAAGTCAAATAATATAGCCTTTCCACAGGAGTATCTTTTTATATTTTTCCAAAAAGAATACAAACAGCCAATAGCATATTACAAAGTTATCCCCCTCACTGGGGACAATTCCGGGAGGTAAAACGGGCACGCACCGGGGCGAGTTGTCCAGTATTCGAAGTGGTTAGTGTATGTTTTATAATGTGGCTCCCTCTGGTGGCGCAAAGCGTATCTGCTCTTGTCAATTCAATCGTTTTATTAGGTTAATATTGCTATATGTTTGTAACCGTTTTAGAAAAGCAATAAGCTACTCGAGGCACTTGGAAAATGTACTAGTATGCTATTTATTGATTGATTGAATACTTTATTAACAGGTTTTGTGTCAGGCTTCTTTCTATCCCAGGTAAGGATCCAAAATGCAGAACTCACGGACACAAGGAACAAACTTAAAGGCTTTATTTGGCAAAAGTAGAAATCAGTTACACCATCACAAGGAAAGAAATAAACGGATACACAAGGCAGAGCAAACTGATAAACCAACAACCACATGAGATCATCAAGGGCTATATATATAGACTAGGTTCATGTTAGCCTGACCCAAACAGAGACATTTCTCGTCTAGAGGGGCGGGTCGCGCCTCAGAAATGCGCGCACCCTGATTGGATCTCATCGATCTGTCCGTCACCCCCGGCCCCTCCTCTCCCCCCTAGTGCAGCGCTACGTCACATCATTTAGAGCGACGCCCACCCGGAAGGGTTGACTCCCACTTTTAGACTGGTTCAGCCCACGGCTTTTTCCAGGCTTTCATCTTTCGCGCAGACGAAATGAAAGCCTGGGTATCGAGGCTAGGTTCATGTTATGTAGACAGCACTATAATTGTATTGTATGTAGTCATAGCACGTCATAGTACATAATGTATAGCATAGTAGTAAATATGTATAGTGTATGTATAGTTTCATTATATAGATATTCCACTGTTACTTTCTTAGCTTACGCATGTTTCATGATAAATGCTTTTATGTGATGTATTCCCATGCTTTTTGTTCTTGCTTAATGTAAGTCGCTCTGGATTAAGAGCGTCTGATAAATGCCTACATTGTAAATTGTAAATTGGAGCAGGTGTGGTGAAACACAGGTTGGTCCAGGGCTGTGACACTTTGGGCCAAAAAGCCCCTAGAGGGCCTATAGGCTTGTTTCCATTCTGGTCCTCTGCATAATATCAGAACGGGTCAGAACCGCTATCGGCAGAAGATCTGACCCTGCAGAATAACCGGAGATCGGATTTAGGTCATAGTTTCATAATCGTACACCTCTAGTTTTTTGTGTCCTAAACATCATTAAAATAAGATATGTGTCCCCTTATCTCTCAAATGGTTTTACCCATTTTGGGGCGGGAACCCCTTTTGGTGTTAGCATTATGTTATGCTTTAGCTATTGAAAAATAGCAGATCTACAAGCTCTTAGCGCGCCACTCGGTGGCACGCTAAGAGCTTGTAGATCTGCTATTTTTGAAAAATCGAAGAACGACTGACATAGAAACATAGCTTTTTCAGAAAAACTGTCAGGATGTAGAAGACACTTTTAGAATCTGATCTCAGGTCAGAATGGGTTAAATCCCTGTGAGAGAAGACTGCAGTAGCCGAGAACCCATTCAGGTCGGGAACCCCTTTTGGCGTTTTAAGCATTGTGTTATACTTTAGCTATATACTAACCCTAACCCATATAGCGTGGCACAGAGTGCAACGCTAGGAGCTTGTAGGTCTGCTATTTCTGAATTGACCCAGTAGGCCTATTGACTTGTTCCACCAGTGTCTTCTGGTGTTAGGGGGAACAGTGTCAGTATCCTGGTGTTGGGGGGAACAGTGTCAGTATCCTGGTGTTGGGGGGAACAGTGTCAGTATCCTGGTGTTGGGGGGAACAGTGTCAGTATCCTGGTGTTGGGGGGAACAGTGTCAGTATCCTGGTGTTGGGGGGAACAGTGTCAGTATCCTGGTGTTGGGGGGAACAGTGTCAGTATCCTGGTGTTGGGGGGAACAGTGTCAGTATCCTGGTGTTGGGGGGAACAGTGTCAGTATCCTGGTGTTAGGGGGAACAGTGTCAGTATCCTGGTGTTGGGGGGAACAGTGTCCGTATCCTGGTGTCGGGGGAACAGTGTCAGTATCCTGGTGTTGGGGGGAACAGTGTCAGTATCCTGGTGTTGGGGGGGAACAGTGTCAGTATGCTGGTGTTGGGGGGGAACAGTGTCAGTATCCTGGTGTTGGGGGGGAACAGTGTCAGTATCCTGGTGTTGGGGGGGAACAGTGTCAGTATCCTGGTGTTGGGGGGAACAGTGTCAGTATCCTGGTGTTGGGGGGAACAGTGTCAGTATCCTGGTGTTAGGGGGAACAGTGTCAGTATCCTGGTGTTAGGGGGAAGAGTGTCAGTATCCTGGTGTTGGGGGGGAACAGTGTCAGTATCCTGGTGTTGGGGGGGAACAGTGTCAGTATCCTGGTGTTGGGGGGAACAGTGTCAGTATCCTGGTGTTGGGGGGAACAGTGTCAGTATCCTGGTGTTGGGGGGAACAGTATCAGTATTCTGGTGTTGGGGGGAACAGTGTCAGTATCCTGGTGTTAGGGGGAACAGTGTCAGTATCCTGGTGTTGGGGGGAACAGTGTCAGTATCCTGGTGTTGGGGGGAACAGTGTCAGTATCCTGGTGTTGGGGGGAACAGTGTCAGTATCCTGGTGTTGGGGGGAACAGTGTCAGTATCCTGGTGTTGGGGGGAACAGTGTCAGTATCCTGGTGTTGGGGGGAACAGTGTCAGTATCCTGGTGTTGGGGGGAACAGTGTCAGTATCCTGGTGTTGGGGGGAACAGTGTCAGTATCCTGGTGTTAGGGGGAACAGTGTCAGTATCCTGGTGTTGGGGGGAACAGTGTCAGTATCCTGGTGTTGGGGGGAACAGTGTCAGTATCCTGGTGTTGGGGGGAACAGTGTCAGTATCCTGGTGTTGGGGGGAACAGTGTCAGTATCCTGGTGTTGGGGGGAACAGTGTCAGTTTCCTGGTGTTGGGGGGAACAGTGTCAGTATCCTGGTGTTGGGGGGAACAGTGTCAGTATCCTGGTGTTGGGGGGAACAGTGTCAGGGTCAGTTTCCTGGTGCTGGGAGGAACAGTGTCAGGGTCAGTTTCCTGGTGCTGGGGGGAACAGTGTCAGGGTCAGCCTACGCAGAGTTTCCTGGTGCTGGGGGGACTGCTCACACACGCGGTGAACGATGGTCCTCACGGCCTGGACTCTGTGAGTCTGCTGCTCCAATAGGGAGGAGGGGGAGGAGCCAGGGAGCAGGGGGGCGGAGCCGGAGGAGGTCAGGGGGGTGTAGCGTCCCTCGACGGCTTTCTGGAGGTGTTTAGCGCGAGTCTGGAGAGACAGCAGACTGACGAAGTCCTGTAGGGAAAGAAACGTTAGTCATTATTCATTTACATAATGTGATGTCACCATTAGTCATTATTCATTTACATAATGTGATGTCACCATTAGTCATTATTCATTTACATAATGTGATGTCACCATTAGTCATTATTCATTACATAATGTGATGTCAACATTAGTCATTATTCATTTACATAATGTGATGTCACCATTAGTCATTATTCATTTACATAATGTGATGTCACCATTAGTCATTATTCATTTACATAATGTGATGTCACCATTAGTCATTATTCATTTACATAATGTGATGTCACCATTAGTCATTATTCATTTACATAATGTGATGTCACCATTAGTCATTATTCATTTACATAATGTGACATCACCATTAGTCATTATTCATTTACATAATGTGATGTCAACATTAGTCATTATTCATTTACATAATGTGATGTCACCATTAGTCATTATTCATTTACATAATGTGATGTCACCATTAGTCATTATTCATTTACATAATGTGATGTCACCATTAGTCATTATTCATTTACATAACGTGATGTCACCATTAGTCATTATTCATTTTATATAATTTCATATGTTTGAATATTTAACCGTGAAATGTGCCGCGCTATGAGCTTGTAGATCTGCTATTTCTGAAAAGGCGTCAAAATGTTGCGCAAATATTTGCTTCTGGGTGTGTCCAGTTGGAACAACATGTTTTCAGATGCTCGGCGGCCGAATACAGATAATTCTGGGGGTTCTTGATGTGAAAAAGGTTGAGAACCAACTGAGATAGAAACATGGGGTTTTTCAGAAAACTGTCAGGATTTGTAGAATCTGTCTCTTGTGACATACAATGTTATGGTTCCAATTCTTATAGAGGGGACTCTATAGACAGACAGACAGACAGACAGACAGACCCTGTCTTTGGTTTCCTGGAGGTGGTGGAGGTCGGAGGTCAAAGTTCCGTAGTCTTCCTGCAGGGCGGCGCTGTGGAGCCTCTGGTTCTGCAGACGCTCCCTGAGAGATGCCTTCACAGAGAGCAGATCGCTCAGCTGCTGCTCACACTCTGTGACCTGCTGTAGCACGCACGCACGCACGCACACACACACATGCACGCGCACGCACGCACACACACACACACACACACACACACACGCACATGCACTTCCCATTACAGTCAGAACTACAGACTCACTCCCAATCGTCCACCGTAGTCTGAAAACCCACCTCTTAAGACTCCATCTTAGCCCGTAGCCCCTCCCCTAGCCTCGACGACCTTACAGGCGTATGCAAAGACTCAACTTATGTAATTTAGATAGCATTTTATCATGTAGACATATAGCATTATATAGTGTATACGCATAGTTTAATTATACAGATAATTATCTGTGGCTCAGAGGTAGAGTGGCTGGATGGTAACCGTAAGGTTGCCAGTTCGAACCCTGTGGGCTCCCCCAGAGTTACTGTCGAAGTGTCCTTGAGCAAGACTCTGAACCCCTAATTGCTCCTGATGTGCTGGTTGGTGCCTTGCATGGTTTCAGCCGCCATCGGTGTATGAATGTGTGTGTGTGAATGGGTGAATGTAATGCACAATCTATGTAAAGGTGTGTGTGAATGGGTGAATGTAATGCACAGTCTATGTAAAGGTGTGTGTGAATGGGTGAACGTAATGCACAGTCTATGTAAAGGTGTGTGTGTGTGTGTGTGTGTGTGTGTGTGTGTGTGTGAATGGGTGAATGTAATGCACCATCTCTGTAAAGCGCCTTGGATAAAGGCACTATATAAATGTACCATTGAACCGTGTATTACCTTATGTGTGGTGTGTGTGTTGTTAATATGTTAATACCTTATGTGTGGTGTGCGTGTTGTTAATATGTTAATACCTTATGTGTGGTGTGTGTGTTGTTAACATGTTAATACCTTATGTGTGGTGTGTGCGTGTTGTTAACATGTTAATACCTTATGTGTGGTGTGTGTGTGTTGTTAATATGTTAATACCTTATGTGTGGTGTGCGTGTTGTTAATATGTTAATACCTTATGTGTGGTGTGTGTGTTGTTAATATGTTAATACCTTATGTGTGGTGTGCGTGTTGTTAATATGTTAATACCTTATGTGTGGTGTGTGTGTTGTTAACATGTTAATACCTTATGTGTGGTGTGTGCGTGTTGTTAACATGTTAATACCTTATGTGTGGTGTGTGCGTGTTGTTAACATGTTAATACCTTATGTGTGGTGTGCGTGTTGTTAACATGTTAATACCTTATGTGTGGTGTGCATGTTGTTAATATGTTAATACCTTATGTGTGGTGTGTGTGTTGTTAACATGTTAATACCTTATGTGTGGTGTGTGCGTGTTGTTAATATGTTAATACCTTATGTGTGGTGTGTGTGTTGTTAACATGTTAATACCTTATGTGTGGTGTGTGTGTGTTGTTAACATGTTAATACCTTATGTGTGGTGTGTGTGTTGTTAATATGTTAATACCTTATGTGTGGTGTGTGTGTTGTTAATATGTTAATACCTTATGTGTGGTGTGCGTGTTGTTAACATGTTAATACCTTATGTGTGGTGTGTGTGTTGTTAACATGTTAATACCTTATGTGTGGTGTGTGTGTTGTTAACATGTTAATACCTTATGTGTGGTGTGTGTGTTGTTAACATGTTAATACCTTATGTGTGGTGTGTGTGTGTGTTGTTAACATGTTAATACCTTATGTGTGGTGTGTGTGTTGTTAACATGTTAATACCTTATGTGTGGTGTGTGTGTGTGTTGTTAACATGTTAATACCTTATGTGTGGTGTGTGTGTTGTTAACATGTCAATACCTTATGTGTGGTGTGTGTGTTGTTAACATGTTAATACCTTATGTGTGGTGTGTGTGTTGTTAACATGTTAATACCTTATGTGTGGTGTGTGTGTTGTTGACATGTTAATACCTTATGTGTGGTGTGTGTGTTGTTAACATGTTAATACCTTATGTGTGGTGTGTGTGTTGTTAACATGTTAATACCTTATGTGTGGTGTGTGTGTTGTTAACATGTTAATACCTTATGTGTGGTGTGCGTGTTGCGCTGCAGAGCCGCGATGCTTCGGTTCAGCTCGCGGTGGGACGTTGTCGTTGTGAGGTCCAAAGCCCGGCCCTGGGCCTCCCTGTACAATTTACAATTTACAATGTA
The DNA here is from genome assembly GCF_964188405.1 of Protomyctophum parallelum. Lineage (NCBI taxonomy): Eukaryota > Metazoa > Chordata > Actinopteri > Myctophiformes > Myctophidae > Protomyctophum > Protomyctophum parallelum. The sequence goes on along the minus strand of NC_139718.1, from coordinate 1,379,502 downwards.
GGCATTTAACAGACGCTCTTAATCCAAAGCGACTTACATTAAGCAAGAACAAAAAGCATGGGAATACATCACATAAAAGCATTTATCATGAAACATGCGTAAGCTAAGAAAGTAACAGTGGAATATCTATATAATGAAACTATACATAATATACTACTATGCTATACATATGTACTATGACCTGCTACTGTATGACTACTTTATTATAGTGCTGTCTACATAACATGCTATAAGTCTGTGTCAAATGCTATCTAAGCCAACATAAATGCTATCTAAGGGGGTGGGGTAAGTGCTATGGGCCATGATGGAGTCTGAAAAGGTGGGTTTTCAGACTACGGTGGAAGATTGGGAGTGATGCTGCAGTTCTGACTGCAATGGGAAGTGCATTCCACAGTTTTGGAGCCAGAAGGGAGAAGAGTTTGGGACGTGTGGAGCGTTTTTAGTGAGGGTACTTCCAGCTTCCCTGCGTTGGCTGATCTGAAGGGAGGGTTTGTAGGGTTCGATCATACCTCTGGGACGTTGTGTGGTCCAAAGCACGGCCCTGGGCCTCGCGGCGGACCACCATATTGTCTCTTCGGGACACGCAGGCCTCGCTGTCTCTCATCAGCTGCTGCTGTCGCCTCGTTAGCTGACTGTAATGAACCTGTGATGATGATAATGGCCTCGTTAGCTGACTGTAATCAGGTTGGTTGATCTAAATCAATGCTTCCAATTCTAACCAAAGATCATAATGTCCATAGATCCCCTCTAATGGTTCCACATACCCCCCCCCCCCGCGTGTTAAACTATGGAATGGTACATTTATCCTGTCAGTGTGTTGATTGGTTGGTTGGTCACCAACCAACCTGATGATGTCACGTGACATCATCAGGGGTGGAGATTCCTGATGTCATCAATATTGGCCAGCAACTCTACGTCTCAAACCCTTAGATCTCCATATATGGAGCTGACCTGTTATGACATTCCATATGTTGATATGTCACTCGTGGGGCGCAGCACAATCTTCGTTCATACTCTCACCTACTAAGAATAAGGCTAGTGTTCCAAATGCACCCAACGGTTAGGGTTAGTTAGGGTTAGGGGTTAGGGTTTAGGGTTAGCTAGGGTTAGCTAGGGTTAGGGGTTAGGGTTTAGGGTTAGTTAGGGTTAGGGGTTAGGGTTAGCTAGGGTTAGCTAGGGTTAGGGGTTAGGGTTTAGGGTTAGCTAGGGTTAGGGGTTAGGGTTAGCTAGGGTTAGCTAGGGTTAGGGGTTAGGGTTTAGGGTTAGCTAGGGTTAGGGGTTAGGGTTTAGGGTTAGCTAGGGTTAGCTAGGGTTAGGGGTTAGGGTTTAGGGTTAGCTAGGGTTAGGGGTTAGGGTTTAGGGTTAGCTAGGGTTAGGGGTTAGGGTTTAGGGTTAGCTAGGGTTAGCTAGGGTTAGGGGTTAGGGTTTAGGGTTAGCTAGGGTTAGTTAGGCTAGTGTCCGTATACATAATACCTCCATGCGATGGATCTCAGCTTTCATCTGACGCAACTCTTCTCGTCCAACGTCTGAGTCTACGACCGCACGACTTTCCTTCGTCACCTGAACCTTCTTCTCCCACAGCATGATCTGATGTCTGCTCACACACACACACGCACACACACACACACACACACACACACACACACACACACACACACACACACACACACACACACACACACACACACACACACACACACACACACACACACTTTACAACTACAATCACCATGTACGTATGCATTCATCATATCTTTCTCCAGAGTGAGTGACTTACAACAGTATGTAATAAAGTGTAATTAACATAATACATGATGCGTGATATATGATGAATTGAACATGGTGGACCCTGTTGTAAACAAGTGTAATGCTTAATGGTGTCGTCCACTCACAGTTAACAGTCTTTGTATTGAGTTTGTGCTTTAAATGTACTGTAATTCTGCAAACTGTTAATACATACCGGTACTTCAATCAATCAATCAATGCCATAAAGTGTAATTAACATAATTAATGATGTAATTAACATATAATTAACTGACTCCGCCTCCATCAGAACGTTGAGTAGATTTTTCTTCTCGTCCAGAATGTTGTCCAGTCTGTTCTGCATCGCTAGAGCGCCCCCTTCTGCCTCCTGAAATAATAATAATAATAATAATAACAATAATAATAATCAGAGGGGCACGGTGGCACAGTTGGTAGTGCTGTCGCCTCACAGCTAGAAGGTTCGATTCCCGCTCTGGACGCTGTGGGCGCTGGCGGCGTGTTTCCTCCTCCACGTCATCAGTGCCCATACCCGAAGGCGGGGTTGGCCAAAGGGCCTTTCTGTGTGGAGTTTGCATGTTCTCCCCGTGTCCCCTAGGGTACGTACCCTCACATGTTCTCCCCGTGTCCCCTAGGGTAGGTACCCTCACATGTTCTCCCCGTGTCCCCTAGGGTAGGTACCCTCACATGTTCTCCCCGTGTCCCCTAGGGTAGGTATCCTCACATGTTCTCCCCGTGTCCCCTAGGGTAGGTACCCTCACATGTTCTCCCCGTGTCCCCTAGGGTAGATACCCTCACATGTTCTCCCCGTGTCCCCTAGGGTAGGTACCCTCACATGTTCTCCCCGTGTCCCCTAGGGTAGGTACCCTCACGTGTTCTCCCCGTGTCCCCTAGGGTAGGTACCCTCACATGTTCTCCCCGTGTCCCCTAGGGTAGGTACCCTCACATGTTCTCCCCGTGTCCCCTAGGGTAGGTACCCTCACATGTTCTCCCCGTGTCCCCTAGGGTAGATACCCTCACATGTTCTCCCCGTGTCCCCTAGGGTAGGTACCCTCACGTGTTCTCCCCGTGTCCCCTAGGGTAGGTACCCTCACATGTTCTCCCCGTGTCCCCTAGGGTAGGTACCCTCACGTGTTCTCCCCGTGTCCCCTAGGGTAGGTACCCTCACGTGTTCTCCCCGTGTCCCCTAGGGTCGGTACCCTCACAAAAACATGCAGTAATCCTGGTCACTAAACTGCCATAATAATATCAATCATCTCGTTAAGGTGTTGTGCATCACGTCGTTACCTTCAGCTCGCTGAGGCAGGTGTTGTGCATCAGGTTGTTGTCCGTTTCCAGGCTGCTCTCCAGCGCCCCCTTCTGGCTCAGCAAGGAGTTCAGCTTCAGGACGTCTGACCTCAACGTCTTCATGTTCTTCTCAACAGACTTCAGTTCCCTCTGTTCCACCACAATGTTACCTGGAGTAATGTTACCACATGAATAATGTTACCACATGAGTAATGTTACCACATGTTCCCCGGATCTAACATGAACGTAAAATGAAGCCTGAAATTCCTTGCATTCTAATGCACTGTAAGTCGCCATCTTTCTTGATCCGTTCTGGTCCAGCTGGCCATTGGCTGGCCCAGACAACGAGGCGGGACTTCCCCCCTCTTCTTCTCCGTTGGTTTTTATTTTGAATCGAGTGGGAGGGATCCCGATCATAGACTGTAACGGTAGCCACGCCCCTCAGAACATACGCAACTTTATGGTCATTTCTTTTATAAATGGGACCATAATTTTCCAAAAAGAATATTATGACATTAGAAATGAGACTTTAAACTAGTGACTGGAAGCAGAAAGTATTCATGACCATGTTTATTAAGGTAATACAGTCTAGGTGAAGTTGGGCCCAAATACATGGGCCTCTATGGCGCTATGGGGCTTTTTGGGTCCAGTCCAGCGCCACAACAGGCCATTATATGAACTTTCAGGAAGTCCCGATTTCAAAAGAGGCTTCACGAAATATCTGGCTGACTGCCCCCCTGGTTCCACCACAATGTTACCTGGAATAATGTTACCACATGAATAATGTTACCACATGAATAATGTTACCACAATGTTACCTTATTTTTGAAAAATCTAAGAGCGACTGACATTTTTAGAATCTGATCTCAGGTCAGAATGGGTTAATCAGACCAGTGTGTGTCCAGTGGAAACCTCGTATGAGTCTGATCTCAGGTCAGAATGCGTTAACCTCAGTGCGTGTGTGCGTGCGTGCGTACCTTCCGTGCGCGTCCTGCGGTTCTCCATCAGTGTGTATTGGGTGTGCAGCGTCAGCGTGCGCTCCGTGTCGTCCAGTCTGTCCCGGCTCAGCCTCACCAGCGCCATCTGCTGCCGGCTCCACAGCTGCTGCTCCCGCTGGATGTGAACCGACAACTCCTCCAGAGCCTTGCTCAGCGAGTCCGCTCGGATCTGGAGAGGGCTGAGGTCGGCGTGCTGCGCACGCACACACACACACGCACGCACACACGCACGCACACACGCACGCACACACACGCAGGCACGCACACACACACACACACACACGCACACACGCACACACACACACACACGCACACACACACACACGCACACACACACGCACACACACACACATGATACAATATTATTAATGGGGAATAATGAATGGTTTCGGGCCTTACCCCAGGGTGGTTTGGGGCGTATTGGTGTGGTTTGAGGCCTTACCCCAGGGTGGGTGTGGTTTGGGGGCCTGTGGGTGTGGTTTGGGGGCCTGTGGGTGTGGTTTGGGGCCTGTGGGTGTGGTTTAAAGCCTGTGGGTGTGGTTTGAGGGCCTGTGGGTGTGGTTTGGGGGCCTGTGGGTGTGGTTTGGGGCCTGTGGGTGTGGTTTAAAGCCTGTGGGTGTGGTTTGAGGGCCTGTGGGTGTGGTTTGGGGGCCTGTGGGTGTGGTTTGAGGGCCTGTGGGTGTGGTTTGGGGCCTGTGGGTGTGGTTTGGGGCCTGTGGGTGTGGTTTGGGGCCTGTGGGTGTGGTTTTGGGGCCTGTGGGTGTGGTTTGGGGCCTGTGGGTGTGGTTTGGGGGCCTGTGGGTGTGGTTTGAGGGCCTGTGGGTGTGGTTTTGGGGCCTGTGGGTGTGGTTTGGGGGCCTGTGGGTGTGGTTTGGGGCCTGTGGGTGTGGTTTGGGGCCTGTGGGTGTGGTTTGGGGGCCTGTGGGTGTGGTTTGGGGGCCTGTGGGTGTGGTTTGGGGGCCTGTGGGTGTGGTTTGGGGCCTGTGGGTGTGGTTTGGGGCCTGTGGGTGTGGTTTGGGGGCCTGTGGGTGTGGTTTTGGGGGCCTGTGGGTGTGGTTTAAAGCCTGTGGGTGTGGTTTGGGGCCTGTGGGTGTGGTTTGGGGGCCTGTGGGTGTGGTTTGGGGGCCTGTGGGTGTGGTTTAAAGCCTGTGGGTGTGGTCTGAGGGGGCGGGGCCTTACCCCGGTGCTGTCGGTGAGCGTCCTGATCTTCTTGTTGACGGCGTTGATGGCGTCCTGCTTGCGCCGGACGGCGCCGAGGCCCGCGGCCATCTTGGTGCCGCCGGCGGCCAGCAGCGCGTCGCAGCGGGTCACTTCCTGCTCCAGGGCGTCCAGCGTGAGCGACAGGCCCGCCAGGCGCTGGCCCGCCTCGCCGCTCGCCAGCGCCGCGGCCGCCGCCTCGTTGTCCAGCTGCCACAGCTGGGAGGTCTGACGAAACAGGAAGGACGAGGAATTATCCTTTAATCCATTTTGGGGGCGGGAACCCCTTTTGGTGTTAGCATTATGCTATGCTTTAGCTATTGAAAAATAACAGACCTACAAGCTCATATAGCGCGCCACCGAGTGGCGCGATATATGAGCTTGTAGGTCTGCTGTTTTTGAAAAATCGAAGAACGACTGAGATAGAAACATAGCTTTGTCAGAAAACTGTCAGGTTGTAGAAGACATTTATAGAATCTGATCTCAGGTCAGAATGGAAAACTGTCGGGATGTAGAAGACATTTATAGAATCTGATCTCAGGTCAGAATGTAAAAACTGTCAGGATGTAGAAGACATTTATAGAATCTGATCTCAGGTCAGAATGGAAAACTGTCAGGATGTAGAAGACATTTTTTAGAATCTGATCTCAGGTCAGAATGGGTTAATTATCATGATTGATACGTTTTGATTGAACCTTATCGATCGATGGACACATTCTGGGCGGGAAACCCCTTTGGTTGAGAACCCCTGAACTAGACTAAACACTAACACATTCCAGGTGACTAAAATGTGACTAAAACTAGACTAAACACTAACACATTCCAGGTGACTAAAATGTGACTAAAACTAGACTAAACACCAACACATTCCAGGTGACTAAAATGTGACTAAAACTAGACTAAACACCAACACATTCCAGGTGACTAAAATGTGACTAAAACTAGACTAAACACTAACACATTCCAGGTGACTAAAATGTGACTAAAACTAGACTAAACACTAACACATTCCAGGTGACTAAAATGTGACTAAAACTAACTGAAAACTACTCAAGAGAAAATGACTAAAATTTTAATTTGCTCAGGTCAGGTGCAGGACTGAAAAGGACGGAAATAACAAAAACTAATAATAAAAAAATAACCTCAACTAAAACTAAGCGAAATTAAAACTAGAAACCCCGCTCAGAACAGAATTAGAAAAAAATTAAGAAAAAGGTAAAAATCTAAAGTAAACTATAATGAAAAATCCCAAACTTTTATACCCTTGGTACTGGCCAATCACAGCGCGTTCTTTTATACCCTTGGTACTGGCCAATCACAGCGCGTTCTTTTCCCGGGAGTCGCAGATCTCAATACCTTGTCCTTGCGGAGAGCGGCCATCTTGGAGCACAGCTGTTTCCTGTGCTGAGCCTCCTTGCTGTGAGTCACTTCCTGTTGGATGAGCTCCACGATGCGATTGGTCAGATCCACACACACGCTGCTCTGCCGCTGCAGCTGATTGGTCAGGCCGCCGAGCTCCGCCCCCTGCGACGCGTTTTCCTGCAGCAATGGACACGACAAACCATTTAAATTCACTAAAATATAAACTATAAGCTACGACTAAATATATGACTAAAACTATAACTAAAATATATATATATATATATATATATATATATATATATATATGTAATTTGTAAGTTGATTAGCGGTATACTGTGGTTACTTTGCGCCAAAAACCGTCCCAGCCAACCCGCCACTTGATGATTGATGATGAATCAGAGCTAGTTATATACATATACACACCATTGTAATCTGGTCCCAGCAAATCAGGCACAATTTGCTGTTTTATTTGCATACGCATCAAAAGTGGCGGGTTGGCTGGGACGGTGAATACGAGCCGGGCGAAACTATTACTTGCGCGCTCTGCTTGCGCAAGTAACTATAACTAAAACTATGACGAAAATAAAAAAATAAACTAAGCTACGATAACTATGCAGAGAAACACATTTCCTCCCACAGTTTTACTCTTAAAACTGTTTTACTCTTAAAACTGTGGCGATGACTCTGATTCTGAATAAAGGTTGAAATGTCATCGGTCTGCAGTACCACGTTGAGCCTGCGGAGGTCGCCCTCGGTCTGCTGCAGGGTGCGGGTGTAGGTGCTGTATCCGGCCTGCAGGGCCTCCTGTTGGCCCTGGCTGTGATCTATCTGCCGCCTGGTGGTGGCGCCGGCGAGCTGCGCTCTCCTCAGCTGCGCGGTGAGAAGCTCGTTCTCCTCCTGCTCTTTGATCAGCGACCTGTTGACGCCGTCCACCTCGCGCTCCAACAGCGCCACCTGCTGGTGGGCGGCACTGGAGGAGAGAACGTTACAATTAATCATTTTAATCATTAATTAACACATTGTCTGCTGTTGACGTATAATCGTATATATACGTTATGTCACTTTATTATGGATCTGAAACGGCACTGTTAAAAACTGCTTTTAGCCCTGACACAGTGGGACCTGATAATATTGATATTGTTCCGAACACGTTTTTTCTTTTCTTTTTCTCCCGTTCCGATTTCCGATCATTTGAAAATGATGACGTGATCGGCCCTGATCACGTGATGGGATGGGGACAACCCCACCTTAAACACGAGACGCACAGACACACCCATCCTTTATGCTTCTCTCCACAGTTAAATATGGGTGGGTTACATCACAAACAATCATTTCGGAGGCTCTTGTGTGGAGGTGAAGGTTTCCTCACCTTAGGGCCTCCTGTGTGGAGGGTTTCCTCACCTTAGGGCCTCCTGTGTGGAGGTTTCCTCACCTTATGGCCTCCTGTGTGGAGCAGAAGGTTCTCCTCACCTTAGGGCCTCCTGTGTGGAGGTTCTCCTCACCTTAGGGCCTCCTGTGTGGAGGTTCTCCTCACCTTAGGGCCTCCTGTGTGGAGGTTCTCCTCACCTTAGGGCCTCCTGTGTGGAGGTTTCCTCACCTTAGGGCCTCCTGTGTGGAGGTTTCCTCACCTTAGGGCCTCCTGTGTGGAGGTTTCCTCACCTTAGGGCCTCCTGTGTGGAGGTTTTCCTCACCTTAGGGCCTCCTGTGTGGAGGTTTCCTCACCTTAGGGCCTCCTGTGTGGAGGTTTCCTCACCTTAGGGCCTCCTGTGTGGAGGTTTCCTCACCTTAGGGCCTCCTGTGTGGAGGTTTTCCTCACCTTAGGGCCTCCTGTGTGGAGGTTTTCCTCACCTTAGGGCCTCCTGTGTGGAGGTTCTCCTCACCTTAGGGCCTCCTGTGTGAAGGTTCTCCTCACCTTAGGGCCTCCTATGTGGAGGTTCTCCTCACCTTAGGGCCTCCTATGTGAAGGTTCTCCTCACCTTAGGGCCTCCTATGTGGAGGTTCTCCTCACCTTAGGGCCTCCTGTGTGGAGGTTTTCCTCACCTTAGGGCCTCCTGTGTGGAGGTTTTCCTCACCTTAGGGCCTCCTGTGTGGAGGTTCTCCTCACCTTAGGGCCTCCTGTGTGGAGCAGAAGGTTTTCCTCACCTTAGGGCCTCCTGTGTGGAGGTTTCCTCACCTTAGGGCCTCCTGTGTGGAGGTTTTCCTCACCTTAGGGCCTCCTGTGTGGAGGTTTTCCTCACCTTAGGGCCTCCTGTGTGGAGGTTTCCTCACCTTAGGGCCTCCTGTGTGGAGGTTTTCCTCACCTTAGGGCCTCCTGTGTGGAGGTTTTCCTCACCTTAGAGCCTCCTGTGTGGAGGTTTCCTCACCTTAGGGCCTCCTGTGTGGAGGTTTCCTCACCTTAGGGCCTCCTGTGTGGAGCAGAAGGTTTTCCTCACCTTAGGGCCTCCTGTGTGGAGGTTTCCTCACCTTAGGGCCTCCTGTGTGGAGGTTTTCATCACCTTAGGGCCTCCTGTGTGGAGGTTTCCTCACCTTAGGGCCTCCTGTGTGGAGGTTTCCTCACCTTAGGGCCTCCTGTGTGGAGGTTTTCCTCACCTTAGGGCCTCCTGTGTGGAGGTTTTCCTCACCTTAGGGCCTCCTGTGTGGAGGTTTTCCTCACCTTAGGGCCTCCTGTGTGGAGGTTCTCCTCACCTTAGGGCCTCCTGTGTGGAGGTTTCCTCACCTTAGGGCCTCCTGCGTGGAGCAGAAGGTTCTCCTCACCTTAGGGCCTCCTGCGTGGAGCAGAAGGTTCTCCTCACCTTAGGGCCTCCTGCGTGGAGCAGAAGGTTCTGTCCTGCTGCTTCATGTCCAACAGGCTGCTGTTCCACTGCTGTAGAAGCTGCTTCTGTTCCATCTGGAGGGAGGCCATCTCCATCTGAGCCTGTTAACCCATTCAGGCCTGAGATCAGATTCATACCAGGTTTCCACTGGACACACACTGGTCTGATTAACAGACACACGCACGCACGCACGCACGCACGCACGCACGCACGCACGCACGCACGCACGCAGACGATTTGAGTTGATTTGTTAGAGCATTTACTTTATGACGTAAATAGTCTACGATTGTTTAGAGTACTTTAGGGAGTACTTTAGAGAGTACTTTAGGGAGTACTTTAGAGAGTACTTTAGAGCCAGCCAAGTCTATGGACTTTGATGTTTGTTTAGGGCACTAAATTGCGACGTACGACGTCATGTGCTGATATGAATACAGTGTGATGTCATAGTGATGTCATAGTGATGTCATACCTTTGTCAGAGCCTGCGTAGCGTGGTGTGATGTCATAGTGATGTCATAGTGATGTCATAGTGATGTCATAGTGATGTCATAGTGATGTCATAGTGATGTCATAGTGATGTCATAGTGATGTCATAGTGATGTCATACCTCAGTCAGAGCCTCCGTGGCGTGGTGTGATGTCATAGTGATGTCATAGTGATGTCATACCTCAGTCAGAGCCTCCGTGGCGTGGTGTGATGTCATAGTGATGTCATAGTGATGTCATAGTGATGTCATAGTGATGTCATAGTGATGTCATAGTGATGTCATACCTCAGTCAGAGCCTCCGTGGCGTGGTGTGATGTCATAGTGATGTCATAGTGATGTCATAGTGATGTCATAGTGATGTCATAGTGATGTCATAGTGATGTCATAGTGATGTCATACCTCAGTCAGAGCCTCCGTGGCGTGGTGTGATGTCATAGTGATGTCATAGTGATGTCATAGTGATGTCATAGTGATGTCATAGTGATGTCATAGTGATGTCATACCTCAGTCAGAGCCTCCGTGGCGTGGTGTGATGTCATAGTGATGTCATAGTGATGTCATAGTGATGTCATAGTGATGTCATAGTGATGTCATAGTGATGTCATAGTGATGTCATACCTCAGTCAGAGCCTCCGTGGCGTGGTGTGTTTCTTCTTGTTGTGTTTTCAGCTGATCTTCATGAACATCAATCTGTTCCGTCAGTCTGTCCAGATCTCTGGTCAGTCTGTCCACATACACATCCTGTAGGAGAACATAGGACATATGATGTCACATCCTGTAGGAGAACATAGGACATATGATGTCACATCCTGTAGGAGAACATAGGACATATGATGTCACATCCTGTAGGAAAACATAGGACATATGATGTCACATCCTGTAGGAGAACATAGGACATATGATGTCACATCCTGTAGGAGAACATAGGACATATGATGTCACATCCTGTAGGAGAACATAGGACATATGATGTCACATCCTGTAGGAAAACATAGGACATATGATGTCACATCCTGTAGGAAAACATAGGACATATGATGTCACATCCTGTAGGAAAACATAGGACATATGATGTCACATCCTGTAGGAAAACATAGGACATATGATGTCACATCCTGTAGGAAAACATAGGACATATGATGTCACATCCTGTAGGAGAACATAGGAAATATAGGTTTATGTATGGATATTATAGGATATATATACGCAGACCTCCTGTATATATATATTAGGAGGTCTGCGTTTACCTGTCTGCGTTTACCTGTCTGCGTTTACCTGTCTGCGTGTACCTGTCTGTGTTTACCTGTCTGCGTTTACCTGTCTGCGTTTACCTGTCTGTGTTTACCTGTCTGCGTGTACCTGTCTGTGTAGCCTATAGACCTGTCTGTGTTTACCTGTCTGTGTTTACCTGTCTGCGTTTACCTGTCTGTGTTTACCTGTCTGCGTGTACCTGTCTGCGTTTACCTGTCTGTGTTTACCTGTCTGTGTTTACCTGTCTGTGTTTACCTGTCTGCGTTTACCTGTCTGTGTTTACCTGTCTGCGTGTACCTGTCTGCGTTTACATGTCTGTGTTTACCTGTCTGCGTGTACCTGTCTGCGTTTACCTGTCTGTGTTTACCTGTCTGTGTGTACCTGTCTGTGTTTACCTGTCTGTGTTTACCTGTCTGCGTTTACCTGTCTGCGTTTACCTGTCTGTGTTTACCTGTCTGTGTTTACCTGTCTGCGTGTACCTGTCTGTGTTTACCTGTCTGTGTTTACCTGTCTGCGTGTACCTGTCTGTGTAGCCTATAGACCTGTCTGTGTTTACCTGTCTGCGTTTACCTGTCTGTGTTTCTGCGCGGCCGCCTGGCTCTTGTCCTGCTGGGCTTTCCGCGAGGCGTTCCTCATGGCGCTGACATCCGATTGGACGTCAGCGTTCACCTGCTGCATGTAGAGCAGCCGACCAATCATGTTGTCCATCTCTGCCTGGAGCTGTGACACTGCGGACCAATCAGGGCTCTTAATTTATATCACTAGCCCGTTGTGAGACGGGCGCAGTACCCCCCTTGTGGCCGCGGGGGGTACTGCGCCCTGGGTGCGTTTTCGCTTTTTTAAATTCACTAATAAATTCACTATTAATCATTAATGTGTCAAATCGAAAAAGGGCTTCGTTACGCTCCATATTATTATGGTCAATGCCTGTGTGAAAAGTGGGAGTGATTGGTGCAGGCAGTGAGGAGCTACGGCAGTCACAGTGACAGACAGATATTGATACATGGGCCCCCATCTGCACACAATGTGGCCCGCAAGTTAATTCATTGATATATTATTTATTTCAGCTGTTATAATTCCAAATGAATGACCTGAGTCTATATTAGTAGCTGAATGACTATAGTATTAGAATTGTATATTTTTTTAATATCTTTTTTAATGTCCTGTAATTTCATTTAAGGTCATAATGTTAACATAAGTAGCCTATAACTAAATTAATTTGAAATTAAAACTAGACTAAACACTAAAACATTCCAGCTGACGAAGATGTGACTAAGACTAAATTAAGTTTAATTCCAAAGACTACGACTAAAATAAAATATAAATGTTGATGTGACTAAAACTAAATTAAGTTTAATTCCATAGACTATGACTAAAATAAAATATAAATAAAGACTATGACTAAAATAAAATATAAATGTTGATGTGACTAAAACTAAATGAAGTTTCATTCCATAGACTATGACTAAAATAAAATGTAAATGTTGATGTGACTTAAACTAAATGAAGTTTCATTCCATAGACTATGACTAAAATAAAATATAAATGTTGATGTGACTAAAACTAAATGAAGTTTCATTCCATAGACTATGACTAAAATAAAATATAAATGTTGATGTGACTAAAACTAAATGAAGTTTCATTCCATAGACTACGACTAAAATAAAATATAAATGTTCTGCCAAAAACAACAGTGGAGGATATATGGCGTTTACAAAGATCTCCACTGAGTTCAAGTCTCCGTGTGGTCTGGTGGGTAATTTTGGTGTTTTAACTAAGCATTATTATGTTGTACTTTAGCTATTGAAAAATAGCAGATCTACAAGCTCATAGATCTGCTATATTTTGAAAAATCGTGAAAATGTGCGAAAGTGAGCCTTTCAAGCCTGTTTCTCTGCAAGACATTAAACTGGAGGGTCAAACTGAACAACCAATATGTCAGTTTGAAGCTATTATGATTCCCTGCTTTCACATGACATAAAAAAAAAAAAAAAATCCAATGGCGGTGGTGTTACCGTAGGTCTAAACGTATTAAAGAGGTTTGTGGCGGTGTTACCGTAGGTCTAAAGGTCTTAAAGAGGTTTGTGGTGGTGTTACCGTGGTGTTACCGTAGGTCTAAAGGTCTTAAAGAGGTTTGTGGTGGTGTTACCGTGGTGTTACCGTAGGTCTAAACGTATTAAAGAGGTTTGTGGTGGTGTTACCGTAGGTCTAAACGTATTAAAGAGGTTTGTGGTGGTGTTACCGTAGGTCTAAACGTATTAAAGAGGTTTATGGTGGTGTTACCGTAGGTCTAAACGTATTAAAGAGGTTTGTGGTGGTGTTACCGTAGGTCTAAACGTATTAAAGAGGTTTGTGGTGGTGTTACCGTAGGTCTAAACGTATTAAAGAGGTTTGTGGTGGTGTTACCGTAGGTCTAAACGTATTAAAGAGGTTTATGGTGGTGTTACCGTAGGTCTAAACGTATTAAAGAGGTTTGTGGTGGTGTTACCGTAGGTCTAAACGTATTAAAGAGGTTTGTGGTGGTGTTACCGTAGGTCTAAACGTATTAAAGAGGTTTGTGGTGGTGTTACCGTAGGTCTAAACGTCTTAAAGAGGTTTGTGGTGGTGTTACCGTAGGTCTAAACGTATTAAAGAGGTTTGTGGTGGTGTTACCGTAGGTCTAAACGTATTAAAGAGGTTTGTGGTGGTGTTACCGTAGGTCTAAACGTCTTAAAGAGGTTTGTGGTGGTGTTACCGTAGGTCTAAACGTATTAAAGAGGTTTGTGGTGGTGTTACCGTAGGTCTAAACGTATTAAAGAGGTTTGTGGTGGTGTTACCGTAGGTCTAAACGTATTAAAGAGGTTTATGGTGGTGTTACCGTAGGTCTAAACGTATTAAAGAGGTTTGTGGTGGTGTTACCGTAGGTCTAAACGTATTAAAGAGGTTTGTGGTGGTGTTACCGTAGGTCTAAACGTATTAAAGAGGTTTGTGGTGGTGTTACTGTAGGTCTAAACGTATTAAAGAGGTTTATGGTGGTGTTACCGTAGGTCTAAACGTCTTAAAGAGGTTTGTGGTGGTGTTACCGTAGGTCTAAACGTATTAAAGAGGTTTGTGGTGGTGTTACCGTAGGTCTAAACGTATTAAAGAGGTTTGTGGTGGTGTTACCGTAGGTCTAAACGTATTAAAGAGGTTTGTGGTGGTGTTACCGTAGGTCTAAACGTATTAAAGAGGTTTGTGGTGGTGTTACCGTAGGTCTAAACGTATTAAAGAGGTTTGTGGTGGTGTTACCGTAGGTCTAAACGTATTAAAGAGGTTTGTGGTGGTGTTACCGTAGGTCTAAACGTATTAAAGAGGTTTGTGGTGGTGTTACCGTAGGTCTAAACGTATTAAAGAGGTTTGTGGTGGTGTTACCGTAGGTCTAAACGTATTAAAGAGGTTTATGGTGGTGTTACCGTAGGTCTAAACGTATTAAAGAGGTTTGTGGTGGTGTTACCGTAGGTCTAAACGTATTAAAGAGGTTTGTGGTGGTGTTACCGTAGGTCTAAACGTATTAAAGAGGGTTGTGGTGGTGTTACCGTAGGTCTAAACGTATTAAAGAGGTTTGTGGTGGTGTTACCGTAGGTCTAAACGTATTAAAGAGGTTTGTGGTGGTGTTACCGTAGGTCTAAACGTATTAAAGAGGTTTGTGGTGGTGTTACCGTAGGTCTAAACGTATTAAAGAGGTTTGTGGTGGTGTTACCGTAGGTCTAAACGTATTAAAGAGGTTTGTGGGCGGTGTTACCGTAGGTCTAAACGTATTAAAGAGGTTTGTGGTGGTGTTACCGTAGGTCTAAACGTCTTAAAGAGGTTTGTGGTGGTGTTACCGTAGGTCTAAACGTATTAAAGAGGTTTATGGTGGTGTTACCGTAGGTCTAAACGTATTAAAGAGGTTTATGGTGGTGTTACCGTAGGTCTAAACGTATTAAAGAGGTTTGTGGTGGTGTTACCGTAGGTCTAAACGTATTAAAGAGGTTTGTGGTGGTGTTACCGTAGGTCTAAACGTATTAAAGAGGTTTGTGGTGGTGTTACCGTAGGTCTAAACGTCTTAAAGAGGTTTGTGGTGGTGTTACCGTAGGTCTAAACGTATTAAAGAGGTTTGTGGTGGTGTTACCGTAGGTCTAAACGTATTAAAGAGGTTTGTGGTGGTGTTACCGTAGGTCTAAACGTATTAAAGAGGTTTATGGTGGTGTTACCGTAGGTCTAAACGTATTAAAGAGGTTTGTGGTGGTGTTACCGTAGGTCTAAACGTCTTAAAGAGGTTTGTGGTGGTGTTACCGTAGGTCTAAACGTATTAAAGAGGTTTGTGGTGGTGTTACCGTAGGTCTAAACGTCTTAAAGAGGTTTGTGGTGGTGTTACCGTAGGTCTAAACGTATTAAAGAGGTTTGTGGTGGTGTTACCGTAGGTCTAAACGTCTTAAAGAGGTTTATGGTGGTGTTACCGTAGGTCTAAACGTCTTAAAGTGGTTTGTGGTGGTGTTACCGTAGGTCTAAACGTATTAAAGAGGTTTGTGGTGGTGTTACCGTAGGTCTAAACGTATTAAAGAGGTTTGTGGTGGTGTTACCGTAGGTCTAAACGTATTAAAGAGGTTTATGGTGGTGTTACCGTAGGTCTAAACGTATTAAAGAGGTTTGTGGTGGTGTTACCGTAGGTCTAAACGTATTAAAGAGGTTTGTGGCGGTGTTACCGTAGGTCTAAACGTATTAAAGAGGTTTATGGTGGTGTTACCGTAGGTCTAAACGTATTAAAGAGGTTTGTGGTGGTGTTACCGTAGGTCTAAACGTCTTAAAGAGGTTTGTGGTGGTGTTACCGTAGGTCTAAACGTATTAAAGAGGTTTGTGGTGGTGTTACCGTAGGTCTAAACGTATTAAAGAGGTTTGTGGTGGTGTTACCGTAGGTCTAAACGTATTAAAGAGGTTTATGGTGGTGTTACCGTAGGTCTAAACGTATTAAAGAGGTTTGTGGTGGTGTTACCGTAGGTCTAAACGTATTAAAGAGGTTTGTGGTGGTGTTACCGTAGGTCTAAACGTATTAAAGAGGTTTGTGGTGGTGTTACCGTAGGTCTAAACGTATTAAAGAGGTTTATGGTGGTGTTACCGTAGGTCTAAACGTATTAAAGAGGTTTGTGGTGGTGTTACCGTAGGTCTAAACGTATTAAAGAGGTTTGTGGTGGTGTTACCGTAGGTCTAAACGTATTAAAGAGGTTTGTGGTGGTGTTACCGTAGGTCTAAACGTATTAAAGAGGTTTGTGGTGGTGTTACCGTAGGTCTAAACGTATTAAAGAGGTTTTTGGTGGTGTTACCGTAGGTCTAAACGTCTTAAAGAGGTTTGTGGTGGTGTTACCGTAGGTCTAAACGTATTAAAGAGGTTTGTGGGTGGTGTTACCGTAGGTCTAAACGTATTAAAGAGGTTTGTGGTGGTGTTACCGTAGGTCTAAACGTATTAAAGAGGTTTGTGGTGGTGTTACCGTAGGTCTAAACGTCTTAAAGAGGTTTGTGGTGGTGTTACCGTAGGTCTAAACGTATTAAAGAGGTTTATGGTGGTGTTACCGTAGGTCTAAACGTATTAAAGAGGTTTGTGGTGGTGTTACCGTAGGTCTAAACGTATTAAAGAGGTTTGTGGTGGTGTTACCGTAGGTCTAAACGTATTAAAGAGGTTTGTGGTGGTGTTACCGTAGGTCTAAACGTCTTAAAGAGGTTTGTGGTGGTGTTACCGTAGGTCTAAACGTCTTAAAGAGGTTTGTGGTGGTGTTACCGTAGGTCTAAACGTATTAAAGAGGTTTGTGGTGGTGTTACCGTAGGTCTAAACGTATTAAAGAGGTTTGTGGTGGTGTTACCGTAGGTCTAAACGTATTAAAGAGGTTTATGGTGGGTGTTACCGTAGGTCTAAACGTATTAAAGAGGTTTATGGTGGTGTTACCGTAGGTCTAAACGTATTAAAGAGGTTTGTGGTGGTGTTACCGTAGGTCTAAACGTCTTAAAGAGGTTTGTGGTGGTGTTACCGTAGGTCTAAACGTATTAAAGAGGTTTGTGGTGGTGTTACCGTAGGTCTAAACGTATTAAAGAGGTTTATGGTGGTGTTACCGTAGGTCTAAACGTATTAAAGAGGTTTGTGGTGGTGTTACCGTAGGTCTAAACGTATTAAAGAGGTTTGTGGTGGTGTTACCGTAGGTCTAAACGTATTAAAGAGGTTTGTGGTGGTGTTACCGTAGGTCTAAACGTCTTAAAGAGGTTTGTGGTGGTGTTACCGTATAGGTCTAAACGTATTAAAGAGGTTTGTGGTGGTGTTACCGTAGGTCTAAACGTATTAAAGAGGTTTATGGTGGTGTTACCGTAGGTCTAAACGTCTTAAAGAGGTTTGTGGTGGTGTTACCGTAGGTCTAAACGTATTAAAGAGGTTTATGGTGGTGTTACCGTAGGTCTAAACGTCTTAAAGAGGTTTGTGGTGGTGTTACCGTAGGTCTAAACGTATTAAAGAGGTTTATGGTGGTGTTACCGTAGGTCTAAACGTATTAAAGAGGTTTGTGGTGGTGTTACCGTAGGTCTAAACGTATTAAAGAGGTTTGTGGTGGTGTTACCGTAGGTCTAAACGTATTAAAGAGGTTTGTGGTGGTGTTACCGTAGGTCTAAACGTATTAAAGAGGTTTGTGGTGGTGTTACCGTAGGTCTAAACGTATTAAAGAGGTTTGTGGGTGGTGTTACCGTAGGTCTAAACGTATTAAAGAGGTTTATGGTGGTGTTACCGTAGGTCTAAACGTATTAAAGAGGTTTGTGGTGGTGTTACCGTAGGTCTAAACGTCTTAAAGAGGTTTGTGGTGGTGTTACCGTAGGTCTAAACGTCTTAAAGAGGTTTGTGGTGGTGTTACCGTAGGTCTAAACGTCTTAAAGAGGTTTATGGTGGTGTTACCGTAGGTCTAAACGTATTAAAGAGGTTTATGGTGGTGTTACCGTAGGTCTAAACGTATTAAAGAGGTTTGTGGTGGTTTTACCGTGGGTCTAAACGTCTTAAAGAGGTTTATGGTGGTGTTACCGTAGGTCTAAACGTCTTAAAGAGGTTTGTGGTGGTGTTACCGTAGGTCTAAACGTATTAAAGAGGTTTGTGGTGGTGTTACCGTAGGTCTAAACGTATTAAAGAGGTTTATGGTGGTGTTACCGTAGGTCTAAACGTATTAAAGAGGTTTATGGTGGTGTTACCGTAGGTCTAAACGTATTAAAGAGGTTTATGGTGGTGTTACCGTAGGTCTAAACGTATTAAAGAGGTTTATGGTGGTGTTACCGTAGGTCTAAACGTATTAAAGAGGTTTATGGTGGTGTTACCGTAGGTCTAAACGTCTTAAAGAGGTTTGTGGTGGTGTTACCGTAGGTCTAAACGTATTAAAGAGGTTTTGTGGTGGTGTTACCGTAGGTCTAAACTTATTAAAGAGGTTTGTGGTGGTGTTACCGTAGGTCTAAACGTATTAAAGAGGTTTGTGGTGGTGTTACCGTAGGTCTAAACGTATTAAAGAGGTTTGTGGTGGTGTTACCGTAGGTCTAAACGTATTAAAGAGGTTTATGGTGGTGTTACCGTAGGTCTAAACGTATTAAAGAGGTTTATGGTGGTGTTACCGTAGGTCTAAACGTCTTAAAGAGGTTTGTGGTGGTGTTACCGTAGGTCTAAACGTCTTAAAGAGGTTTGTGGTGGTGTTACCGTAGGTCTAAACGTATTAAAGAGGTTTATGGTGGTGTTACCGTAGGTCTAAACGTATTAAAGAGGTTTATGGTGGTGTTACCGTAGGTCTAAACGTATTAAAGAGGTTTGTGGTGGTGTTACCGTAGGTCTAAACGTATTAAAGAGGTTTATGGTGGTGTTACCGTAGGTCTAAACGTATTAAAGAGGTTTGTGGTGGTGTTACCGTAGGTCTAAACGTATTAAAGAGGTTTGTGGTGGTGTTACCGTAGGTCTAAACGTATTAAAGAGGTTTATGGTGGTGTTACCGTAGGTCTAAACGTATTAAAGAGGTTTGTGGTGGTGTTACCGTAGGTCTAAAGGTATTAAAGAGGTTTGTGGTGGTGTTACCGTAGGTCTAAACGTATTAAAGAGGTTTGTGGTGGTGTTACCGTAGGTCTAAACGTATTAAAGAGGTTTGTGGTGGTGTTACCGTAGGTCTAAACGTCTTAAAGAGGTTTGTGGTGGTGTTACCGTAGGTCTAAACGTATTAAAGAGGTTTGTGGTGGTGTTACCGTAGGTCTAAACGTATTAAAGAGGTTTGTGGTGGTGTTACCGTAGGTCTAAACGTATTAAAGAGGTTTGTGGTGGTGTTACCGTAGGTCTAAACGTATTAAAGAGGTTTATGGTGGTGTTACCGTAGGTCTAAACGTCTTAAAGAGGTTTATGGTGGTGTTACCGTAGGTCTAAACGTATTAAAGAGGTTTGTGGTGGTGTTACCGTAGGTCTAAACGTATTAAAGAGGTTTGTGGTGGTGTTACCGTAGGTCTAAACGTATTAAAGAGGTTTGTGGTGGTGTTACCGTAGGTCTAAACGTATTAAAGAGGTTTGTGGTGGTGTTACCGTAGGTCTAAACGTATTAAAGAGGTTTGTGGTGGTGTTACCGTAGGTCTAAACGTATTAAAGAGGTTTGTGGTGGTGTTACCGTAGGTCTAAACGTATTAAAGAGGTTTGTGGGCGGTGTTACCGTAGGTCTAAACATATTAAAGAGGTTTGTGGTGGTGTTACCGTAGGTCTAAACGTATTAAAGAGGTTTTTGGTGGTGTTACCGTAGGTCTAAACGTATTAAAGAGGTTTGTGGTGGTGTTACCGTAGGTCTAAACGTATTAAAGAGGTTTATGGTGGTGTTACCGTAGGTCTAAACGTATTAAAGAGGTTTGTGGTGGTGTTACCGTAGGTCTAAACGTATTAAAGAGGTTTATGGTGGTGTTACCGTAGGTCTAAACGTATTAAAGAGGTTTATGGTGGTGTTACCGTAGGTCTAAACGTATTAAAGAGGTTTGTGGTGGTTTTACCGTGGGTCTAAACGTATTAAAGAGGTTTGTGGTGGTGTTACCGTAGGTCTAAACGTATTAAAGAGGTTTATGGTGGTGTTACCGTAGGTCTAAATGTATTAAAGAGGTTTGTGGTGGTGTTACCGTAGGTCTAAACGTATTAAAGAGGTTTATGGTGGTGTTACCGTAGGTCTAAACGTATTAAAGAGGTTTCTGGTGGTGTTACCGTAGGTCTAAACGTATTAAAGAGGTTTATGGTGGTGTTACCGTAGGTCTAAACGTCTTAAAGAGGTTTGTGGTGGTGTTACCGTAGGTCTAAACGTCTTAAAGAGGTTTGTGGTGGTGTTACCGTAGGTCTAAACGTCTTAAAGAGGTTTGTGGTGGTGTTACCGTAGGTCTAAACGTATTAAAGAGGTTTGTGGTGGTGTTACCGTAGGTCTAAACGTATTAAAGAGGTTTATGGTGGTGTTACTGTAGGTCTAAACGTATTAAAGAGGTTTGTGGTGGTGTTACCGTAGGTCTAAACGTCTTAAAGAGGTTTGTGGTGGTGTTACCGTAGGTCTAAACGTATTAAAGAGGTTTGTGGTGGTGTTACCGTAGGTCTAAACGTCTTAAAGAGGTTTGTGGTGGTGTTACCGTAGGTCTAAACGTCTTAAAGAGGTTTGTGGTGGTGTTACCGTAGGTCTAAACGTATTAAAGAGGTTTGTGGTGGTGTTACCGTAGGTCTAAATGTATTAAAGAGGTTTGTGGTGGTGTTACCGTAGGTCTAAACGTATTAAAGAGGTTTGTGGTGGTGTTACCGTAGGTCTAAACGTATTAAAGAGGTTTATGGTGGTGTTACCGTAGGTCTAAACGTATTAAAGAGGTTTGTGGTGGTGTTACCGTAGGTCTAAACGTATTAAAGAGGTTTATGGTGGTGTTACCGTAGGTCTAAACGTATTAAAGAGGTTTGTGGTGGTGTTACCGTAGGTCTAAACGTATTAAAGAGGTTTATGGTGGTGTTACCGTAGGTCTAAACGTATTAAAGAGGTTTGTGGTGGTGTTACCGTAGGTCTAAACGTATTAAAGAGGTTTGTGGTGGTGTTACCGTAGGTCTAAACGTATTAAAGAGGTTTGTGGTGGTGTTACCGTAGGTCTAAACGTATTAAAGAGGTTTGTGGTGGTGTTACCGTAGGTCTAAACGTATTAAAGAGGTTTGTGGTGGTGTTACCGTAGGTCTAAACGTATTAAAGAGGTTTGTGGTGGTGTTACCGTAGGTCTAAACGTATTAAAGAGGTTTGTGGTGGTGTTACCGTAGGTCTAAACGTCTTAAAGAGGTTTGTGGTGGTGTTACCGTAGGTCTAAACGTATTAAAGAGGTTTGTGGTGGTGTTACCGTAGGTCTAAACGTATTAAAGAGGTTTGTGGTGGTGTTACCGTAGGTCTAAACATATTAAAGAGGTTTGTGGTGGTGTTACCGTAGGTCTAAACGTATTAAAGAGGTTTTTGGTGGTGTTACCGTAGGTCTAAACGTATTAAAGAGGTTTGTGGTGGTGTTACCGTAGGTCTAAACGTATTAAAGAGGTTTGTGGTGGTGTTACCGTAGGTCTAAACGTATTAAAGAGGTTTGTGGTGGTGTTACCGTAGGTCTAAACGTATTAAAGAGGTTTGTGGTGGTGTTACCGTAGGTCTAAACGTATTAAAGAGGTTTGTGGTGGTGTTACCGTAGGTCTAAACGTATTAAAGAGGTTTGTGGTGGTGTTACCGTAGGTCTAAACGTATTAAAGAGGTTTGTGGTGGTGTTACCGTAGGTCTAAACGTCTTAAAGAGGTTTGTGGTGGTGTTACCGTAGGTCTAAACGTATTAAAGAGGTTTATGGTGGTGTTACCGTAGGTCTAAACGTATTAAAGAGGTTTGTGGTGGTGTTACCGTAGGTCTAAACGTATTAAAGAGGTTTGTGGTGGTGTTACCGTAGGTCTAAACGTATTAAAGAGGTTTGTGGTGGTGTTACCGTAGGTCTAAACGTATTAAAGAGGTTTGTGGTGGTGTTACCGTAGGTCTAAACGTATTAAAGAGGTTTGTGGGCGGTGTTACCGTAGGTCTAAACATATTAAAGAGGTTTGTGGTGGTGTTACCGTAGGTCTAAACGTATTAAAGAGGTTTTTGGTGGTGTTACCGTAGGTCTAAACGTATTAAAGAGGTTTATGGTGGTGTTACCGTAGGTCTAAACGTATTAAAGAGGTTTGTGGTGGTGTTACCGTAGGTCTAAACGTATTAAAGAGGTTTGTGGGCGGTGTTACCGTAGGTCTAAACGTCTTAAAGAGGTTTGTGGTGGTGTTACCGTAGGTCTAAACGTATTAAAGAGGTTTCTGGTGGTGTTACCGTAGGTCTAAACGTATTAAAGAGGTTTATGGTGGTGTTACCGTAGGTCTAAACGTATTAAAGAGGTTTGTGGTGGTGTTACCGTAGGTCTAAACGTATTAAAGAGGTTTGTGGTGGTGTTACCGTAGGTCTAAACGTCTTAAAGAGGTTTGTGGTGGTGTTACCGTAGGTCTAAACGTCTTAAAGAGGTTTGTGGTGGTGTTACCGTAGGTCTAAACGTATTAAAGAGGTTTGTGGTGGTGTTACCGTAGGTCTAAACGTATTAAAGAGGTTTGTGGTGGTGTTACCGTAGGTCTAAACGTATTAAAGAGGTTTGTGGTGGTGTTACCGTAGGTCTAAACATATTAAAGAGGTTTGTGGTGGTGTTACCGTAGGTCTAAACGTATTAAAGAGGTTTGTGGTGGTGTTACCGTAGGTCTAAACGTATTAAAGAGGTTTGTGGTGGTGTTACCGTAGGTCTAAACGTATTAAAGAGGTTTGTGGTGGTGTTACCGTAGGTCTAAACGTATTAAAGAGGTTTGTGGTGGTGTTACCGTAGGTCTAAACGTATTAAAGAGGTTTGTGGTGGTGTTACCGTAGGTCTAAACGTATTAAAGAGGTTTGTGGTGGTGTTACCGTAGGTCTAAACGTCTTAAAGAGGTTTATGGTGGTGTTACCGTAGGTCTAAACGTATTAAAGAGGTTTGTGGTGGTGTTACCGTAGGTCTAAACGTCTTAAAGAGGTTTGTGGTGGTGTTACCGTAGGTCTAAACGTCTTAAAGAGGTTTGTGGTGGTGTTACCGTAGGTCTAAACGTATTAAAGAGGTTTGTGGTGGTGTTACCGTAGGTCTAAACGTCTTAAAGAGGTTTGTGGTGGTGTTACCGTAGGTCTAAACGTATTAAAGAGGTTTGTGGGTGGTGT
>NC_139718.1:1306093-1348593 GCF_964188405.1 Protomyctophum parallelum | reverse complement strand
ACACTACAGCATGCAGAGGAGAAGTCATAACAGAACCATCTAAACACTACAGCATGCAGAGGAGAAGTCATAACAGAACCATCTAAACACTACAGCATGCAGAGGAGAAGTCATAACAGAACCATCTAAATTCTAAACACTACAGCATGCAGAGGAGAAGTCATAACAGAACCATCTAAACACTACAACATGCAGAGGAAAAGTCATAACAGAACCATCTAAATTCTAAACACTACAGCATGCAGAGGAGAAGTCATAACAGAACCATCTAAACACTACAACATGCAGAGGAGAAGTCATAACAGAACCATCTAAACACTACAGCATGCAGTCATAACAGAACCATCTAAACACTACAACATGCAGAGGAGAAGTCATAACAGAACCATCTAAACACTACAGCATGCAGAGGAGAAGTCGTAACGGAACCATCTAAATACTACAACATGCAGAGGAGAAGTCATAACAGAACCATCTAAATACTACAACATGCAGAGGAGAAGTCATAACAGAACCATCTAAATACTACAGCATGCAGAGGAGAAGTCATAACAGAACCATCTAAACACTACTGCATGCAGAGGAGAAGTCATAACAGAACCATCTAAACACTACAACATGCAGTCATAACAGAACCATCTAAACACTACAACATGCAGTCATAACAGAACCATCTAAACACTACAGCATGCAGTCATAACAGAACCATCTAAACACTACAACATGCAGAGGAGAACTCATAACAGAACCATCTAAACACTACAGCATGCAGAGGAGAAGTCGTAACAGAACCATCTAAACACTACAACATGCAGAGGAGAACTCATAACAGAACCATCTAAACACTACAACATGCAGAGGAGAAGTCATAACAGAACCATCTAAACACTACAGCATGCAGAGGAGAAGTCATAACAGAACATACTACCGGGTTCCCAACTTTCATCGTTCCCAAGCAAGCCGGTGGCCGCCGGGCACAGGTCTAATGTTATTAATGCTGTTAACCCTTTAACAGGTCTAATGTTATTAATGCTGTTAACCCTTTGATGTTATTAATGCTGTTAACCCTTTAACACATTGAGTACGGCGACTGCCTTCAAAATATAGGCGCTAGAATACCGGAGGTGTCTGATCGCTTTTACTTTGAAAGCCATGAACCGGAAACACTTTCCTAAAAAAGTTGACTTTACAAAGTGACCTCAACATCCGCGATCATCTTAATATATTGTTTTACGCTCCAAAAAGCGTTCATATTTTGCGGGAGAGACGGATGAGGAGCAGAAAATAAGCGCCAGCATATCGCTCTATTCATCACCACGGAGAGCGCCTGGATTAGGAGCTACGAGTCTCGCTTTCCGTCTCGCTAACGTGCTAGTCAATAACAAGCTAATGGTTGCACTGAGCGTTAAAATACGGCAGAGGGAGGCAAAGTGCCAAAAAAAAAAATAGAAAAATTCTGAATATTCTTGCGTCGCTGGGACGTCGGGAGGACGTCGCTAGGACGTCCTCACACGTCATTTGAACTCTACTCTACTCTATCCTATGACGTTCTCAGGCGTCCTACGTGCTGTAAGTGTTAATGTTATTAATGCTGTTAACCCTTTAATGTTATTAATGCTGTTAACCCTTTGATGTTATTAATGCTGTTAACCCTTTATTGTTATTAATGCTGTTAACCCTTTGTGGCACCAGGAGGGGAACAGCTTCCTGGTTTTGGACGAACAACGCTTTGCCAAAGACATCCTGCCCAAGTTCTTCAAACACAGCAATATGGCCTCCTTCATACGACAGCTGAACATGTGTAACTATTATTATTATTATTATTATTATTATTATTATTTATTATCACAGCAATATGGCCTCCTTCATACGACAGCTGAACATGTGTAACTATTATTATTATTATTATTATTATTATTATTATTTATTATCACAGCAATATGGCCTCCTTCATACGACAGCTGAACATGTGTAACTATTATTATTATTATTATTATTATTATTATTATTATTATTTATTATCACAGCAATATGGCCTCCTTCATACGACAGCTGAACATGTGTAACTATTATTATTATTATTATTATTATTATTATTATTATTATTTATTATCACAGCAATATGGCCTCCTTCATACGACAGCTGAACATGTGTAAATATTATTATTATTATTATTATTATTATTATTATTATTTATTATCACAGCAATATGGCCTCCTTCATACGACAGCTGAACATGTGTAACTATTATTATTAATAATATTATTATTGTTATTGTTATTGTTATTGTTATTGTTATTGTTAATGTTAATGTTAATATTGTTATTATTATTCTTATTATTCCAGATGGCTTCCGTAAGGTGATGTCATGTGACTCGGGTCACATGGTGAAGCAGGAGAGAGACGGACCGGTGGAGTTTCAACACCCGTTCTTCAAACACGGACAGGACGAGCTTCTGGAGCACATCAAGAGGAAGGTAACCTCTGACCCCTGACCCCTGACCTCTGACCCCTAACCCAACACGGACAGGACGACCTTCTGGAGCACATCAAGAGGAAGGTAACCTCTGACCCCTAACCCTGACCCCTAAACCCTAACCCAACACGGACAGGACGAGCTTCTGGAGCACATCAAGAGGAAGGTAACCTCTGACCCCTGACCCCTAACCCTTCAAACACGGACAGGACGACCTTCTGGAGCACATCAAGAGGAAGGTAACCTCTGACCCCTAACCCTGACCCCTAAACCCTAACCCAACACGGACAGGACGACCTTCTGGAGCACATCAAGAGGAAGGTAACCTCTGACCCCTGACCCCTAAACCCTGACCCAACACGGACAGGACGACCTGCTGGAGCACATCAGTAATACGCACACACTGTTTACCTCTCGTCAGAAGCGTTTACATGGCGTGCGCCAGGTTTCGTCCCCCAGTCCAGGGGGATCTGACTGTGTGTTTGTGTGTGTGCGTGTGTGTGTGTGTGTGTGTGTGTGTGTGTGTGTGTGTGTGTGTGTGTGCGTGCCAGGTGTCGTCCACCCGGCCAGGTGAGGACAGGAGACAGGAGGATCTGAGCAGACTGTTGACCAGCGTCCAGAACGTCCACGGGAGACAGGAAGCAGTGGACGCCAGGCTGACCGCCATGAAACGGTTAACACACACACACACACGCACACGCACAGATGCACGCACACACATGCACGCACACACACACACACACACACATCTTAAAATCGTCTCATATAAGCATTGTGGTCCAAAAATGTCTTGTGGAAATGTATTCAATTCATCACCGCTGTCCACCAGCCAGGAGAATGTATGTTCTGTAGTTTATAAATAAAGTTTGTAGTTTGTATATGATGCTGTTCTGTAGTTTATGAATAGAGTTTTGTAGTTTGTATATGATGCTGTTCTGTAGTTTATAAATAAAGTTTGTAGTTTGTATATGATGCTGTTCTGTGTTCGTCCACTAGGGAGAATGAAGCGCTGTGGAGAGAGATTTCCGATCTGCGGCAGAAACATGCTCACCAACAACAGCTTATTAAGAAGGTATTTATTATTACAACAATAATAATAATAATAATAATAATATAATGAATTCTTCAAAATAAAGGCACTCGAGTGCCAGAGGATGAGGCCGATTTTACTCTGAAAAGCCCCGCCTTCCGTTTCCCCCCCAAAAAAACCTGGGAAGGGACTTCAGACGTTACACTGTCACAACAAACTCTCACAATGAACCATGTGCAACCCAGATTCGGCACAAACGAGGGATTACATTATTTTCGCTCCTATGCCACGGAAATGTGGAACGCCCTACCAACAGTCATTAAGACACGCAAATCCCTTGACTCCTTCAAAACCGCTCTCAAAGGGAACCTACGGACGGCTGCGATTCGAAACTGGCCCCCGTAAAATCTGAAGGAAAGACCTCGTCTGAAATGAGTGGTGCAACAGCGCCCCCTGTCGGTACCCTAAACATACAAAGGGACGGACGGACGGACGGACGGACGGACGGACGGACATTGCTGGTTCTAGGAGTGGTTGCACCACTCAAAAAAAATAAAACAATCTACCTAAATAAGAGAGTAAAGACATCTTTATACGTCCAAGGCACCCAGAGGTTTTGATTCTAAGCATAATTAGCGTTAATAATGTAAACATGTATATATTTTAATGATGTGTAAACATATATTATATTTGTTTAATAATGAAAACATGGATTAATTTCCAGCTGATTCACTTCATCGTGACGCTGGTGCAGAACAACCACATCCTCAACCTGAAGCGAAAAAGGTAAATATCTCATATAATATAATATCCCATGTGGGACCATGTGAGACCAGGTGGGACCAGGTGGGACCAGGTGGGACCAGGTGGGACCAGCATGCCAACTGGGGCTGCAAAGATTCATCCATTAACCCATTCTGACCTGAGATCAGATTCTAAAAATGTCTTCCAAAATCGCTCTTCGATTTTTCAAAAATAGCAGACCTACAAGCTCGTATCGCGCCACTCGGTGGCGCGATACGAGCTTGTAGATCTGCTATTTTTCAATAGGTAAAGCACAACATGATGCTGATACCAAAATGGGTTCCCGCCCAGAATGGGTTAATTGTAATCAAATCGATTATTCAATTAGTTGTCCACTCATTTAGTAATTGATTAATCGAATCGGCAACTAATCACTAATTTTTTTTTGCAATTTATCTTAGGTGATTTCCATGCACTAAGTAAGTCTATGTCTAAGTAAAGTAAAGTAGGCCATCTCTCTTCCCTTACTGATGATAGTTGCACAGTAGCGACTGCAAAGCAAAATAAGACACATAACGATTATAATATCAAGAACAAGAACAATATTTATTTTTAAACGACCTATGTATTTGAGTTCAGAAGAGTACCGTTCCTTCTAGACTGACACATGTGTAGCTATTCTTTAATCAAATGTATGCAGTCAGAATAAGCCTAAAGACACCATGAGTTGCTTTAATTAATTTAGTTTAGTTTAATTTAGTGCTATTTGAATAGCAGCCTAATCAGCTAATCAAATTACATTTTGAATGAATTATATATTTTTTGTCTAAAATGTGTGTGTGTGTGTGTGTGTGTGTGTGTGTGTGTGTGTGTGTGTGTGTGTGTGTGTGTGTGTGTGTGTGTGTGTGTGTGTGTGTGTGTGTGTGTGTGTGTGTGTGTGTGTGTGTGTGTGTGTGTGTGTGTGTGTGTGTGTGTGTGTGTGTGTGTGTGTGTGTGTGTGCGTGCGTGCGTGCGTGCGTGTGTGTGCGCTTTCTTCCAGACCCATCCTGATGAACAGCAATGGAAAGAAATCCAAATTCATCCATCAGATCTACGAGGACCAGGTGTGTTCACACATTCTGACCTGAGATCAGATTTATACGAGGTTTCCACTGGACACACACTGGTCTGATTAACCCATTCTGACCTGAGATCAGATTCTATAAAAATGTCAGTCGTTCTTCGAATTTTCAAAAAACAGCAGACCTACAAGCTCATAGCGCGCCACTCGGTGGCGCGCTATGAGCTTGTAGGTCTGCTGTTTTTCAATAGCTAAAGCATGTTATGCTTTAGCTGTTGAAAAATAGCAGATCTACTACTGCTTGTTAGATCTGCTATTTTTGAAAAATCGTCTCAAATCTTTGAGTATATATATTGTTACAGAGTGAACGTTTTGAACTCAAATCGTTGCTTCTAAAAATAAATAAAACATAAAGCTTACCTTCTCTAGTGTCTAGTGTTGACATGATAGATATATATATATGTTTCGCATCCTAAGATAACCGATGATGTCATCATCTGCGACGTGACGCAAGGGGAGGAGCCGGGAGGCGTGGCCGATGACATCATGGAGAGCACCTTGAGGGTCCTTGAGGAAGGGTGAGACAGTTTACGCCTGTCTGTCTGTCTGTCTGTCTGTCTGTCTGTCTGTCTGTCTGTCTGTCTGTCTGTCTGTCTGTCTCCGTCCGTCCGTCCGTCGAGGACAGAGTGGTGGTCGAATGTTCCCCTAGAATCATTCATTCCGCGATCACTAATGACGTGTATCAATTAAATTAAATTCAAAGGGCTTTATTGGCGTGGGAAAACATACGTTAACATTGCCAAAGCAGAAGTGGTGGAACAATACAGTGTCACACAGCTGGATCACTGGAACTCCGAACAGAGCCGTATATACAGTCTACACAGAATAGACAATTCATCATTTTGTGCATGTAACCGAGGCCAACATGTATGTTATTATGTAAGACAAGGCAAGGCTATTTATTCCTGAAATAGTGAATAAGCGCCAGGATGCGCACGCGTATAAATCCCCCTGTAGAGATGCGTTACTAGGTGTTATGTGTGTTATGGTGTCCTGTAGAGATGTGTTACTAGGTGTTATGTGTGTTATGGTGTCCTGTAGAGATGTGTTACTAGGTGTTATGTGTGTTATGGTGTCCTGTAGAGATGTGTTACTAGGTGTTATGTGTGTTATGGTGTCCTGTAGAGATGTGTTACTAGGTGTTATGTGTGTTATGGTGTCCTGTAGAGATGTGTTACTAGGTGTTATGTGTGTTATGGTGTCCTGTAGAGATGTGTTACTGTAGGTGTTATGTGTGTTATGGTGTCCTGTAGAGATGTGTTACTAGGTGTTATGTGTGTTATGGTGTCCTGTAGAGATGTGTTACTGTAGGTGTTATGTGTGTTATGGTGTCCTGTAGAGATGTGTTACTGTAGGTGTTATGTGTGTTATGGTGTCCTGTAGAGATGTGTTACTAGGTGTTATGTGTGTTATGGTGTCCTGTAGAGATGTGTTACTAGGTGTTATGTGTGTTATGGTGTCCTGTAGAGATGTGTTACCAGGTGTTATGTGTGTTATGGTGTCCTGTAGAGATGTGTTACTGTAGGTGTTATGTGTGTTATGGTGTCCTGTAGAGATGTGTTACTAGGTGTTATGTGTGTTATGGTGTCCTGTAGAGAGGTGTTACTAGGTGTTATGTGTGTTATGGTGTCCTGTAGAGATGTGTTACTGTAGGTGTTATGTGTGTTATGGTGTCCTGTAGAGATGTGTTACTGTAGGTGTTATGTGTGTTATGGTGTCCTGTAGAGATGTGTTACCAGGTGTTATGTGTGTTATGGTGTCCTGTAGAGATGTGTTACTGTAGGTGTTATGTGTGTTATGGTGTCCTGTAGAGATGTGTTACTAGGTGTTGTGTGTGTTATGGTGTCCTGTAGAGATGTGTTACTGTAGGTGTTATGTGTGTTATGGTGTCCTGTAGAGATGTGTTACTAGGTGTTATGTGTGTTATGGTGTCCTGTAGAGATGTGTTACTAGGTGTTATGTGTGTTATGGTGTCCTGTAGAGATGTGTTACTGTAGGTGTTATGTGTGTTATGGTGTCCTGTAGAGATGTGTTACTAGGTGTTATGTGTGTTATGGTGTCCTGTAGAGATGTGTTACTAGGTGTTATGTGTGTTATGGTGTCCTGTAGAGATGTGTTACTAGGTGTTATGTGTGTTATGGTGTCCTGTAGAGATGTGTTACTGTAGGTGTTATGTGTGTTATGGTGTCCTGTAGAGATGTGTTACCAGGTGTTATGTGTGTTATGGTGTCCTGTAGAGATGTGTTACTGTAGGTGTTATGTGTGTTATGGTGTCCTGTAGAGATGTGTTACTAGGTGTTATGTGTGTTATGGTGTCCTGTAGAGATGTGTTACCAGGTGTTATGTGTGTTATGGTGTCCTGTAGAGATGTGTTACTGTAGGTGTTATGTGTGTTATGGTGTCCTGTAGAGATGTGTTACTAGGTGTTATGTGTGTTATGGTGTCCTGTAGAGATGTGTTACTAGGTGATAGCATTTATGTTGGCTTAGATAGCATTTGATACAGACTTATAGCATGTTATGTAGACAGCACTATAATTGTATTGTATTTAGTCATAGCACGCCATAGTACATATGTATAGCATAGTAGTAAATATGTATAGTTTATATGTGTAGTGTATGTATAGTTTCATTATATAGATATTCCACTGTTACTTTCTTAGCTTACGCATGTTTCATGATAAATACTTTTATGTGATGTATTCCCATGCTTTTGTTCTTGCTTAAATGTAAGTCGCTCTGGATTAAGAGCGTCTGCTAAATGCCTAAATTGTAAATTGTGTAAATTGTAGGTGTTATGTGTGTTATGGTGTCCTGTAGAGATGTGTTACTAGGTGTTATGTGTGTTATGGTGTCCTGTAGAGATGTGTTACTGTAGGTGTTATGTGTGTTATGGTGTCCTGTAGAGATGTGTTACTAGGTGTTATGTGTGTTATGGTGTCCCGTAGAGATGTGTTACTGTAGGTGTTATGTGTGTTATGGTGTCCTGTAGAGATGTGTTACTGTAGGTGTTATGTGTGTTATGGTGTCCTGTAGAGATGTGTTACCAGGTGTTATGTGTGTTATGGTGTCCTGTAGAGATGTGTTACTGTAGGTGTTATGTGTGTTGTGGTGTCCTGTAGAGATGTGTTACTAGGTGTTATGTGTGTTATGGTGTCCTGTAGAGATGTGTTACTAGGGGTTATGTGTGTTATGGTGTCCTGTAGAGATGTGTTACTGTAGGTGTTATGTGTGTTATGGTGTCCTGTAGAGATGTGTTACTAGGTGTTATGTGTGTTATGGTGTCCCGTAGAGATGTGTTACTGTAGGTGTTATGTGTGTTATGGTGTCCTGTAGAGATGTGTTACTAGGTGTTATGTGTGTTATGGTGTCCTGTAGAGATGTGTTACCAGGTGTTATGTGTGTTATGGTGTCCTGTAGAGATGTGTTACTGTAGGTGTTATGTGTGTTATGGTGTCCTGTAGAGATGTGTTACCAGGTGTTATGTGTGTTATGGTGTCCTGTAGAGATGTGTTACTGTAGGTGTTATGTGTGTTATGGTGTCCTGTAGAGATGCGTTACTAGGTGTTATGTGTGTTATGGTGTCCTGTAGAGATGTGTTACTGTAGGTGTTATGTGTGTTATGGTGTCCTGTAGAGATGTGTTACTAGGTGTTATGTGTGTTATGGTGTCCCGTAGAGATGTGTTACTGTAGGTGTTATGTGTGTTATGGTGTCCTGTAGAGATGTGTTACTAGGTGTTATGTGTGTTATGGTGTCCTGTAGAGATGTGTTACCAGGTGTTATGTGTGTTATGGTGTCCTGTAGAGATGTGTTACTGTAGGTGTTATGTGTGTTATGGTGTCCTGTAGAGATGTGTTACCAGGTGTTATGTGTGTTATGGTGTCCTGTAGAGATGTGTTACTGTAGGTGTTATGTGTGTTATGGTGTCCTGTAGAGATGCGTTACTAGGTGTTATGTGTGTTATGGTGTCCTGTAGAGATGTGTTACTAGGTGTTATGTGTGTTATGGTGTCCTGTAGAGATGTGTTACTAGGTGTTATGTGTGTTATGGTGTCCCGTAGAGAGGTGGAGGTGGTGGATGTGGGTCTGGAGGAGGTGGAAGCAGAAGACATGGACGCTCCTTCACAACCTCCAGAGGACCTGGAGAGGAGAGGTATGATGACGTCACCATTACATCATCTAGAGCAGACGTATGACATCATCATTACATCGTCTAGAGCAGACGTATGACATCATCATTACGCAGAGGAGTCGCCCCCCCAAAAAAAAGAATAAAGTCAAAAGTGGAATTAAATATTCATATTAAAACTGGCAGTTCTTCTGACCATCCAATCGGTTGAAATACGGTAGGCTCTCCAGCCGTGCTAAAATGAGCATGACGGCACAGCCAGCCGTTAATAGAATAGATTTGAGGACGGATTCATCACGTTAGAAATAGCATCAGTTTGCTGCTGCTTAGACAGAGGTTCGTCAGGGCAGCACAAACATTGACAAAAAAGTTACAAAATTAACAAAAACATTCCAATTATAAATGTAATTTGTGTTATATAGCCATACTTTTTATGACTTCTCCTCTGCATGTTGTAGTGTTTAGATGGTTCTGTTATGACTTCTCCTCTGCATGTTGTAGTGTTTAGATGGTTCTGTTATGACTTCTCCTCTGCATGTTGTAGTGTTTAGATGGTTCTGTTATGACTTCTCCCCTGCATGCTGTAGTGTTTAGATGGTTCTGTTATGACTTCTCCTCTGCATGTTGTAGTGTTTAGATGGTTCTGTTATGACTTCTCCTCTGCATGCTGTAGTGTTTAGATGGTTCTGTTATGACTTCTCCTCTGCATGTTGTAGTGTTTAGATGGTTCTGTTATGACTTCTCCTCTGCATGTTGTAGTATTTAGATGGTTCTGTTATGACTTCTCCTCTGCATGTTGTAGTGTTTAGATGGCTCTGTTATGACTTCTCCTCTGCATGCTGTAGTGTTTAGATGGTTCTGTTATGACTTCTCCTCTGCATGCTGTAGTGTTTAGATGGTTCTGTTATGACTTCTCCTCTGCATGCTGTAGTGTTTAGATGGTTCTGTTATGACTTCTCCTCTGCATGTTGTAGTGTTTAGATGGTTCTGTTATGACTTCTCCTCTGCATGCTGTAGTATTTAGATGGTTCTGTTATGACTTCTCCTCTGCATGCTGTAGTGTTTAGATGGTTCTGTTATGACTTCTCCTTTACATGTTGTAGTGTTTAGATGGTTCTGTTATGACTTCTCCTCTGCATGCTGTAGTGTTTAGATGGTTCTGTTATGACTTCTCCTCTGCATGCTGTAGTGTTTAGATGGTTCTGTTATGACTTCTCCTCTGCATGCTGTAGTGTTTAGATGGTTCTGTTATGACTTCTCCTCTGCATGCTGTAGTGTTTAGATGGTTCTGTTATGACTGCATGTTGTAGTGTTTAGATGGTTCTGTTATGACTTCTCCTCTGCATGTTGTAGTGTTTAGATGGTTCTGTTATGACTGCATGCTGTAGTGTTTAGATGGTTCTGTTATGACTTCTCCTCTGCATGCTGTAGTGTTTAGATGGTTCTGTTATGACTTCTCCTCTGCATGCTGTAGTATTTAGATGGTTCTGTTATGACTTTTCCTCTGCATGTTGTAGTGTTTAGATGGTTCTGTTATGACTTTTCCTCTGCATGCTGTAGTGTTTAGATGGTTCTGTTATGACTTCTCCTCTGCATGCTGTAGTGTTTAGATGGTTCTGTTATGACTTCTCCTCTGCATGTTGTAGTGTTTAGATGGTTCTGTTATGACTTCTCCTCTGCATGTTGTAGTGTTTAGATGGTTCTGTTATGACTTCGCCTCTGCATGCTGTAGTATTTAGATGGTTCTGTTATGACTTCTCCTCTGCATGTTGTAGTGTTTAGATGGTTCTGTTATGACTTCTCCTCTGCATGCTGTAGTATTTAGATGGTTCTGTTATGACTTCTCTGCATGCTGTGGTGTTTAGATGGTTCTGTTATGACTTCTCCTCTGCATGCTGTAGTGTTTAGATGGTTCTGTTATGACTTCTCCTCTGCATGTTGTAGTGTTTAGATGGCTCTGTTATGACTTCTCCTCTGCATGCTGTAGTGTTTAGATGGTTCTGTTATGACTTCTCCTCTGCATGTTGTAGTGTTTAGATGGCTCTGTTATGACTTCTCCTCTGCATGCTGTAGTATTTAGATGGCTCTGTTATGACTTCTCCTCTGCATGTTGTAGTGTTTAGAATAGCATAACCATCTAAAGAAGCATTATGTTAGTTTATAAATGAATCTAGTGCGTCAGAACTGCTCTGTGCACCTTTTTGAGTGGTGCAACCACTCTGACAACCAGCTTTGTCTGTGTGTTCATGTGACTATGAGCATCATATAATGAGTATAATGAGAGAGAGAGAGAGAGAGAGAGAGATGCCTGCTAATGAGAGAGAGAGAGAGGGGGGGAGAGAGTGAGAGAGAGAGAGAGAGAGAGAGGGGGGGGGGAGAGAGAGATAGAGAGGGAGGGGGAGGAGGAGGAGGGGAGAGGGGAGTTGCACCCCTCGTTTCACATGGGTGTGATTTTATTTTACGATGTCTAAAAGGCTAAACATGTACTTATATTCAACGACAGAAGGTTATTTATTCACAATCATTTGAGCCACAATGAATGCATCTGCAACATGTTATCCTGAAAGCCTTGCTGTCTACAGCAGATCTACAAACCCCCCCTAACCCTAACATGTCATCCTTCCTGACAGCCCTGGAGTGCAGCTCATCTCTACAACAGATCAACAAGCCCTCCAGTCTACAACAGATCAACAAGACCTCTAGTCTACAACAGATCAACAAGGCCTCTAGTCTACAACAGATCAACAAGGCCTCCAGTCTACAACAGATCAACAAGGCCTCCAGTCTACAACAGATCAACAAGGCCTCCAGTCTACAACAGATCAACAAGCCCTCCTCTAGCAGCGCCCTACAACAGATCTCCAAGCCCTCCTCTAGCAGCGCCCTACAACAGATCTCCAAGCCCTCGGGCGGGCTGGTCGCTGAAGACCCGTTCAACATGATGGAATCCATCATGAACGAGAGCGCCGCCATCTCCCAGAACATCAGCCTGCTGGGGAAGTAAGTGCTGTGCTGTGTCTGGTCTGTGCTGTGCTGTGCTGTGCTGTGCTGTGCTGTGCCTGTGCTGTGTCTGGTCTGTGCTGTGTCTGGTCTGTGCTGTGCTGTGCTGTGCTGTGCTGTGCTGTGCTGTGCTGTGCTGTGCGCAAGTTTTTCTTCTTTCTATTTAATTGTTCGGCCTGTTTATTGTTTTTTATTTATTTGTTTATTAACGTCTATGGGGAAAATGGATGGGGAGTTATTTCCTCGTCGTTCTGAAAATCTAGTTTTGTTTTAATCTTGATGATTATGGCGTACATCTCATGAAAATGTAAAATAGTCTTAATGTTATTAATGATAATATAATGTTATTCTAAATGTGTCCACAGGGTGGAGCTGATGGACTATCTGGACAGCATTGATTGTAGTCTGGAAGACTTCCAGGCCATGTTGTTCTGTAAACCCTTCACTGATGAGGTAATATGTGTGTGTGTGTGTGTGTGTGTGTGTGTGTGTGTGTGTGTGTGTGTGTGTGTGTGTGTGTGTGTGTGTGTGTGTGTGTGTGTGTGTGTGTGTGTGTGTGTGTGTGTGTGTGTGTGTGTGTTGAGTGTTGCAACCACTCCAAAGAACAGCAATGTCCGTGTTCACCTATGTGTGTGTTGGTTCATGAGCTTCAGTATGACTACCGTACCAGTAGGGGCGCTGTTGTGCCAGAAACAGAGAGAGAGAGATAGTTTTAGAGCTGCACTGTTGCCCGCTCCCTCCACTGGCTCCCGGTCGCTGCGCGCACAGAATACAAAACTCTGATGCTGGCATTCAAAGCAACCAAAGGTATGGCTCCCCCATGTCTTGCAAGTATGATTGAACCCTACAAACCCTCCCGCGCACTCAGATCAGCCAACGCAGGGAAGCTGGAAGTACCCTCACTAAAAACGCCGGGACAACAACGCTCCACACGTCCCAAACTCTTCTCCCTACTGGCTCCAAAACTGTGGAATGCACTTCCCATTGCAGTCAGAACTGCAGCATCACTCCCAATCTTCCGCCGTAGTCTAAAAACCCACCTTTTCAGACTCCATCATGGCCCATAGCACTTACCCTAACCCCTTAGATAGCATTTCTGTAGACTTAGATAGCATCTGATACAGACTTATAGCATGTTATGTAGACAGCACTATAATTGCATTGTATGTAGTCATAGCACGTCATAGTACATATGTATAGCATATAGTATAATATACAGTATATGTATAGTTATATAGATATTCCACTGTTACGTTCTTAGCTTACGCATGTTTCATGATAAATGCTTTTTATGTGATTTTAAGTGATGTATGATGCCTTTTTGTTCTTGCTTAATGTAAATCACTCTGGATTAAGAGCGTCTGCTAAATGCCTAAATTGTAGAGAGAGAGAGGAGAGGAGGGGGGGGGGGGGGGGAGAGGGGAGGGGAGTTGCACCACTCAGTTCACACGGGTGTGATTTTTTTCTCCTGCAGGACTTTGTGGTTTCTAAGGACGGCAGTGAGCAGCTGACCAGAGACCGCTTGGACACTGAAGACAACACAGGTCAGTGTTGAAACGCGCCACTCGGTGGCGCGATATGAGCTTGTAGATCTGCTATTTTTCAATAGCTAAAGCATAGCATGATGCTGACACCAAAAGGTGTTCCCGCCCCAAAATGGGTTAAAGAACCCGATCTGGAGCGGAAGATGTGGAAACACACGGTGTTAACGTAACGTTTGTCTTCCAGACAAGCGGCTGATCCAGTACAAACACTGCCCCCTGCTGGCCTTCCTGGACGGCAGCAGCATGCTGGAGCCGCCGCAGACCTCCTGCTCCACAGTGCCCTCTAGTGACGACATGCTGCTGCTACACTCCTCCTGCCAAGGTCGGGGATGTTTTCATTATTGTTTTAGTTTTTAGTTGGTTTTGACTTATTTATTATTTTAATGAATTCGGTTGGTTTTAGTTTGCTTTTAGAGCGCGTTTGTTAGTTTTTTATTTCGTTTTTTTATTTTTGTGAAAACTAGTGATGCACCGAATATTCGGCCGCAGAAAATATTCGGCAGAAAATGGCTAAAAAAAAGCATTTTCAGCCTAATCGATTTTTATTTTTAATAAATCGATACATATCGTCGGGATATAATATTGATATATCGCGATATACGATATATCGTTACATGCCTAATATATATATATATATATATACAGTATATATATATATATATATATATATGGCTCCAAAACTGGCTCCAAAACTGTGGAATGCACTTCCCATTGCAGTCAGAACTGCAGCATCACTCCCAATCTTCCGCCGTAGCCTGAAAACCCACCTTTTCAGACTCCATCATGGCCCATAGCACTTACCCCACCCCCTTAGATAGCATTTCTGTTGGCTTAGATAGCATTTGACACAGACTTATAGCATGTTATGTAGACAGCACTATAATTGTATTGTATGTAGTCATAGCACGCCATAGTACATTATGTATAGCACTTTGAGGTTCATTAGAATGTAAAGTGCATTATAAATAAAATCCATTATTATTATTATTATAGTAGTATATATGTATAGTGTCATTATATAGATATTCCACTGTTACTTTCTTAGCTTACGCATGTTTCATGATAAATGCTTTCATGTGATGTATTCCCATGCTTTTGTTCTTGCTTAAATGTAAGTCGCTCTGGATTAAGAGCGTCTGCTAAATGCCTAAATTGTAAATTGTATATATATATATATATATAATAATATTCTCATTTTTTTTGTTTGTTCCTCCAGCGCCCCCCAGTGAGCTCCTGGAGGAGGAGGAGCCTAGCGCGGCGCCTCGTAGCTCCGCCCTCGTCCGCTTGGAGCCGCTGACCGAGGCCGAGGCCAGCCAGGACACGCTGTTCCACCTGGTGGCGCTGGAGGAGCAACAGCACCCCCTAGAGGACACCTTGTGAACTGTCCCCCCTGAGTGTGTGTGTGTGGGGGGGTTCATGCTAACAGCTAGCCGCAACAAATGAGTTAACCCATTCTGACCGGGCACCCATTTTGGTGTTGGCATCATGTTATGCTTTAGCTATTGAAAAATAGCAGATCTACAAGCTCATATCGCGCCACCGAGTGGCGCGATACGAGCTTGTAGGTCTGCTATTTTTTGAAAAATCGAAGAACGACTGACATTTTTTTAGAATCTGATCTCAGGTCAGAATGGGTTAATCAGACCAGTGTGTGTCCAGTGGAAACCTCGTATGAATCTGATCTCAGGTCAGAATGAGTTAAGCAGTAACAACAGCGTTTTCTCTCAGTCAGTTGATTCTTCTTCATATCCATATGAGTGAAACGGCCGGGAAGACAAACACAGTCCTTATATAACCCATTCTGACCTGAGATCAGATTCATACGAGGTTTCCACTGGACACACACTGGTCTGATTAAACCCATTCTGACCTGAGATCAGATTCATACGAGGTTTCCACTGGACACACACTGGTCTGATTAAACCCATTCTGACCTGAGATCAGATTCTAAAAAATGAGTCAGTCGTTCTTAGATTTTTCAAAAAATAGCAGACCTACAAGCTCGTATCGCGCCACTCGGTGGCGCGATATGAGCTTGTAGATCTGCTATTTTTAAATAGCTAAAGCTTAACATGATACCAACACCAAAATGGGTGCCCGGTCAGAATGGGATAATCCCCCTATGGGGATTACAATGTAAATAAAAGGTACATGAACCTGTGGATTTTGCCTCGCGGACCCAAAAAACTGAAGAATATTTTGTTGAATGAATTGAATAATACTTTGTCCACAATTCCATGCTGTATTGATGTTTGTACCGTTAGGAGAGATGCAGGCAAACGTTGATCAGAATGACAATGTAGGAGCCATAATGTGATCTATATGTGTTTTGAGTATGAGTCACGTTAATGGACAGATTGGGCACTGCACTGGTAGTGGTGGTGGGCGTGATCACTGGGGCTGGGCGCTGCCACGCTAATAACTACACAGCGTTTACCTGGCACTAGAGTTGAGGAACTTGGACGGAGAGGGGGTGAGCTGGGAGTCGACATTTTCTGTTGACCGCAAACAACGCATCTTAACATCCATGCCGGCCCGGTAGTATATAATAGTTAGCTGGGAACTGTTGTGTCTTACCTGTGCTGCGGAGAAGAATAAATTGTCAAACTGGCAGCTTGGACTGGATCTGATTCCTTTGCGTGCGCGTCATACAAGTGTCTCTTTAATACTCTCATGCTTAGCTCCTCGGCTCACGGCTTTTGAACAGCCTACAGCCGCAACAGACAATTTAAAAAAATGAGAGAGAGGGGAGGAAAATGACCCTTTTTTTTTTTTTTTTGCGGGGCCCAGAAAGTTTCACAATGATTCTGTAAAGCTTTGTATATATTCTAAACTCATGGAAATGTATTTATTATTGTTTTTGTTTTGTTTACATTTCTGTCTCCATGACGCTGTAATGTTTTGTAAAACTAACGTTTTCCTTTTGATCAGTGTGTTGTGTTCAGTTCTCACAATGTACGGAATGGAACCGCTCAAAAATAATCATGGTTTAATTGGGGACCTCCTAAAATAATCATATTTGAACTGGGGACCTCCTAAAATAATCATATTTGAACTGGGGACCTCTTAAAATAATCATATTTGAACTGGAGACCTCCTAAAATAATCATATTTGAACTGGGGACCTCCTAAAATAATCATATTTGAACTGGGGACCTAAAATAATCATATTTGAACTGGGGACCTCCTAAAATAATCATATTTGAACTGGGGACCTCCTAAAATAATCATATTTGAACTGGGGACCTCCTACAATAGTCATATTTGAACTGAGGACCCCTCAACATCATTTAGTTTGACTCTTGTGAAAAGTACAGATCTACAAGTTCACAACCCCTCACATTGTTATGCGTCGTGAGCTTGTAGAGCTGCTATTTTCTCAAACGTTGCTTCTTTCTTGGGTCATATTTGACAATGTGTCCAATATTTGACCATGTTGTATAGTATGGTTATTATTTGGTTACTTTTCTATAGGGCATTGTAACGGGGACAGACTCCATCTCCCAGAGGTCTATAGGTCATTGTAACAGGGACAAACTCCATCTCCCAGAGGTCTATAGGGCATTGTAACGGGGACAGACTCCATCTCCCAGAGGTCTATAGTGCATTGTAACGGGGACAGACTCCATCTCCCAGAGGTCTATACTATAGGGCATTGTAACAGGGACAGACTCCATCTCCCAGAGGTCTATAGGGCATTGTAACAGACAGACTCCAGCTCCCAGAGGTCTATAGGGCATTGTAACGGGGACAGACTCCATCTCCCAGAGGTCTATAGGGCATTGTAACAGGGACAGACTCCATCTCCCAGAGGTCTATAGGGCATTGTAACAGGGACAGACTCCATCTCCCAGAGGTCTATAGTGCATTGTAACAGGGACAGACTCCATCTCCCAGAGGTCTATAGTGCATTGTAACAGGGACAGACTCCATCTCCCAGAGGTCTATAGTGCATTGTAACAGGGACAGACTCCATCTCCCAGATGTCTATAGGGCATTGTAACAGGGACAGACTCCATCTCCCAGAGGTCTATAGGGCATTGTAACAGGGACAGACTCCATCTCCCAGAGGTCTATAGGGCACTCCCTGACTTACTTTAAACATACAACAATTATATACAATGCAACATTGTATTATGTGTACACTTTTACTGTCTGTTGTTTTGTTTACTGTTGAGTGAGAAATCAGTGTTTCACATTATTACACAAATCACCTGACCTGGCTGGGTGTCTCGAACCTCTGGCCGACATAATGGATTCTGCATTGTGTATTTACTATTTATAATATCATAACCTTTATGGATTCTGAATTAATAATAACACAACCATTATGGATTCAGTATTTATAATATCATCGTAAGCATTATGGATTCAGTATTTGGGAAAATCTAAACAAATAAAGAAATGTAAGAACTAAGCTCCTTGTCTAAGTCTTCAGTTACAATCATTTTCATATAAATGAAGAGCATGTTTATTTGTATTTTTCCTTTTAACACGTTGCAAACCATGAAAAAACAACATACTATAGCCTAGTGTCGAGAAACATGATTTGCATCACTTTTTGAAAAACGACATAGTATAGTAGTTATATTATGTTGAAAAGCATGACTGTCATTTTATTTTTTTGAAAGCCATGCATGAAAAACGACAAAATATACTATTTAGAAAAGCATGATTTTCTTGTTTTTGCATCGTCATACCATGAACATTGGCATACCATGTTGAAAAGGAGGATTTTCATTAGTTTTATCGTAGAAAACCATTACATGTCACACTATTATGTTTCATGTTTTTTTTACGATGAAAACAAATGATCCTACCATTTACTTTTGACCTACCACGGGTTAGTTGTAACCTGCCACGCATGTCAGGATCCACGGTGTTGTCTGACTGTTTTCTTTTAAGCCACCTAGGGATAAATGAAACAACGCCTTCTTCAGATAGACAGACTGCCCATAATAGCCGAGACAGAACAGTATTTAGCCAAGATTTTTGCATTTGTCTTTTGCAATCCACCCAATTGCAGACCCCTGAGCACAGGTTTATGGACATGTCCCAGACTTCCAAATACAAGGACAATAAGCTGACAGTT
Source organism: Protomyctophum parallelum (assembly GCF_964188405.1). Lineage (NCBI taxonomy): Eukaryota > Metazoa > Chordata > Actinopteri > Myctophiformes > Myctophidae > Protomyctophum > Protomyctophum parallelum. Next base: position 1,329,457 of record NC_139718.1, on the reverse strand, counting down.
ATATCCCAAGGCCATAATACGTTCCACCAGAAGCTGATATTTCATAAGTTTGGATGTCAAACAAGTGAATTGACATGCGTGTCCTTGTGATCAAACCAGTCTATTTTTACAGTGCTGTGTGTTGTGATATACAACATGATATGTGTATGAGTGCCTATGCTGTGTACTTGTACGTGAATATACAAATGTACAGGATATGTATTGTGTACTGCCATGAACTGTAACATACTGACTTTCTGGTTAGCCACTGAAACCATCTCAGAGAGCAAGGCCACTTGCTGCTAGCGCCAATGTTATTGTTATGTCTCAGTGGCACGTCATGAGGACACAAGGATCCAGACCTATATATGTTTCTGTATGTGTGTAATAAATTGTGAACCTTTGGCGAGAGACTGTCTGAGTGTCCCGTTATTGTTGTTCTCCCGGGCCCGTCGATCGCCGCCGTTACCACAGGAATAATTCAGTTGGATTATCACACACCACCCAGCCTGCACACACACACTACCGGTCAGCCAGAACCGGACCAGGGTCCATACTTGAGATTACAACAGTTGGTGCCAGAAGTGGGATTACCAGCAAAAGGTGAGTCACTCCATGTTATATTCTTGCTAAGAGAATAAGTGCACTCTCCTCTTGTCTGGTAATTTCCATGTTTATAGTTGTATGCAGGATTTCGTTTTTAATTAAATCCTGCCGGTGTCGTTCTCACAGATTTTAATATTGCCTCCAAATTTTCACTGACATGGACCCTGTTAGTCAGCTTGTTTGAAAGTGACTGGTGTAGTTCTTGTGACTTGACAGAGTTTGGAAAAAGACTGCGTCGTGTTTTACACGCAGCAAATATGGTTGGAGTCCATATTTAGCCTGACGTTTGGTACGTCAGCAGAACAGAATTATTCTGTGTGTTTTTTACACTGTTCTTGGAGTAGGATAGTGGCCTAGTGTTGTATCACGCAAGCTAGGTTTGAAGCCGGGGTGAGGTCGTATCGCTCCGCACAACAGCTGTGAGTTGCCTGTTGTTTTCCATTAATCTGTTAGATGTTTCTAGCAGGGTACGGTCTGTGATACAGTGAGATTGATTGATTGAATCAATTTTGATCACAGCGTGCTAAGCCTGTGGGTCTTCCCACAGCATACATTGTTTAGTTCCACTCTGATCATTTGTGTTAAAAAAAGTCACTGTAGATAGAACATTTAGGTACCCAACTGAGGTATCAGTAGAGGGCTGGTGTGTGAAGTGATACAATTTTGAATATTCCTGCTGGTCTGTATTTGTTTTGTGTTTTGCGCCGCATATTTGGAGCTTGGAAATGGGCCAGGGTAAAAGCAAGGTTAAGTTTGGGGAGGGCTTAGGAGTCCAGGGGGGACCATCCAAAACCAGGTCTCAAAATGTTAAATACAAAACATCAGAAGACGTTCCTCCTGGGGCATGGGGAAAATGTAAACAAAACACAGCACAAACCCCACTGCCTAATGAGACTCCCATACAGTTTGTCACTCGGACGGTTGGATCGTTTTATACAGATCCATTTGTTGAGCTAATGGCTGGCTGGTCAGAGGTGCGTGTTCCTCGCTTAGCAAGACCTTATCCAAAAAAGGGGTCATTCACAGCAGAGCATATGACAATGTGTAAACGCATGATTTTTGATTATGAGGGAGATTCCAAGTGGAATTATCCTTATATGAAGGAAGCTTTCTCCGCCTGGGAGAAGGCAAAGCCAACATGGGATAAAGCTCACACCCACGAATGTGTCCAGTCTGCCAAGCATAGTCAGTACGCATTCCCTGCTAAATCTGCTCCTTCAGCAGATAAGGATGAGGATGATGAGGTCATCGCTCAATTAATGTGCGGGGTCACTGCTCCTGAAGCAGCAGGTGGAGTAAGAGATGGTGGCCAAAGGGCACACATAGGGCCGGCGCCTCCGCCCCCAGCCGGAGACCCGGATAGGTGGCAAGAATCCCCAGGTGCGGTAGACAGAGTACTGGCAGGATTACAGCCAATACAAGCATCCTTAGTGACAGTGCCAGCAAAGGCATTTGCAGAGACAGTCCCCCCGCCTACAGCCACTGCAGTGTCAGGAGCCATACCCAAAAAGGCTCCCCAGAGTAAGGTGGTCACTCATGAGCCCGCCAAGACTAGGGCTGCAAGCCAACGTGACTTAGAACAACAGTTTTCACAATTAAGTGAAGAATTAGCCAGCGAAGTAGAGGCCGCTGACAAGCAGGCTAAAATAGCTTCCCTGATACATCAAATGCAAGTGGCAAAAGATGCACTAGATAGGGTGGAGTCAGAGACTAAAAAAGGTGAAGCTAATGTGATGGAGACGCAGCATGCATTTCCGTTTGTGACTCTGAGTGATGGAAAAGTCATGATAAAACCCACTGACATCATCGCACTTTCTGCGATCTGTGACAAGGCACCCAATCCAGCACAGAACCCAATCACTTTTTGCTCTTACTTACAGAAAGTGTGTAGATATCACCAGCTCTCAGGACCTGATTACAGGTTCATTCTGGAACAATGTTTAAAAGACACCCCAGAGCAGGAAGTGCTGGAAGCGGTGAAGGGCTTAGACCCTCAGTTTGATGCCCCTACCGTTGATGGATATGCGTGGCAAAACCAGGAGCATGTAAAGGCTTTGTTTGCTGACCTAAAAACCTACCTAACAAAATTACATGCACAGACACGCGACATTACTTTTGCAGCCGCCTGCAAGCAGTTGAACAGTGAGGCAGCGTCTGCTTTCTTCATGCGTTTCCATAGTGCATGGGTTGAACATGCTGGGCTTCCCACGGAGGACAAGATGGCTGTATTGTTTATCTCTACATTTTTGAGCAATATGCTCCCTCAACATAGTCAGGCGGTGAGAATCTTATTCGCCAATGTAACACAGATGTCTGTAGATGTTTTCGGGAAGCAGCTAAGAGAGAAAGATGCTGCAGGTGTTTTTCCCTTAGAAAAGTCAAAAGGCCCCTTAACTACAATGTTTTCACATCAGGTGGATCAACAGGGTGGCGAGGAGGCCTCAGGCTCCTCCCACGGAAATAGGAGAAATGACAAGTGTTATTTCTGCCATAAAACGGGCCACTGGAGCCGCAATTGTAGGAAAAAGGGACGCCGTCAACAGGGTCAGCAAGGTCAACAGGGTCAGCAAGGTCAGCAAGGTCAACAGGGTCAGCAAGGTCAACAGGGTCAGCAAGGTCAGCAGGGTCAGCAAGGTCAACAAATTCAGCAAGGTCAACAAATTCAGCAAGGTCAAGGTAATAGCCAGGGCTACAACCAGGGCTATGCCCAGGGTGGTCAGAATGACGGGTCACAACAGGGGGGAAACCACCAATTCCCTATGAAATGGAACGGCCCGTCTCAACAGAATAATTGAGGCTGCCCGCAGACTAGAGCCCCGGTGCGCGCAATGCTACAGTTAGAATTAAGTGGTGCTTCTGAAACTATGCCTATGATGTGTTTAGAATTGTTCGATTATCAGCAGAATATATGGTGCTCATATTCATTTTTGGTAGACACAGGTGCTGATCGCTCATCTTTGGCAATGAAGTATTACAATGGCCCTGTATCGTCAGCATCTATTGAGTCTGTGGGAATAGATGGGGCTCCTATCATATGTCCAAAAACGCATCCAATGGATGTCCGTTCCCCAAATGATCCATCATTGAAGTTACAACATAAGTTTGTTGTGATACCAGCATGTCCCTTTAATTTAATAGGCAGGGATCTGCTTTTTAAACTGGGATGCACCCTTTCTTTTGGAAAGACAGGATTGACACTACATACAGATTCACTTAATCATGTTATGCTGTCTCACATGCCCAAAGGACCTGCACAGGCTCGGTCTCACGTCACTCTGTCAGAGGCCGATCTGAAGGTGTTAGGTACTCTATCACAGTCCATTAACCCCTCGCTGAAAGCTCCTTTGAATCAGAAGCCAATATGTATTTTTTCCCCCGACAAGGACAGCGAGCCTGGCTCCGATGTGTATATAGATCAGTTATTAGTGTTCCCAGACATGTTGTTGTTATCAGATAACAAGAAAGCAGTGTTCATGCTGGCCGCAGAGAGCGGGGCCACGGAAGGGAGAGCAGGCTATTCAAGGCCTATTTCTTCCCCTATCAGCCCCTGCATTAAATCGACTCTGAGCAGGCATTCCACTCAGACTCAAGCGCTCCATATTCCAGATTATTTAAGGGACATTCCTAGCACTTTTTGGGCCATGCATGGTGCAGACACAGGCTTTATAGATTGTACACCATATAAGGCGGTGTTAAAAGAGGGCGCACGCCCGGTTTTCTGTAAGCAATATCCACTTTCCATACAGAAAGAGGAGGGGCTCCGACCCATAATTGAGTCTCTGCTAGATCAAGGGGTTATATTTCCCACTACATCACCTTTTAACACTCCCATTAACCCGATTAAAAAATCTTCGGGAGAATATAGGTTTACCCATGATCTTCGTAAGGTCAATGAGTTAATTGTGCCACTAGGATCACATAGCGTAGCTGACATCCCCTCAATCCTGACTGTCATACCTTCTGACCATACCCACTTCACCACATGTGACCTGAGCAATGCATATTTTAGCATTCCTGTTGATGTGGAAACGCAGCCACTCCTAGCTTTTACATACAAGGCGCAGCAGTACAGCTACCGCAGATTGCCACAGGGGTATATAGACTCTTCCAGTGCTTTCTCAGCGGTGGTACACGCCACGCTGGCGTCCTTCTTTCCCCCGCCGGGATGTACGCTGGTCACATATGCGGATGACCTACTTTTATCAGCCGGGTCGAAAGAACTTTGTCAGGAGGCGTCCATTATGTTGCTGAAACACCTAGCTGCCGCTGGGTTCAAGGCAGCGCTACACAAGATTCAGTGGGCACTGCCTGAGGTGAAATACCTGGGCTTTATCCTGGCCCAGGGAAAAAGGACACTGTCTGCCGACCGCATCCAGCTCATACAAGCCGTTCCCCCGCCAGAGACTAAAAAGGCTATGGCCAGCTTTTTAGGCCTAACAAACTTCTGCAGGGCGTGGATACCAGATTGCTCATTTTTCGACAGGACTCTGAGAGCTGCATGTTTAGAGACTGAACCAGAAAAGATTGTATGGACGGAGGAGATGATGTTCTCTTTTTCTGCTCTAAAGAGAGCACTATGTTCGAGTCCCGGGTTGGGTTTGCCGAACTATAACATTCCTTTTCATCTCTATGTGAAAGAGGGCGCCAGCACGACGGCTGCGGTCCTTGCTCAAGAGCACGGGAATAGCTATAGGCCCGTGGCTTATCTCAGCAAGACCTTTGACTCTATTGTGCAGGGTATGCCTGGCTGTTTGCGAGCGGTTGCTGCATGTGCGATGATGGTCACAGACGCACAGAGAATAGTGCAAGGACATACACTTATATTACATGCATCACATCATGTATTGACTATTCTACAACACATTTCATCACAGCACATGACTGCACAGAGAAGGTGTCGCTATGACCAGGTTCTGACCAATACCATAGGACTGACGGTTAGGTCACTGCCAGACTCTAATCCTGCCGCACTTCTGCATGCACTACTGACTAACATACAGGTCAGTCACACAGTGGAATCAACCCCCCATGACCATGACTGTCTAGAGGAGATTAATGCATCCACAGCAGCGAGAATAGATTTGTCTACAGTCCCATTCGAATTAGGAGAGCATGTTTATGTAGACGGTTCCTGCTCAAAACCTGCAGACGGAGTGTATCTGTGCGGGTATGCCGTGTGCCGGCTGCCAGACACAGTCCTTGAAGCATATTCATTACCATTTATCTCTGCACAGGCTGCTGAATTAGTAGCTCTGTCGAGAGCTTGTAGATTACATGGTAAAGAAACTTTAACTGTGTATACAGACTCGATCTATGCTTTTAATGTGGTTCATTGCTTTGCAAAATTATGGGCGCTGAGAGGGTTTGTTTCTGCAGACCGCAAGCAGATCTCTCACAAAACATTGATAACAGACTTGTTACAGGCCGTCAACCTCCCAGAGAAGTTAGCTGTAGTAAAGGTTAAGGGTCACAGCCAGAAGGGAGACACTGACGCTGATGGAAACAATTTTGCGGACCAAGTGGCGGGGTGGGCCTCCCGTGAAGGCCTGCCATCTCCCCATTTCACAGAAAACAGCTCATATTCAATGTTTGCCGCCACATATACCCCACAATACACAGACATTCTGATATTACAAACCAGTGCCACGACTGAAGAATGAAGATCATGAGCACTGGGCATCAAGGGGTTGCATTACAGCAGAAAATGGTTTGATTTATGACAGGGAAAAGAGGTTGTGCCTGCCACTAAGCTGTTTGCCATTTCTGGTACGTCATTTTCATGGCGTTGGACATGTAGGTCAGTCAGGTGTTATTGGTATCCTACAGACTAGGTTTTGCATCAGAAAAATGCAAAGCACAGTGAAGTTGATTATAGGCTCATGTTTGATCTGTGTCCGAGCGCACAAAGGGAAGGTCCCCATAAAACATGACGCATTGCCTACCCCGACAGCACCATTTCAATCTTGGCAAATAGATTTCACTCACATGCCCCAAAAGGGCCCGTTCAAGTACATGTTGGTGATAGTGTGTGAATTTAGCAAATGGCCTGAAGCTTTTCCCTGTTCAAATGAAAAGGCAAAGACAGTTGTTAGAATACTAGCAAAGGAGATATTCCCTAGGTATGGTCTAGCCATGTCTTTGAATTCAGATGGAGGTCCAGCATTCACAGCAAGGGTCACTAGGTTGCTATGTAAATATTTACAGATTGAATGGAAATATCATATTCCATACCATCCGGAAAGTTCCGCTTATGTGGAACGGATGAACAGAACTCTTAAGTCTAGAGTCACAAAGGCAGCTATGGACTTGGGAAAGAGCTGGGTTGATGTTTTGCCTGCTGTTTTAGCTGAAATCAGGATGACCCCGAGTGCCACCACTAAATTATCACCCTTTGAGGTGATCATGGGAAGGCCATTTCCAACTCCATGGGTTAGAGGGGGGAGGGCGCCTTGTCTTCCGGGGGATCTAGATGTAGTTGTGTGTGATTATACCGATGCGTTAATCCATACATTGAATGGCCACTATGGTGACGTGTCTCTATCTTTTCCTCTGCCCTCAGATAAACCAACGCACCCATTCCAGCCTGGTGACAGGGTGCTGATACTGTCGCTAAAGACGAAAGGAGTCAGGGATCCCCCATACGGCCCTCCGACGACAGTACTGGCGGTGACAAGGACCGCAATGCTCACAGATTCTGCCCCTCAATGGATCCATGCCACGAGGCTGAAGCCAGCCCCCAAGGAGCAGAATATCGACTGCTAATGGCACATCAGGACGGCGAGGGACGGAGGAAGAAATGCAGCCAGGGGGCCCTAGCTGCGGTAACCACCCTGCTTCTAATGGCTGGAATAGCCGTTCACTGCATGGCGTGCAAGTACTCTCCTGTCCCCGCCCGGTGCTCCAGTGACCAAGTCAAAAGGTCAACTCGAGGCACGATATCTGCATCCGACGATCCATGGGCTGACAGTTATGACCCCAAGCATGTCTATATGACAAATTCCTGGTGGCGATATGCAAGATTCACAGCACGGTCAAGGGGACATAACACTTCCTGCTACGTGTGCTCGCATATGCCACAATCTATCTCTACACCGATGCTCAAGGTCAGAGACCTTGACTGGTTTCAGACTATGTGTTTGGTCGCAGTGGCGACACATCCTGGGATGAGCACTGATTGGAAAGATGCTGACTTTTCTAAAACTTTGGAGTTAACAGTTACCCCATCAAAGCTGGGTAGCAAATGCCCCGAGCTGACTGCAGGGCCTCAGAACCCTATCAAGTTCCTGAGCCCAATCGTTGTCCCGGAGGACATGACATTTGACAGCTGCTTTGTCAATGATGGAACTATGCTCTTGGGGAATGTCACATTGGCTAAGTGTGACAGGGTCTGGTCCCATTGCCCTTATTTGCACGAGCAGGCTGCAAAACACTGCAATGACACTTGTCAACAAGATCCCAAAATGAGTGGGTACGCATATGCGAAGGACCTTACTTTTGCTCTACAATTGGACAATGGGAACAAGACTCTGTGTACAGGGATAGCGCCCACATGCATGGGAACCAGAGTATTACCGGACTGGTTTTGGTTGTGTGGACATAATGTCTGGACCGCACTCCCGCCCAACTGGGGAGGGGTCTGTACGATGGTATGGTTACAAGATCCTACCTATGTGGTCCCACACACTGCACATGTCAACACCCGCACATTTCGTAGTCGTTCAAAGAGGGCCTCAGTTACGAAGGGACGCAGTACAGTACCCCACGATCACAAGTTGTGGACAGGGGGAGACAAATTTCTACAATCCCTTTTTCCATGGGTGGGAGTAGGGGAAGTGCGGGAGGAAGTAGAAGAAAACAGGTATCGGCTAATGGCATTTATCAATGCAACCGTCATCGAAGGAGAGAGTGTGCGCAAGGAGTTAACTAGCTTGCGCTTGATGGTCATGGCTCACAGGCTCGTTTTAGATTTGTTGACAGCGGCATCTGGGGGGGTTTGTGTACTTATAGGGGAAGGGGAACATACATGTTGTACTTTCATCCCACAGGACGATGCTGATGGCCAAATCATACAACAGGCCTTAACCAACATGACTCAGATAAGACAGGCACTTCAGGATAGAGAAGTGACAGATGACGGGGAATTCAGTTGGTTAGATTCATTAATGTCAGGTTGGAAGGGTTTCTTACTCCGATTAGCCATTCCACTAGTAATGTGCATTTTTGTGTTTTGTGTTGGTTTGATGTGTGTTAAAGCGTGTCTTAGTAAGATTATAGGTAGCTCTGTAAACACAGCATTCCTTTTACAAACTAGGAGTACGCACACAGTGGATAATAATATACCGGTCGCTGAAAATGTTTGTGAATTCTGTGGTGTAGCGACAGACAGTGAGTAAGGACGGATAAGGGAAAGACAAAACAAGAGTAGAATAGAGTCAGAGTACATAGTGTTGAAATTAGACACTACTGACTTAAGAAAAGGTTGATTATTCATTAGTTAGAAATGATTTCATTTAAACACAATCAGTGATCTTAAGTGATGATTTCAGTGTTGATTTCAGTGTTGATGTTATTGTATCCTTCCCTCTCCCCACATCCCATTTTTCTTGTCCCTTCCCAAACCTTCCTTACTAATTTTTATGTTAATTCTTATGTTTTGTTGAATATATAGTTGGATTGCTTGATATCCTCTTTTCTTCCTGTGTTTCCTATTTTCATATCTCTCTCTCTCTCTTTCTCTCTCTCCCTGTCTCTGTTTTTCGCGTACAACCATGTCGCATGCGTGTGCTCGTCCATAGGATGGTTGATGAGGATAAAGGAGGGCTCGATGCAATTTTCCTAGCAAAGATTTATCACAGATTGAGTGAAAGGGTCATATTTAAAATGACTGGCTAGGTTTTTCGGTATCGAGACATGATTGTACGCTTTTCCGTAATTACAGCAGAGTTGTTCTTTTAGAACAAAAGAGGGCACTGTTGTGATATACAACATGATATGTGTATGAGTGCCTATGCTGTGTACTTGTACGTGAATATACAAATGTACAGGATATGTATTGTGTACTGCCATGAACTGTAACATACTGACTTTCTGGTTAGCCACTGAAACCATCTCAGAGAGCAAGGCCACTTGCTGCTAGCGCCAATGTTATTGTTATGTCTCAGTGGCACGTCATGAGGACACAAGGATCCAGACCTATATATGTTTCTGTATGTGTGTAATAAATTGTGAACCTTTGGCGAGAGACTGTCTGAGTGTCCCGTTATTGTTGTTCTCCCGGGCCCGTCGATCGCCGCCGTTACCACAGGAATAATTCAGTTGGATTATCACACACCACCCAGCCTGCACACACACACTACCGGTCAGCCAGAACCGGACCAGGGTCCATACTTGAGATTACAACACTGTGTTTATACATTCTTGTTGTCCTGTCCTGTACTCCTCTGATCTTGTCTGAGACCAGGTCCACCAGACGGTCATGTCTGGCAATGTACAGTCCTTTATAGTGGCTGCAACCATTTAAGATGTGTGCGACTGTTTCTTTGTCATGTGGTACTGGATGTAGGATGCAGTGTGGGTCGTGTGCTGATGGGTACCAGGTTGGCACTGGATGTAGGATGCAGTGTGGGTCGTGTGCTGATGGGTACCAGGTTGGTACTGGATGTAGGATGCAGTGTGGGTCGTGTGCTGATGGGTACCAGGTTGGTACTGGATGTAGGATGCAGTGTGGGTCGTGTGGTACCAGGTTGCCAAGTTGAACTTGGTCGGCAACACCTGTAAACGGGCTTTAATAGTGAAAATAAGAATGTCACACACACACCGCAGTATTAGCCTCCGGTACAAATCTACTGGTAAACACATCTAGCAGCCTCTCAAAGGTGTTACTGTCAATCTTGGCACACATGCACGCACGCACGCGCACACACACACACACACACACACACACACACACACACACACACACACACACACACCATGGGGATGCACCCGGATGACGTCGGTCGAGGACGCGGTCAACTGTGATTGCTGCAAACTGCACAGCCTGCACAACTAGTCTGTTGTTGACGGTTTTGTTGACATCTCGTAACCCTGGTGATTATTAATGTATGAGCGGTGAGTTCAAAGCTGTGTTTATTATTATTATTATTGTTGTTCATTTGTTGATAATAATGTTGTCTGTGTATTCATTCGTCGCTGCTTCCGGCCGTTAGCCGCCGTTAGCATGCTAACGTTACAACATGCAGTCCCTCAGCCCCGAGGTGCGCTGCGGGTCGGGAGAGGGTTGCGGTTAGGTTTAGGTGTCTGCCCCGGGGGAGGTTAGGGCTAGGGTGAGGGAGGCTGAGGGAACATAGAGCTGAGGGAACATAGGTACGGTTCCAGTCATAAGGTATCCGATAGCATAGCTAGCAGCTGCTGCTATCGGATACCTTATGACTCTATGGTGTTAGCTAGCTAGCTGTGGTATCTAGTTAGCACCATAGAGTTCTAAGGTTAGCTGCTAGCTATATGCTATCGGCAGCTGCTAGTGTAGCAGAGTGGCTCTCAGCCTCAGCCTGGTGCTGGTGGCCTCAAAGGTCTAAGATGTCCTCCGGGTCCCTTTGGTCTAGTGGTTAAGATGTTGGACTTGATTGATTGAAATATTTATTAACAGTTACAGTACATTTCAAGTGTTTACAAGAGGGTCCACCATGTTCAATTCATCAAAACATTTTTAGAGACACTTCTATATAGTTAAAGAACAGAACAGTGATTCATCATAAAGGAAGCAAAAGAAACATATAGGCCTACAGTGAGGGGAAAAGGGGGGGGGGATTCAGATTTTACGGGGGCCAGTTTCGAATTGCAGTCGTCCGTAGGTGCCCTTTGAGAGCGGTTTTGAACGATTCAAGGGATTCACATGTCTTAATGACTGTTGGTAGGGCGTTCTACATTTTGGTGGCATAGGAGCGAAAATAATTTAGTCTCTTGTTTGTGCCGAATCTGGGTTATACATGGTTTGTTGCACTCCCTCTGGTGTTGTGGGTGTGGACTTCATTTACATTAAGGAAGTATTTAGACAGGTACATGGGTATCTTAGTGAAGTATTTAGACAGGTACATGGGTATCTTAGTGAAGTATTTAGACAGGTACATGGGTATCTTAGTGAAGTATTTAGACAGGTACATGGGTATCTTGGTGGTGTATCAAATCTTGTGGACCAGACCCATTGCAAGATGCTGTACTCTGTCGTCGACCCTAAGCCATCCCAGCCTGTCAAAGTGGGCAGGGGTGAGGTGTGTTCGGGGGGTGAGGCCAAGTTGTAGCCTGACCAGTTTGTTTTTGGAGATCTGGAGCCTTGTTTTAAGGGCCTTTGAGGTGCTGTGGTACCAAGAGGTGCATGCCTAGTCAAAGAAACCTTCTAAGAGGGCTCCTGTTATTAAGGTCTAGAACAGAGGTGTCAAACTGGTGATCCGGCCCGCGACGTCGTCTTCTGCGGCCCGGGGGTTGGTGTCTAAAACCTGATTTAACACTACCTCTGAGCCAGTGCTCTGAGGCGAGCAGCAGCTACAGAAGGGAGGGGAGGAGGGAGCGCGCCTCCCCTCCCTTCCCTTGTGCCTTAATTGCTCCAGCTGTTGGGTGTTAAGTATCAAGAATTTGTGGAATGCAGGTCTCTGCTACTTGAGCTGTGAAGTACCAAAAGACACACCCCTCTCTCTCTCTCTCTCTCTCATTGCTACAGCCATCGGCAGAGCTGTGAAGTTAAGACACCCCCCCTCCCTCCCTCCCTCCCTCTCTCTCTCCCCCTCCCTCTCTCTCTCCCCCTCCCTCTCTCTCTCTCTCTCTCTCTCTCTCTCTCTCTCTCTCTCTCTCTCTCTCTCTCTCACACACGAGTTCCATGATATATATAATATATAATATTATATTCTAGCAGTGACTGACTGAGATATCGAGCGTGCGTCCGCAACTGGTTGTGGCCCCCATCAAGTGACCTTTTGACCAATGCGGCCCTCGCCCCAAGTTCAGTTCGACACCTCTGGTCTAGAAGGTGTTTTTGCTGACCAGTGAGGAGATCCTGTAAAGTTTGAATACCGGGCGTTACACTAGCTATGCTAGCTGTAGGTGCTGCTAACCTTATAACAGTTCATAACTATATGGTGCTAACTAGCTAACTATGCTACCGGTAGCTGCTATTGATTGATTGAATACTTTATTGAAAAATAATACATATTTTCAAAAAAATAAAGTCATTAGAAAGCTGTTAGGCTTGTTTCCATTGTGGTCCTCTTGGGGAAAGGGGAGCAACAGACAATAAAGTACAATACAGACACAAACAGGAGGCAAAAAACAAACACACACAAACACAAAAACAGGACAAAAATCATGAAAACTGACCAATAAAACTGGATTTATTTTATTTTTTTCCCTTATATATTTTTTTCATTTGTGCCATTTATCTATTCTGCACTATAAAAGTCAGTATACTAAAATAAAAATTAGGACATGTTTTCGGCCAACCATCTTTTTAATGTGGATTTTAAATTTTCAAAGGAACTGATCACCTTGAGGCTGGAAGGCAAGCCAATCCACTGAACTAGTTAGTTGTGATGAATCAACCCTGTGTTACAGACTGTGCAGCAACACACATTTACACCCGTTGTCTGAATGTGTTTTGATTGATTGATTGAACTATTTCTTAATAGTTTGCAGAATTACAGTACATTTATCAGTCTCTAGTGCAGTTGGTGCAGACACATGGAGAGAGGATAGCTCTGGTCCATAGCTCTAATGCGTTTCATTTAGAGCTATGTTACTCTCAACTTCCGCCGCTCGCATGAATGCAGACCAGCCTCTACTCTTTAGCGTAGATAAAAATAACGTTTTTGCTACTCACCAAAACAAAGGCGAGTTGTGTCATTAGAAAGCCTACTTTCCTTAGTGGACGCACTCTGAGCCCCCCACCACACGTATAAACTGTACCTTTTGGCCAGAAGGGGATTTTGTTTCCACCGGAAAAAATATATTTTTAGTTACTCCGCTGCGCCCTCTACTGATTTTGCCCAGAGAACTGCCTCATAGAGAATATTTTCCCTCCGGTGAAATAAAATCCCTTTCTGGCCAAAAAGCACCGTACCTCAGAGTGCGTCCACTAAGGAAAGTAGGCTTTCTAATGACACAACCCGCCTTTGTTTTGGTGAGTAGCAAAAACGTTATTTTTATTTACGCTAAAGAGGAGAGGCTGGTCTGATTTTGATTTGATTTACAGATACAGATTTACAGTAAGCAAGAACAAAAACATGGTAATACATCATATAGGTCTTAGTGCTGCCAACGAATATAACATATTCTAACGAATTTTCAAATAAAAAAAATAAATTAATAACCGAATATATAAAATTAAGGTTCGAAAAAAAAAAAAAAAAGAAATTCGGTGCAAGTTTTCGCGAGACGGTGCCATGGGTAAGCGTTGTGACTCACTGACTTGTGAGCTTGTAGATTAGTTGTATTTGCCACGCGACACGCCGACACCGGCATACATTGAAGAATAAATCAGCTGCCTCGCACTCTTCCTAAACGCAGACTAGTAGAGACTACGCAGGCTGCGTAGGTTCCCCGATTACGTTCTTTGCGCAGGGAGTGTACGCTGCTCAGAAGGGTGACATCTTCCGTCAACAGCGTACCTAGTGATCAGAATCGGGGACAGGCCTGGCGTTCTGTTTGTTCCGGCAGTAGCAATGCAGTGTTCTGTTCTGTGAATTAATACTTAGGATTGCTCATTTAAGAAAAATGTCGGTGAAGTTTTACTGGAGAAGGGAGAATGCATTTTCAGCAGCAACAATGCAGAGAGAGAGAGAGAGAGAGACGAATCCACGTGGGTTTTTAAAACGAATATCCAAATGTAATTTTTGGACAATTCCGGCAGCACTAATAGGCCTACATAAAAAATAGTCAGAAATCATACGTAAGTGGAATATCTATATAATTAAACTTAGGGATGCCAAACGACTCATATTTGGCCAATCGACGAATCGAGGCCAAAAATCGACGTGTCGAACGACTTTTTTCCTTTTTTTCTTCATTATTTTTATATTTTTGTTGTTGCTGCGCAGCAGTTGAGGAGAACGCAACTATGCATTCCTTTAAGCAACACAACTTCTGCAGCTGCATCCATATGTTTAGAACAGGGGTGTCAAACTCAAATACACAGTGTGCCAAAATAAAGAAATTGGTACAAGTCGAGGGCCGGACTGTGTTTCAACACACGGGCCATTTTTGGGGAGAGGGGTAGCTGAAAGTTGACCACAAGTGATATACTTTCACTGCTGATCAATAGTGAAGAGAAGACGCATGCTTGCGCTTGCGGACCCTCGATACGTGACAATGCACTCGCAGTGCATTGTGGGACTTGTAGTATTATGGTGGTCCGTGCAATATACCAAAGGGCCAGTACTAATACTAATTAAATATCATCTCGCGGGCCAAAGATAATTCATTCACGGGCCTGATTTGGCCCCCGGGCCTTGAGTTTGACATGTATGGTTTAGAATTTGCATCAATGATCAAATCCCAATAATAAAAAATAAACTTTATTTTGTAAACAACGAAACTGAAGGAGCAGCGGCGCTATCGGCTAGCCGCTAGTCCCAACTCTCAAGTGTCTGCAGCCTGTCACGAGTAATGAACTGATACGGGACGCACGTTGTTCCGTATTTTAATGTCGGGTCGGATAATAAATACAGTATAAATGACGGCGGGATTTATTTGACAACTCTGTCCTGCTTTCTTCACGAGAAGAGAAGAGCGCTCTCCGCTCAGAACAGAGCCTGTGGCTGGCTGTCAGTGTCAGCTCACTTTACGGCATGTGTAGATGAGCTGGGTCTGGGAAGCTCAGAGCTGCAGCCATTGGCTCATGATACGAGCAGACGACCAATGGGACTGATCATTCAGTGTTGCTAAGATACCACCCCCCACCACACACACACGCACACACCCTTGGACGATGGGGTCCACAGCGCTCTGCTCAAAGTCAACTTGCATGCGACGAGCGGCACTGACTGACTGAAAAAATAATAATACAAATAAAAACGATTTTTCGACTCATACGTTTTGAGTCGCGGGAGGCATGAGTCGATAATCTAGTCGATTTTCAACTTTTTTCAACATCCCTAATTAAACTATGCATATATTCTATGCAGGGCTCCAGACTAACTTTTTCACAGGTAGCACTCGTACCACCTACCTTTTCAGTTGGTAGCGCCACCACAATTTATTTTTTTATAAGCTTTTATGTAGCACCTTAAGAAATTAGGTGCCATATTAAGTCACTCACTGTAGCCCTGATTCTATATAAGGCTATGTCTACAGAAAATGCTATCTAAATTAGATAATTTGAGCCTTTGCGTACACCTGTAAGGTCATTGAGGCTAGGGAAAGTTCTACAGGCTGTGATGCAGTCTGAAGAGGTGGGTTTTCAGCCTAGGGCGGAAGATTGGGAGTGAGCTCTGATTGCAATGGGAAGGAAGTGCATTCCATAGTTTGGGATGTGTGGTGTGTTTTCCTGTCATTTTCCTGAGTTATCCCGGCATTTTTATTTTATATTCTTTAATGGAGGGACATACAGGAGGCTGACATGAAATGGGGAGAGAGATGGGGGGGGGATGACATGCAGTAAAGGCTGTCGGGATCGAGAGTCGAACCCGCGGCACACTGCCAGACTGGATTACCAGCCAAGGTGCCTGGACCGCTGAGCCACGGCCCAGGCCTGTACTGGCGTTTTTAGTGAATGTTCTTCCAGCCGGGAGGGTTTGTAGAGTTCAATCAGACTTGCAATATATGGGGGTGTCATGAAGGGAGCGGAAGAGGGGAAGGGGCAGCGACCGGGAGCCAATGGAGGGAGTGGAGAAGGGGGAGGGGCAGCGACCGGGAGCCAATGGAGGGAGTGGAGAAGGGGGAGGGGCAGCGACCGGGAGCCAATGGAGGGAGTGGAGAAGGGGGGAGACATGTGAGAATTTTGCCTGGTTGAAGACCAAGCGAGCTGCGGCATTTTAGATTAATTGGAGAGGCTTAAGTGAGCATGCCGGTAGGCCAGTAAGGAGGGAGTTACAATAGTCATGTTTTTTTGTCACTGTGTTTTCCACAGACCACAGGGAGAGATTACGTTATCAGGAGATGGACTCACATTCATCCACATCAGAGGATCAGCGACAGATGGACCAGAGACATGGACCGCTTGATGCAAGACTCAACCCTGTAGTCAAGTTGTACAGGATATGTACAGGTATATGTACTTATGGTTTTTCTCCCCAATGTATTTGTTATGTTGACACTGCTTATTGCATCCTACTGACTCTGGTACCAGTGAGGAGCCCCCACCGGGAGGACGTAGAGAGCAATTAGGGGTTCAGAGTCTTGCTCAAGGACACTTTGACTCTAACTCTGGGGGAGCCCACAGGGATAGAACCGGCAACCTTGTGGTCCCCATCCAGCCACTACCGCTGAGCCACTGCCGCCCCCTTGGGACGTGCAGTCCCAATTATCACCCTCCCCACCTGGCTTCCCTCCCGGGCCATGGGGGGCGTGTATAGCACAGCCCAGTCTTTGAAAAGACAAATATTAACAAATAAATACATTTAAATGTAATGCCTTTACAACCTCTGTTCCCTCTGTCATATTCCATCTTCATTTTCAACCCATGTCACATCAATCAAAGTCATTATTAAAGTCCTTATTCACGTCACAAAGTCCTCAGTATTAAAGTATTTATTGTATTCCTTCATTCCAGTCCAGTGTGTGGAGTCCAGTCTGCAGGTGAAGATCAGTTCTCCAGCCACGACTGGTTCTATTAAACAGGAACCTGAAGACCACCTTAAACAGGAACCTGAATTCCACCTTAAACAGGAACCCGAAGACCACCTTAAACAGGAACCTGAATTCCACCTTAAACAGGAACCTGAATTCCACCTTAAACAGGAACCTGAAGACCACCTTAAACAGGAACCTGAAGACCACCTTAAACAGGAACCTGAAGACCACCTTAAACAGGAACCTGAATTCCACCTTAAACAGGAACCTGAATTCCACCTTAAACAGGAACCTGAATTCCACCTTAAACAGGAACCTGAATTCCACCTTAAACAGGAACCTGAAGACTACCTTAAACAGGAACCTGAAGACCACCTTAAACAGGAACCTGAATTCCACCTTAAACAGGAACCTGAATTCCACCTTAAACAGGAACCTGAATTCCACCTTAAACAGGAACCTGAAGACTACCTTAAACAGGAACCTGAATTCCACCTTAAACAGGAACCTGAATTCCCCATTAAACAGGAACCTGAATTCCACCTTAAACAGGAACCTGAATTCCACCTTAAACAGGAACCTGAATTCCACCTTAAACAGGAACCTGAATTCCACCTTAAACAGGAACCTGAATTCCACCTTAAACAGGAACCTGAAGACCACCTGGATCTCAGTAAGTTTAAAGCACTTAATTTATTTTATTGGTTAAAGTGTGTCGGTACTGAGGGTGTAAAGATGAACCGATATGAATTTGTTATCGACTTAAGCATTAAAAAAACAATCAAAAAGTATTCTGAATGTGACGATGGTTTGGTTGTAAAAGTATGTATGGGTTCACAGAAGCTTTTCAGTTAATTCTACTTCAGTAACTAACCTGCTGCAGAAGACTCACTGATCTAACATTTACAAGTCATTACTTTCTAAATAATAATAACTACATCTCATTCAGCTCGTCTCACATCTTCTATGAGAGCGCTGCAATGTAAACAAACAACGACCACACTATTTACAGCACAGAGCGCAGTCAGCGCACCGTCACATTTCAATGTTGGAACATGTGGACAGAGAGTAATCTGTTGATACTTCTTCCAGACACTACTCTGCACTGAGGTACAAGATTGAAACCTTTTATAGAGTCTCTTTGTATTATTTTTCCTAGACTTTCTGCACGTCCCTGTGTGTAAAGAGGAGGCTCCACCTGAAGAGGAGAGGAGCTCCAGTCTGGTCCAGGAGGAACCACAACCTCCACACATTAAAGAGGAACAGGAGGAGCTACTTCAAAGAGCAGAAGAGGCTGGTGGGTCAACGTTGACATTACTAGCAGTGAAAAGTGAAGATGATGATGATGATGAAAACAGAGAGACAGAGCCTGTAGCCGGCACCTCAACTGAACACATGAAAACACAAGCTGATGTAGAGGACTGTGGAACATCACAACCAACTAGTGATGAGCAGCTCCTCTCTTCACACTGTTCTGAATCTGACACTGAAGACAGTGATGAGTGGGAGGAGACTAGGGGAGATCAGTCAGCTTTAAACACACTGAAATCACAAAACACACAACATGTGGGAGGACAGCGCAAACTGTCCCAGGACCTGAAATCATCAAAACAACCTGAATCCATGAGGAGTCATACAGGGAAGAAACCTTTTAGTTGTACAGAGTGTGGTAAAGTTTTTAATCGAAAGGGAACTCTGAAAACACACATGGTGATTCATACAGGGAAGAAATTCTTTAGCTGTACAGTTTGTGGTAAAGGCTTTACTCACAAAGTTACTCTAAAATCACACATGATGACTCATACAGGGAAGAAACCTTTTAGTTGTACAGAGTGTGGCAAAATGTTTAATCAAAAGGGACATCTAAAAAGACACATGGTGATTCATACAGGGAAGAAACCCTTTAGCTGTACAGAGTGTGGCACAAAGTTTAATTGCAAGGGTGGTCTAAAATCACACATGAGAGTTCATACAGGCGAAAAGCCCTTTTCGTGTACAGTTTGTGGTAAAGGCTTTACTCGCACAGAACATCTTAAATCACACATGATGACTCATACAGGCGAAAAGCCCTTTTCGTGTACAGTATGTGCTAAAGGCTTTACTCACACAGGTACTCTAAAATCACACATGAGGACTCATACAGGCGAAAAGCCCTTTTCGTGTACAGTATGTGGTAAAGGCTTTACTCACACAACTACTCTAAAATCACACATGATGACTCATACAGGCGAAAAGCCCTTTTCGTGTACAGTATGTGGTAAAGGCTTTACTCACACAGGTACTCTAAAATCACACATGGTGATTCATACAGGGAAGAAACCCTTTAGCTGTACAGAGTGTGGCAAAATGTTTAATCACCAGGGATCTCTAAAAAAACACATGATGACTCATACAGGCGAAAAGCCCCTTTCGTGTACAGTATGTGGTAAAGGCTTTACTCAAACAGCTAATCTAAAAACACACATGAGGACTCATACAGGCGAAAAGCCCTTTCCGTGTACAGTATGTGGTAAAGGCTTTACTCAAACAGCTACTCTAAAATCACACATGATGACTCATACAGGAGAAAAGCCCTTTTCGTGTACAGTATGTGGTAAAGGCTTTACTCGCACAGATCATCTGAAATCACACATGAGGACTCATAAAGGAGAAAAGCCCTTTTCGTGTACAGTATGTGGTAAAGGCTTTACTAAAACATTTAATCTAAAATCACACATGAGGACTCATACAGGCGAAAAGCCCTTTTCGTGTACAGTATGTGGTAAAGGCTTTACTCACACAGGTACTCTAAAATCACACATGATGACTCATACAGGCGAAAAGCCCTTTTCGTGTACAGTTTGTGGTAAAGGCTTTACTCACACAGGTCATCTAAAATTACACATGATGACTCATACAGGACAAAAGCCCTTTTCGTGTACAGTATGTGGTAAAGGCTTTACTCAAACGTGTGATCTAAAATCACACATGATGACTCATACAGGCGGAAAGCCCTTTACGTGTACAGTATGTGGTAAAGGCTTTACTCAAACAGGTACTCTAAAATTACACATGATGACTCATACAGGCGAAAAGCCCCTTTCGTGTACAGTATGTGGTAAAGGCTTTACTCGAACGGGTAATCTGAAATCACACATGATGATTCATACAGGACAAAAGCCTTTTTCCTGTACAGTATGTGGTAAAGGCTTTACTCAAACAGGTAATCTAGAAACACACATGATGACTCATACAGGAGAAAAGCCCTTTTCCTGTACAGTATGTGGTAAACGCTTTAATCGCACAGGTACTCTAAAATCACACATGAGGACTCATACAGGCGAAAAGCCCTTTTCGTGTACAGTATGTGCTAAAGGCTTTACTCACACAGGTACTCTAAAATCACACATGAGGACTCATACAGGCGAAAAGCCCTTTTCGTGTACAGTATGTGGTAAAGGCTTTACTCACACAACTACTCTAAAATCACACATGATGACTCATACAGGCGAAAAGCCCTTTTCGTGTACAGTATGTGGTAAAGGCTTTACTCACACAGGTACTCTAAAATCACACATGGTGATTCATACAGGGAAGAAACCCTTTAGCTGTACAGAGTGTGGCAAAATGTTTAATCACCAGGGATCTCTAAAAAAACACATGATGACTCATACAGGCGAAAAGCCCCTTTCGTGTACAGTATGTGGTAAAGGCTTTACTCAAACAGCTAATCTAAAAACACACATGAGGACTCATACAGGCGAAAAGCCCTTTCCGTGTACAGTATGTGGTAAAGGCTTTACTCAAACAGCTACTCTAAAATCACACATGAGGACTCATACAGGAGAAAAGCCCTTTTCGTGTACAGTATGTGGTAAAGGCTTTACTCGCACAGATCATCTGAAATCACACATGATGACTCATAAAGGAGAAAAGCCCTTTTCGTGTACAGTATGTGGTAAAGGCTTTACTAAAACATTTAATCTAAAATCACACATGAGGACTCATACAGGCGAAAAGCCCTTTTCGTGTACAGTATGTGGTAAAGGCTTTACTCACACAGGTACTCTAAAATCACACATGATGACTCATACAGGCGAAAAGGCCGTTTCGTGTACAGTTTGTGGTAAAGGCTTTACTCAAACAGCTAAACTAAAATCACACATGATGACTCATACAGGCGAAAAGCCCTTTTCGTGTACAGTTTGTGGTAAAGGCTTTACTCACACAGGTCATCTAAAATTACACATGATGACTCATACAGGCGAAAAGCCCTTTTCGTGTACAGTATGTGGTAAAGGCTTTACTCAAACAGCTAAACTAAAATCACACATGATGACTCATACAGGCGAAAAGCCCTTTTCGTGTACAGTTTGTGGTAAAGGCTTTACTAACACAGGTCATCTAAAATTACACATGATGACTCATACAGGACAAAAGCCCTTTTCGTGTACAGTATGTGGTAAAGGCTTTACTCAAACGTGTGATCTAAAATCACACATGATGACTCATACAGGAGAAAAGCCCTTTACGTGTACAGTATGTGGTAAAGGCTTTACTCAAACAGGTACTCTAAAATTACACATGATGACTCATACAGGCGAAAAGCCCTTTTTGTGTACAGTATGTGGTAAAGGCTTTACTCACACAGGTACTCTAAAATCACACATGAGGACTCATACAGGCGAGAAGCCTTGACAATGAAGGGATTTCACGCCATAATGTGCCGTTTACGTCATATTGTCTCTTTATTGTTAATGGTGTTTAATGTTTGTGTTTACACCGTTTGTTTTACATCACCATTACATCACCTCATCGAGTCGAGGTAGACTTTAACTGAGGGGCAGCAATCTGCATTCAAAGATTTTGCTCAAACCTTTGTCATTGGTCCATTTGCCTGTCTACTTCCTGATTGGTTAGTCATTTTGACCGGGGTTTCTTTTTCGACCAATGACAAAGCTTCTAGGAACATCTTTGAATGCAGATTGTGGCCCCTAGATGATGTCACAGAGACTAAAAGCCTTTTACTCATTGCTGGCTGTCTGAATACCAACAAATAACTGTAAAAAAGGTCATTACATTTTGACATATTGCTGCTTATAGCAGCTTTAAGTACGCCTACATGTACTCAATAATATTTTCATCTTTGATGAATTGAACAATGTGGACCCTGTTGTAAACAAGTGTAATGCTTAATTGGGTCGTCCACTCACAGTTGACAGTCTTTGTATTGAGTTTGTGCTTAAAATGTACTGTAAATTCTACAAACTGTTAATAAAGATTTCAATCAATCAATCAATCTTTCAATACTTTTCATCATTGTACCTTTTATACCGCTGCAAGTATTTGAAAACTTTATTTAATTGTTGTTATTACCGCTGTTTATGTTTGTTCTGTAACCTGACCTACGTCTGATTATTAGTTGTATTTGTTTTCTTGTTCACTTGTTCATCTAGTGAGGAGTACAATATGTCATATTATTTGTGATTACCATTATACTGACACCTGTGGGTGCTAATCTGCATAACCACTAGAGGGCGATGCAAGCCAATTGCATCTCAGTGATGTCACAGTGATGTCACAGACCAGCGGTGAATAAACAGAACGCTCACACTCTTATTGTTTTTGTAAAGTAAATGGATGTACTAGCCCTTTAACCCATTTTGGTGTTTTAAGCATTATGTTATACTGTTATATTATTAAGGGAGAGAGGGGGGGGGGTCCCAGATGGCACGACACATGCACGTTATGAGTGTAATTTTATCACCATAGATTTCACTATAGGCTAGTTTATGAATGAATGAACACATTGATAAAGGTCCCCCCTGCTGCGTTTCCAATTGCTGCGAATGACAGTGTGAAGGCAAACCGCAGCCAATTAAATATGCAAGAGTCCCAAATTCTCCGCCCATACGCATCGAGTCTACCGAAGTATTAGGTGAGAATGTGACCTGAGAAGTAGAGGAAAAAAGAATCCCGCACACTGTCTTCACTTGAGTTTAGATTTATTGAGCAACGTTTTGG
>NC_139718.1:1131093-1301093 GCF_964188405.1 Protomyctophum parallelum | reverse complement strand
GCTCACAACAACACGTCACATCATCCACAACACTTTGTGAGTTTGTAGATCTGCTATTTTGAAATAGCCGATGTATTCTATACTATTAGTTTTAGTTTAGTTTTTTTGCACATGAAAAAAAGCAAAGGTAAAATCAAAAGGGAAGAAATACGTTTGTATGAAAATGTGTCAGTTTGTCACGTGTGTGTGTGTGTGTGTGTGTGTGTGTGTGTGTGTGTGTGTGTGTGTGTGTGTGTGTGTGTGTGTGTGTGTGTGTGTGTGTGTGTGTGTGTGTGTGTGTGTGTGTGTGTGTGTGTGTGTGTGTGTGTGTGCGTGCGCGCGCATGTGTGCACCTTTTTTAATGACCATTAAATATACCAACCACTCCCCCACATACCAGACAGTGGTTTTCAACCTGCGGTCTGGGGACCACCAGTGGTCCTTGAGGGGGTTCCAGGTGGTCCGGGGACCACCAGTGGTCCTTGAGGGGGTTCCTGGTGGTCCGGGGACCACCAGTGGTCCTTGAGGGGGTTCCAGGTGGTCCGGGGACCACCAGTGGTCCTTGAGGGGGTTCCAGGTGGTCTGGGGACCACCAGTGGTCCTTGAGGGGGTTCCAGGTGGTCTCCATGTGGTCTGGGGACCACCAGTGGTCCTTGAGGGGGTTCCAGGTGGTCTGGGGACCACCAGTGGTCCTTGAGGGGGTTCCAGGTGGTCCGGGGACCACCAGTGGTCCTTGAGGGGGTTCCTGGTGGTCCGGGGACCACCAGTGGTCCTTGAGGGGGTTCCAGGTGGTCCGGGGACCACCAGTGGTCCTTGAGGGGGTTCCAGGTGGTCTGGGGACCACCAGTGGTCCTTGAGGGGGTTCCAGGTGGTCTCCATGTGGTCTGGGGACCACCAGTGGTCCTTGAGGGGGTTCCAGGTGGTCTGGGGACCACCAGTGGTCCCCTTGAGGGGGTTCCAGGTGGTCCTCAGTTTAATAAACTTAAATAATGGAGAGTTGGTAACCAAATGAACCCTTCCTTATTAGATCTTTAACTCTTGAGAGCGTAAAACGTATCCAAATGGACCGGCCCTGGTCCATTTGGTTTAATTTGATGCTCTGAAGAGTTAAATTATTGTTAAACATCTGCATTAGTTAATTTAACAGAAGTCTAGAGACTCTAGACCAGGTTCCCCAATTAATTTTCCTCAAGGGCCATATTTTGACTACGGTACCAGGCTGGGGGCCGAGTCGGCACGAACGCTTGCCCTGAAAATTCATTTTCAGGGCAAGACCCCATTTGAAAAGGACCCCCAGTTTGACATGCAGAGGCTACTGACCCCTATTTAAAGCCATTTATATCTGGGACCCCCCCACCAGATTCTTCCACGGTCCACAAAGGCTCACAACGTGATGCGGAGGCGACGTTGTGAGCTTGCGGATCAGCCATTTTGTTTTAGCATGCTGATGCAACAGGTTGTACGGCGAAACATAAGACAGGCTTCCCTTGTGTTTTTAGCCGAGGTGACGGACACAGTCAGACACATGGCTCCTCGATGCAAAATAAACAGTGTACACCACCCGACTTTACGATAATAAGGGACAGTAGGTCGGGACACGCTATTGATAAGCTTCATGTTGTGCAGCAGCACCCACTCGCCGCTTAGCTCTGTTCCATAGCCCTAATGCTAGGGTAGAATTAGCATTAGGGCTAATCTTGCAGCCCTATAATTCAGTTGTAAAATGTCTCCTCTGACACAATTGTTTTCTTGACAGGCAGAGAGAGAGAGGGGGGAGGGGGGACTCTGTGATTGACTCAACATAAAGTAATATTTTATTATCCACTAACATAGCCGCCAGTGCCTCAGTCGTTCCCACAGAAAAAACACATTGATTTTTTTCTTTTTGCCTTTTCCAAGTATCACCGGTGCGACCTCGTTACATTTTAAGTAGCACCTTAATACATTAGGGGCCATATGACTAGATAATCTGAGCCTTTGCGTACACCTGTAAGGTTGTCGAGGCTAGGGCAAGTGCTACAGGCTATGACGGAGTCTGAAGAGGTGGGTTTTCAACCTAAGGCGGAAGATTGGGAGTGAGTCTGCAGCTCTGATTGCAATGGGAAGGAAGTGCATTCCATAGTTTGGGATGTGTGGTGTGTTATCCCGGCATTTAAAACAAATTTCTTTAATGCAGGGACATACAGGAGGCTGACATGAAATGGGGAGAGAGATGGGGGGGTGTCATGCAGTAAAGGCCAATGGAGGGAGTGGAGAAGGGGGGAGACATGTGAGAACTTTGCCTGGTTGAAGACCAAGCGAGCTGCGGCATTTTAGATTAATTGGAGAGGCTTAAGTGAGCATGCCGGTAGGCCAGTAAGGAGGGAGATACAATAGTCATGTTTTGACATTCAGTTGTTGTTTTTTGTCACTGTGTTTTCCACAGACCACAGGGAGAGATTACGTTATCAGGAGATGGACTCACATTCATCCACATCAGAGGATCAGCGACAGATGGACCAGAGACATGGACCGCTTGATGCAAGACTCAACCCTGTAGTGAAGTTGTACAGGATATGTACAGGTATATGTACTTATGGTTTTTCTCCCCAATGTATTTGTTATGTTGACACTGCTTATTGCATCCTACTGACTCTGGTACCAGTGAGGAGCCCCCACTGGGAGGACGTAGAGAGCAATTAGGGGTTCAGAGTCTTGCTCAAGGACACTTTGACTCTAACTCTGGGGGAGCCCACAGGGATAGAACCGGCAACCTTGTGGTCCCCATCCAGCCACTCTACCGCTGAGCCACTGCCGCCCCCTTGGGACGTGCAGTCCCAATTATCACCCTCCCCACCTGGCTTCCCTCCCGGGCCATGGGGGGCGTGTATAGCACAGCCCAGTCTTTGAAAAGACAAATATTAACAAATAAATAAATGTAAATGTAACGCCTTTACAACCTCTGTTCCCTCTTTCATATTCGATCTTCATTTTCAACCCATGTCACATCAATCAAAGTCATTATTAAAGTCCTTATTCACGTCACAAAGTCCTCAGTATTAAAGTATTTATTGTATTCCTTCATTCCAGTCCAGTGTGTGGAGTCCAGTCTGCGAGTGAAGATCAGTTCTCCAGCCACGACTGGTTCTATTAAACAGGAACCTGAAGACCACCTTAAACAGGAACCTGAAGACCACCTTAAACAGGAACCTGAAGACCACCTTAAACAGGAACCTGAAGACCACCTTAAACAGGAACCTGAAGACCACTTTAAACAGGAACCCGAAGACCACCTTAAACAGGAACCTGAATTCCACCTTAAACAGGAACCTGAATTCCACCTTAAACAGGAACCCGAAGACCACCTGGATCTCAGTAAGTTTAAAGCACTTCATTTATTTTATTGGTGATAGTGTGTCGGTACTGAGGGTGTAAAGATGAACCGATATGAATTTGTTATCGACTTAAGCATTCAAACAAACAATCAAAAAGTATTCTGAATGTGACGATGGTTTGGTTGTAAAAGTATTTATGGGTTCACAGAAGCTTTTCAGTTAATTCTACTTCAGTAACTAACCTGCTGCAGAAGACTCACTGATCTAACATTTACAAGTCATTACTTTCTAAATAATAATGACTACGTCTCATTCAGCTCGTCTCACATCTTCTATGAGAGCGCTGCAATGTAAACAAACAACGACCACACTATTTACAGCACAGAGCGCAGTCAGCGCACCGTCACACTTCAATGTTGGAACATGTGGACAGAGAGTAATCTGTTGATACTTCTTCCAGACACTACTCTGCACTGAGGTACAAGATTCAAACCTTTTATAGTGTCTCTTTGTATTATTTTTCCTAGACTTTCTGCACGTCCCTGTGTGTAAAGAGGAGGCTCCACCTGAAGAGGAGAGGAGCTCCAGTCTGGTCCAGGAGGAACCACAACCTCCACACATTGAAGAGGAACAGGAGGAGCTACTTCAAAGAGCGGAAGAGGCTGGTGGGTCAACGTTGACATTACTAGCAGTGAAAAGTGAAGATGATGATGATGAAAACAGAGAGACAGAGCCTGTAGCCGGCACCTCAACTGAACACATGAAAACACAAGCTGATGTAGAGGACTGTGGAACATCACAACCAACTAGTGATGAGCAGCTCCTCTCTTCACACTGTTCTGAATCTGACACTGAAGACAGTGATGAGTGGGAGGAGACTAGGGGAGATCAGTCAGCTTTAAACACACTGAAATCACAAAACACACAACATGTGGGAGGACAGCGCAAACTGTCCCAGGACCTGAAATCATCAAAACAACCTGAATCCATGAGGAGTCATACAGGGAAGAAACCTTTTAGTTGTACAGAGTGTGGTAAAGTTTTTAATCACAAGGGAAATCTGAAAAGACACATGGTGATTCATACAGGGAAGAAACCTTTTAGTTGTAGAGAGTGTGGTGAAGTTTTTAATCAAAAGGGAAATCTGAAAAAACACATGATGATTCATACAGAGAAGAAACCTTTTAGTTGTACAGAGTGTGGTAAAATGTTTAATCAGAAGGGACATCTAAATGAACACATGAGGATTCATACAGGGAAGAAACCTTTTAGTTGTACAGAGTGTGGTAAAATGTTTAATCTAAAGGGAAATCTGAAAAAACACATGGTGATTCATACAGGAGAAAACACACAGAAGAAACCTTTTAGTTGTACAGAGTGTGGCAAAATGTTTAATCAGAAGGGACATCTAAATGAACACATGAGGATTCATACAGGGAAGAAACCTTTTAGTTCTACAGAGTGTGGTAAAATGTTTAATCAAAAGGGAAATCTGAAAAAACACATGATGATTCATACAGGGAAGAAACCTTTTAGTTGTACAGAGTGTGGTAAAGTTTTTAATCGAAAGGGAAATCTGAAAAAACACATGGTGATTCATACAGAGAAGAAACCTTTTAGTTGTACAGAGTGTGGCAAAATGTTTTATCAGAAGGGACATCTAAATGAACACATGACGATTCATACAGGGAAGAAACCTTTTAGTTGTACAGAGTGTGGTAAAATGTTTAATCTAAAGGGAAATCTGAAAAAACACATGGTGATTCATACAGGGAAGAAACCCTTTAGTTGTACAGAGTGTGGCAAAATATTTAATCAGAAGGAACATCTAAAAACACACATGATGAGTCATACAGGGAAGAAACCTTTTAGTTGTACAGAGTGTGGTAAAATGTTTAATCTAAAGGGAAATCTGAAAAAACACATGGTGATTCATACAGGGAAGAAACCCTTTAGTTGTACAGAGTGTGGCAAAATATTTAATCAGAAGGAACATCTAAAAACACACATGATGAGTCATACAGGGAAGAAACCTTTTAGTTGTACAGAGTGTGGTGAAGTTTTTAATCGAAAGGGAAATCTGAAAAAACACATGGTGATTCATACAGGGAAGAAACCTTTTAGTTGTACAGAGTGTGGCACAAATTTCTATCGCAAGGAAACTCTAAAAAAACACATGATGACTCATACAGGCGAAAAGCCATTTTTGTGTACAGTATGTGGTAAAGGCTTTACCAAAAAAGGTAATCTAAAATCACACATGAGCACTCATACAGGCGAAAAGCCCTTTTCGTGTACAGTATGTGGTAAAGGCTTTACTCACACAGGTGATCTAAAAACACACATGAGGACTCATACAGGAGAAAAGCCCTTTTCGTGTACAGTATGTGGTAAAGGCTTTACTCAAACAGCTAATCTAAAAAGACACATGATGACTCATACAGGCGAAAAGCCCTTTTCGTGTACAGTATGTGGTAAAGGCTTTACTCACACAGGTACTCTAAAATCACACATGAGGACTCATACAGGCGAAAAGCCCTTTTCGTGTACAGTATGTGGTAAAGGCTTTACTCAAACGAGTGCTCTAAAAAGACACATGATGACTCATACAGGCGAAAAGCCTTGACAATGAAGGGATTTTACGCCATAATGTGCCGTTTACGTCATATTGTCTCTTTATTGTTAATGGTGTTTAATGTTTGTGTTTGCACCGTTTGTTTTACATCACCATTACATCACTTCATCGAGTCGAGGGAAAGACTTTAACTGAGGGGCAGCAATCTGCATTCAAAGATTTTGCTCAAACCTTTGTCATTGGTCCATTTGCCTGTCTACTTCCTGATTGGTTAGTCATTTTGACCGGGGTTTCTTTTTCGACCAATGACAAAGGTTCTAGGAACATCTTTGAATGCAGATTGTGGCCCCTAGATGATGTCACAGAGACTAAAAGCCTTTTACTCATTGCTGGCTGTCTGAATACCAACAAATAACTGTAAAAAAGGTCATTACATTTTGACATATTGCTGCTTATAGCAGCTTTAAGTACGCCTACATGTACTCAATATTTTCATCTTTCAATACTTTTCATCATTGTACCTTTTATACCACTGCAAGTATTAGAAAACTTTATTTAATTGTTGTTATTACCGCTGTTTATGTTTGTTCTGTAACCTGACCTACGTCTGATTATTAGTTGTATTTGTTTTCTTGTTCACTTGTTCATCTAGTGAGGAGTACAATATGTCATATTATTTGTGATTACCATTACACTGACACCTGTGGGTGCTAATCTGCATAACCACTAGAGGGCGATGCAAGCCAATTGCATCTCAGTGATGTCACAGTGATGTCACAGACCAGCGGTGAATAAACAATGCATGTTGCAAACAACAGAACGCTCACACTTGATGTATACATTTGATAGTTCATGTCTCCACTTATCGGCTTATGTCTTAAAACAGAGGTCACACTGTTATAACTTTAGTCTCACCCCAGGGGGGCCCGGGAACTGGCCCGGAGGAAGGTTCCTATGCTAATACTATCTCAGGCTCCCATCTGTTGACCCTTAGAAGTACGGTTTAAAGCACCCCAATTGGTTGAGATTATTTGAAGCCACACAGTCATAGAACAGTAAATTACATACAGTGTGGTTACCACTGGTTCCTGTCAACAAAGGAGCCTTTTGTAGGTTGCTGCCTGCACTCCAGGGGGGTGAAGACGGTCCTTATCTCACATGTAAATAATGGTTACATTGAAACAGTATGAGGGTGTGTCCTGGGTTCTGGAGAACTGTAAATGCCACTTCTTCTTAACCTAAAGTATAATTGTGTCTAATCAAGTTAATAATACCTTCTGCCTATTTTCATTACTTAGTTTCATATTCCGTTTGTTTAAGATTGAACTATAAAGTTATTTGAATATAGAACATTACAGGGTTATTCTTATTAATGGTAATAGTGTTCTACTAACTAATCCAAGCTATTTTCATGTTCCATTGTCTTACATAGTCACCACTGATTGGATAAGTACAGAGAGGACACATTAGTCCCACCTCCCGAATCCGAGAGGGGGCTGGGCTATTTGCATGCATATAGGTCTGTGAATTACTCTGTGTTATTTTGTGTTCATTACGTAAAGTTGATTCGAAGAGGCTCTACTTAATGTCAACTCCACTTTTTTGGGGCCTTTGTTTCCTGAAAACTTCTGTTAAGCCGAGAGTGACTTTGATCAATAAAACTTTGATACTACAAACTTATTTGAAGTCCCTCCGTCTGGAGTTCTTTGGGAGAAACACCGCCGCCGCCTGTTCCAATACCGCAGAGCCTTGATCGTGAAATATACTTCACACTCTTATTGTTTTTGTAAAGTAAATGGATGTACTAGCCCTTTAACCCATTTTGGGTCTATCTACATATATCTACAAGCTCATAGCGCTGCACTCGAGCTTGTAGATCTGTTATTATCATAAGGACTAAGGGCCGATTCATACTCCTATTTTACCGCTGTTTCGGCCCTGTAGTGCCGAAATGATTTTGGCTTGTCAGAAATTTTCAGTAGCACCGAAGAGCCGACTTTAGGACGGCTCTTCGTCCTAAACATTCCTGTTCACACATTAAATGAGTGAAGCTTATGTAAAACATATTTATGAATATTACTGTTTCTAATGAGAGACAATACATTGTTGTTAAATGTTTGTATGTTTTATAATTATGTTCCTATAAGAAAAAGTCCTTCTGCACACCTACAAAGGACGGATAACTGGAACTGAGGTTGCATTCACACCAGAGAGCTTTGCTGCCATTAAAACGAATCCTGCTGAGCATTTTCAGAAAGTGCACTTCGTTTGGCAGGTGTGAAGGCTCATTCGAATTCTAATGCGTATCAAAGAACCACATTTTACAACGGGGGTTTCGCTTCGCTTCCAATCGCACTTGATTACGATTCGGCGCAGGTGTGAATGCAATCCGCAGTAAATAAAGGAAATGAAGCAAACAATGTGGCGGGTGAGGAGCTGAACACAGTTGGAGACGGAGAAGGCATATTTTACGCAGCGCAAAGATGTCCCGTTACCGTGGATAGTAGGCATGTGAATCTCGTCTCATCTCACGATTCGATACGCATCTCGATGCACTGCCAGCGATACGATACATTAGAGATACATGGAATCCCCTGGCGATACGATGCGATACGATTCTCCCTCTTCCCGATGCGATGCGATGCGATAACCATTTAGTTCAAATCAATGCGATACGATGCGATTCACCCCTCGACCGATACGATGCGATTTGATGGCGATTCATCACAATAGAAAGGATTTATATTAAAGCTCTATTAATTTCCCAAAACATGTAAAAAAGCATTACATTTAAATTCAAAGGAATTTATTGTTTTACTGTAGGTTAGTATTATAGCTCTGCATCTCAAACAACCCAACTTAGGCTATAGAATTATGTAAGTAAACAAAGGGTCTGCTCTCTGCTGGTTATTGTGGAATTGTTAGATTACTAATAATCATAGGCTATAGTATAATTATTATATCTCAAAGGTCAATTTGAGGTTTTGAGTATAGAGGGTTCAAGAGATTAAAATGTAATAGCCTATCGTTCATCAATTAATGTTACCAACATATAAATAGAAAAGAAACAAATAAACAAAACAAAAATTACAGGTCACACTTGTATAGTGCTGTCAAACAAGTCTATGTCTAGTTTAATCTGCAACAGTTTTATAATATAATTGCCTATGTATAGTGGGGGTCCCCACTTGATCTCTCACTCTCAGCTAAGTGGTCCTTGGCTTGACCTGAAAAACATTGAAGACCCTGGCCTGCATGTATTATTAACGTTATAAATACATAGCAGATGTAGGCCTACAAGCTCACAACGCGTCTCATCCACGCCCCGCTGTGAGCTTGTGGATCTGCAATTTTAGGCATGCGACACCGTCTTGCTGCAGAATATAAATAAGGCTTCTAAGTTCTATCCCAGAGAACAGCAGGGGAAAGCTGGACAGTGGAAAGTTGTAAACTACTTTAAACGCAATACAAGCAGTACTACTACACCCTGCTGTGGCGTTGTTGTTGTTTTACACGTGTGTGCAGACTGCAGAAGCTTTCTTTAATTACAAATTGATGAGGATCGCGACGCAGATTTGCGTCGGATAATCAGCAAGCACAGCTGTGGAGTGTGGATCAGATACGAGCAGTCCAGCACGCAGCGCTACAGTGAAAAGTCAACTGATCGACGGACAAAGCTACTCGGACAGCTATTTTATAAAGCTAAAGAGTAAAGGTGGTGCTTCTTGTTTAATGCGTGGGGCTCACTTCTGTTAGTCGCGGGTGCTCTTTATAGTCTGACTCTGAGTCTGTTGTCTCAACGTGTCTACTCTGCACCGTCGTACGGTAGCTTCTGTTCACTGACTGTGGGCGCGTTCGGAAATACCACACCGGAGCACTCTCTCCTATTAGTTTGCATTGCACAGTGGGCTCAGTGCGCTATTTCCGAACGTGCCCTGTGTGTGCGCTGCGAGCTATGGCTGCGAGAGACCTTTTTTTTTCCCTTCCTTTTCTGATCCGTTCAATGCGCCTCGGAAACACAGGATAGGGTGAAATTTACCATGAAAAAACGGTGCAACCACGGATTTTACCGATGCAAGCACTCCGCGAACGATGCATCGAGATTTCACCTGTCAATTTTACCGATACACAGTGAATGGACCGATTCACTCGCATCGCGCACGTCATAATCGATGAATCGATACGTATCGATTATTTTCCACATGCCTAGTGGATAGACGTGGGCGAATGAGGAGACTGAAGCCCTGATCGAAATGAGGACGAGTACATTAATCAATTGCTTAAGAAAACACATAGAAACACTGCAGTGTAGCCTATTATAGCCTACAGAATATTCTGTCTGTCTGTCTGTGCGTGCCGTAAACATGGAGTGCTGTCACTGTGTGGGGACTGGGGAGTTATATCAGTGCGCTTTGATCTTCATCAGGTGATGAAGATAATGTCAGTTGTTAGCAACATAGTAATGCACAATATAATGAGAAAATATAACATGTCACACTCACATGCACCATATTGCTGTAATGACATGTAATAAGCAGGTAGTGCTAAACATGCTAGAGTCAATTTCTTAATATTCCAAATATAAGACTTCAATAAAATTAGAAATATTAATTATCAGGAGTTCATAGAAGCAGAAACACTAAAAGAAAATGTTCTGCTTGTGGGCAGGCAAACTATAGGGAGGAAACTACTGAGGCACTAAAATAATACATTTATTGTTGAGCAAGGAAACAATAAATGTTGCCTACTGTACTACTGTTTGACTAAAGAGCACTTTACTGTACTACTGTTTGACTAAAGAGCACTTGTTTGAGGTAGCCAAATGTTACTGAACCCAGGCAGCGCTTATCCCATTCCTCCTTCTGTTTTTTAACTAAGAGTTCATGTTTCTACTTATACCGTTGGGGAATAAATAGCATGCTCTCTCAGCCTAGGCTTGCCCTTTTTGGTCTTGACAAACTGGTCCGCCAAAAAAAACTGCCTGCAGATATTTCCCAAGCACCGCAACCTACATACGTTACATACTGTATCAGTGATTGAATGTGTACAGAACACTTTATACTGAAGTTAGAGTAGGCTGTGTATTGTCCCTGTTACATACTGTATCTATATAGTGATTGAATGTGTACAGAACACTTTATACTGAAGTTAGAATAGGATGTGTATTGTCCCTGTTACATACTGTATCTATACAGTGATTGAATGTGTACAGAACACTTTATACTGAAGTTAGAGTAGGCTGTGTATTGTCCCTGTTACATACTGTATCTATATAGTGATTGAATGTGTACGGAACACTTTATACTGAAGTTAGAATAGGCTGTGTATTGTCCCTGTTACATACTGTATCTATACAGTGATTGAATGTGTACAGAACACTTTATACTGAAGTTAGAGTAGGCTGTGTATTGTCCCTGTTACATACTGTATCTATACAGTGATTGAATGTGTACAGAACACTTTATACTGAAGTTAGAATAGGCTGTGTATTGTCCCTGTTACATACTGTATCTATACAGTGATTGAATGTGTACAGAACACTTTATACTGAAGTTAGAATAGGCTGTGTATTGTCCCTGTTACATACTGTATCTATATAGTGATTGAATGTGTACAGAACACTTTATACTGAAGTTAGAATAGGCTGTGTATTGCCTCTGCCAAAACAGTACATTTTCAGAAATTGGAAAAGAAAAGCTGTGTTCCAATGGATCCAATGTAGTTATTTAGTCACAATGTAGCTCTTGTTAATACTTTTCATTAATTCAATATTCATAAAACTCACTTATTGCTACAGTAGGTCGCAGATCACTATGACAACCTGAAAAACCTGTCCGTCAGTCAGAGCATGCCTCCATATATGGTTGTGTGACATCACGCCTCATGACACGTCACACCACCATATATGGCCGTCAGTCCATCAGGCCTTGTGACTCTATATATGAAGATCACTGACCTCATCAAACCCTGGATAGCCATACATGGAGAAGACTGGATCATCACTACATCTGCATATATGGAGCCGGACAACAACTCTACATCTGACCTAAAACCTCAAACCCTTAGATCTCCATATATGGAGCTGACCTGTTCTGACATTCCATATGTTTGATCCTTCCTCTTCGATGTCTCCCTTCTGACTGATTCCTGTCCAGTCTGCCGTCACCCAGGCGGATGCGTGGACACCACCTCGCCCTAGGATGGGGCCCAGGGCATCTTACTGCTGTGTGACATTGTAGTATGACATAGAATTCATTTATGTAAAAACATAGGCCTATTTCACAAAGTTGAAATAGGCAAGGTTTCTCCCAGACAACATACCCTAAGTATACAGTAGTGTTAAGTATCAGTAGGTGAAGTCTAAGTAGGTACAAGATGTGGACCGAAGCAGTTCTGACTGGGACAGAAAACACAAGGCTATGCGATCCACTTTCATTTTTATTTTTGTATATGATGAAGTATCAAATTGTAGCACGTCAGGTCGCCTAAGGCTATTTTTATTTACAGATGTGCTTCACGGAATGAGGGGGACAGAAATTACAATAAGAATTAAAATAAGAATAAGGGGTAGATGACAGCATTAATAACAGTAAAACACGTCTCCCCTGTGTCTCCCAAACAATAATAAACAATAAGCAATAAACTCCCCATTGATGTCAGAATTGCAGACTCACTCAATCTCACCAACTATCACTTCCTTTATAGCCCCCTTTTGTTGTACATGGAGCTGAGGGAGGGGCCTCCTGTCTTTGTTCTATGACGTCGCACACAAATGCAGATCTACAAGCTCACTAGCTGCTTATGTCTTGCTCATTCTTGATTCTTCTGATGCAATTCAAATCCTAAATTGCATGTGTATTATATTAATGCTGTCGTTTGTCATTTGTTTGGTTTTGCACACAAATGGCCTTGAACACTGACTTTAGACATATTTGACCTGCATTTCAAGCAGTGTTGGGCAGTAGCTAGCTACAAGTAGCGAAGCTACATAGCTTAACTACATTTATCAGTAGCTTGACGGTAGCTTCACTCCTTTTGAACCAAGTAGCGTTTTTTGTAGTGTAGGCCTAGCTATTTTTAGACCCAAGTAGTGACGTAGCTTTCAACAAAAGCTATAGGGGAGGATGGGGGAAGATGAACCGTCGGGTAAGTTGAACCACCCCCTGTATCTTTAAAACTACACACATGAGTTGTCATGTGACCTCAAAATCAGGACACACCCACCATTTCAACCTGACTGTGAAGATGAGAGACACATGGACAAAGTGGAAAGTACATTTATACACAAAAAAGTGTTTTTTTGCTGGTCAAAGTAAAAAAATAAACTTTTCTGGAATAATCATTTTTATATTAAAGCAAAAGCACCCAGGTCTAAACTTATATATCATGCATGTTGGTGATATACCAATGTATAAAACCCATGTGAATCATTTAGCTAAACATTATCCTGGAGCATTAAGCTAGCCATGTTTTGTCAAAAAGTGGCCATGGGGCAAGTTGAACCAATTCCTTGGGGTAAATTGAGCCAATTTTCTTAATGTGAATCACCATTCATATTTTTGTATTAAGTATTAGCTACTCAAATTATACTGAATGACCTTTAATTTGGATGTTTGCAAATGTTTGCAAATTTGCTATATTGTATTAACAATATTGCAAATATTATAAGGTTCTGAATAACAAACTTTATTTAATTGTCTTTATAATGTTTAAATAATAAATAAACAGATAAATAAGACTATTTGCAAAAGGGAAAACTGTTATTAAATTATTTTCAATACGTGAATACATTATCTGTTCAAGTTTAAGCTCTTTACATTAAAATATCATGTGGTTAAATTTTGGATCAACTTACCCCTTACCTGGGGAAAATTGAGCCACTTTTTTTTTTTTTTTTTAAAGGTCATATTTTCATGGCCCTTTGTCATAGCTGCTTACTCATCATTTCAATTGATAGAGGACATCCTGAAATATGTGTAGATCATTAGATTTGACTCCCATCTCATTTTGCCTTGCTTCCAGGACAACTTAAGTAAAAAGTGGTTCATCTTCCCCCAAATTGACTATTAAATAAAGTTTTGTGGGGGAAAAAATCCATGATTGGTTGGTTTAGATAAGAAGAGTCTGACACAGTTATGTTGTTAAGCAGCAAGAGGATCCCACGCAGCAGCTGTCCTTTTATCTCTAGCACAACACAATGAATTACTCACCTAATGCTGCCTGCAGGTTCCATGTTTAATTCCAGCGTGTGTAACCTACATTATTGTCTAAGTGAAAGTTTTCATATTGTAAATTTGATCGCTAACGTGGTTTAGCGACTATAGTACTTTGACAGCTCATTCATCGTAGCTTGTTTACAAGTCAAACGGACTTCTTGTGCAGAAACTGCCCCATCAAAATAAGAGCCACTTGTATTGATTAGTCAACACTAGTTTTATTTCTAAGTCTACTACAGGACATTAACATCTCATTTAAGTGCCTGTCAGCATTCTCTCAATCTGAGTATCCCATCCTCAAATATTCGGTAAAACAGTGCCTATCGAGGCAACAGTCTGTCTTGAGAGACTAGCATTCTCTAGTCTAAATTATGTCTCTCAGCTGGTGTGCAAATGGCTAGGCTGTGGCAATAATAATAATTTAAAAGAAAATAACTAAAAATAACTAAAATCGTTCATTTTTTGGAACCATGAACTTTAGTTCAAA
Source organism: Protomyctophum parallelum (assembly GCF_964188405.1). NCBI lineage: Eukaryota > Metazoa > Chordata > Actinopteri > Myctophiformes > Myctophidae > Protomyctophum > Protomyctophum parallelum. The sequence continues at coordinate 1,286,522 of NC_139718.1, read as the reverse complement.
ATGTTGAATTATGAACTGAATTAGTTCCTTTAAAAAAAAATAACTGTGAACTAAACTATAGTTAATAAAAAAAATAACTTTCCCAACACTGAACACATGAATCAGCCGGCTCCTGACACCGCAAGGTACATTAATACAAGTAAATGTGAAAAAGTTGACACCAAAAGCCAGACAGAGGGCTTGTTTCCTGTTTGTTTTTTAATAAACAATCAAACTCAGCATTTTTGCCTGCCTATTAGGCTATTTGTTCGGTGGAAACTTGATCATTAAGTTGATAAAAAATATTTTAAAAAAAAGTAGTGTCCATGTAGCTAGCTACTTTTGCCATGTAGCTTATAGTGTAGCTTGCTACAATTATCTGGGGATAGCTTCGTTGTAGTTGAGCTATATTTAATAGAGAGTAACTGGTAGTGTAGCTTACTACATTTTCCAAGTAGCTTGCCCATCACTGATTTCAAGTTGTATTTAGTAAATGTTCTGTAATGTGTGGACTGTGGAAGCATGACGTCACACCAACATGTCACTTCATAGACCTTTGTATTGTGAGTCAGTGAGTGACGTCACTTCATAGACCTTTGTATTGTGAGTCAGTGAGTGACAAAGAAAATCTATTCTACAGATGTACTGAATCTGATGTCCACACACCAGGCCAGTAGGTGGCGGCATTGCACCATTCATTCACTTGGCTTCTAAGCATAGGACCGTCGCATCTGGATGATGTTACCGGCGCGGAGCAAAGTCTGTTGATAGATTTTACATCACAAAGTAGATCAATACTTCACCAATAACTTCACGGATCAATCGAATTCAACAGGATAATTGATTGCGTCTGGTTTAAGAAGGTACGTGATTTGATTTGACGAGATGAGATCAGTATAGATTAGCCCCGCTTGGAACCCTACGTACAGTTTGTTTACACTACACCACGAGCTTCTGATAGCAAGCTATAGCTAGCTGTAGGTGCTGCTAACATGATAACTCTGGTTTTTGATTGATTGATTGATTGAAATATTTATTAACAGTTTGTAGAATTTACAGTACATTTTAAGCACAAACTCAATACACAGACTGTCAACTGTGAGTGGACGACCCAATTAAGCATTACACTTGTTTACAACAGGGTCCACATTGTTCAATTCATCAAAACATTTAAAGACATACAACCATTTAGAGACATACAAATAGACATTTCTATGTAGCTAAAGAACGGAACAGGAATTCATCATATGGGAAGAAAAAAAGGGAAAATATACAAGCACTGGGAAAATATACAATATACAGTGAGGGAAATGGGGTGGGGGGGGGTGGGGGGATTCAGATTTTACAGAGGCCAGTTTCGAATTGCAGCCATCCGTAGGTGCCCTTTGAGAGCGGTTTTGAAGGAGTCAAGGGATTCACATGTCTTAATGACTGTTGGTAGGGCGTTCCACATTTTGGTGGCATAGGAGCGAAAATAATTTAGTCCCTTGTTTGTGCCGAATCTGGGTTGTACATGGTTTGTTGCACTCCCTCTGGTGTTGTGGGTGTGGACTTCGTTTACATTAAGGAAGTATTTAGACAGGTACATGGGTATCTTGGTGGTGTATCGAATCTTGTGGACCAGACCCATTGCAAGATGCTGTACTCTGTCGTCGACCCTAAGCCATCCCAGCCTGTCAAAGTGGGCAGGGGTGAGGTGGGTTCGGGGGGTGAGGCCAAGTAGGAGCCTGACCAGTTTGTTTTGGGAGGTCTGGAGCCTTGTTTTAAGGGCCTTTGAGGTGCTGCTGCTAAGCTTATAACTCATGGTTAGCTGCCTGCTAGCTATGCCATCGGATACCTTATGACTCTATGGTGTTAGCTAGCTAGCTGTGCTATCTAGTTAGCACCATAGAGTTCTAAGGTTAGCTGCTAGCTATATGCTATCGGCAGCTGCTAGTGTAGCAGAGTGGCTCTCAGAGCCTCAGCCTGGTGGCCTCAAAAGTCTTCTGTTCTCCGGGTTAAACCCTAAGGCTTAATGTCTCACTTCATCAGCTCTCTTTATTCTACTGACTGTGTTTGTGTTCATCATCTATTCTACAAACACACATTTCACCAGTTGTCTGAATTTGTTGGCATTGGTTTTACTAGCATCGTTAGCACAACAGTGCTAGCTTTATACAATGTGTTAGTTAGCACAGTCATAGTGTTTGTATGGGTGGATTCCATCAACACACTAATGATGTTGTAATCAAGCTGTCATAATGTTGTTGGCCTTGTTTTGATGTCAAGTAGCTTTAAACACAATTTGTGTGTGTGTGTGTGTGTGTGTGTGTGTGTGTGTGTGTGTGTGTGTGTGTGTGTGTGTGTGTGTGTGTGTGTGTGTGTGTGTGTGGATTTTGCTTCTGTTTAAACCATAGACTGTAAAAAAAAATATAGACAAAGCGTTCCCCGGGTCTAACATGAACGTAAAATGAAGCCTGAAATTCCTTGCACTCTAATGCACTGTAAGTCGCCATCTTTCTTGATCCATTCTGGTCCAGTTGGCCATTGGCTGGCCCAGACAACGAGGCGGGACTTCCCCCCTTCTTCTCCGTTGGTTTTGATTTTGACTCGAGTGGGTGGGGGATCCCGATCATAGACTGTAACGGTAGCCACGCCCCTCAGAACATGCGCGACTTTATGGTCATTTCTTTCATAAATGGGACCATCATTTTCCAAAAAGAATATTATGACATTAGAAATGAGACTTTAAACTAGTGACTGGAAGCAGAAAGTATTCATGACCATGTTTATTAAGGTAATACAGTCTAGGTGAATTTGGGCCCAAATACATGGGCCTCTATGGAGCTATGGGGCTTTTTGGGTCCAGTCCAGCGCCACAACAGGCCATTATATGAACTTTCAGGAAGTCCCGATTTCAAAAGAGGCTTCACGAAATATCTGGCTGACTGCCCCCCTGGTTTAAACCAGTGGTTCTCCATCATTTTCTTGTCAAGGACCCCCAATTTAGGTATTTTTCCACAGACCCCCGACCCATATATTATACCAAGGACCCCCATAAACAAATCCATGTTTTTCCTCTCTTTTCCCTGTAATGAAGATTTATTTTAAAATTAACATATCTACAAGCTCACAACACGTCACATCGCAACACTTTGTGAGTTTGTAGATCTGCTATTTCCAAATAGCCGATGTATTCTGTACTATTCAGACCTATTCGGACCCTATCTATGGAAGCATGTTGACGTGCCGAAAATAGACGATCTACAAGCATGACAGCGCTTGTATTATATATAATAATATAATTGCATTGTATGTAGTCATAGCACATCATAGTACATATGTATAGCATAGTAGTATAGATGTATAGTTTATATGTATAGTTTCATCATATAGATATTCCACTGTTACTTTCTTACCTTACGCATGTTTCATGATAAATGTTCTTATGTGATGTATTCCCATGCTTTTTTGTTCTTGCTTAATGTACGTCGCTCTGGATTAAGAGCGTCTGCTAAATGCCTAAATTGTAAATTGTAGATCGGCTATTATTATAGTAATTATTATTATTGTGACCAAAGGTCGTGTTTACTAAGAAAACCTGCATCTCCCGCCAGTCCGCCCATTAGTTAGTTAGTCACCCACGTCTTCATATATGGTATCGCGCCTCATGACATCATGGAGACACTTAGAACCATGTGGCTCAAGTTGTGTAGATACGGCGCCCCTCCGTCATTGTCTATGGGAGGTATTTCTGTGTCAGTGTCTATGGGAGATATTTCAGTGTCAGTGTCTATAGGAGGTATTTCAGTGTCAGTGTCTATGGGAGGTATTTCAGTGTCAGTGTCTATGGGAGGTATTTCAGTGTCATTGTCTATGGGAGGTATTTCAGTGTCTATGGGAGGTATTTCAGTGTCTATGGGAGGTATTTCAGTGTCATTGTCTATGGGAGGTATTTCAGTGTCTATGGGAGGTATTTCAGTGTCTATGGAAGGTATTCCAGTGTCTATGGGAGAAATTTCAGTGTCTATGGGAGGTATTTCAGTGTCTATGGGAGGTAGTTCAGTGTCTATGGGAGGTATTTCAGTGTCATTGTCTATGGGAGGTATTTCAGTGTCTATGGGAGGTATTTCAGTGTCTATGGGAGGTATTTCAGTGTCATTGTCTATGGGACGTATTTCAGTGTCTATGGGAAGTATTTCAGTGTCTATGGAAGGTATTTCAGTGTCATATCGGTATGTACGGATCTTTGGGTTGTCTAGTCGTGTATGTATGGAATTGCAATTCCGTACGCTCCGTATGTGTACGTATTTCTGTGAGATGGGGTTGGCTGAAAACACTCCAAACAGGGCATTTAAAGAGCAATACGGACAGAAAACTGTGTTTATCCTGCCTGGTCTCACTGATGCAAAGCAAGCCGTTGTGTTTCATCAGCTACATGTTTTGGCACCACAAGATGAAGCATGGAATGGTAGCCTACCAGGCAAGTTATGTAAACGTTTATAAGCATCCACCAGGCGGGGATAGATTCTCTATGGACACTATAGCTAGTATAATAGCCAGGGCTCGACGCTTAGCATTTTTCCAAGTAGCACGTGTGCTGAAGTTGAAAAATCTAGTAGCACACAAATTATTTTAGGAGCACGATGAAAAGTTATCAAATAATGTGTTTTTGAGGGGCGCTAGCCCCTCCTATATACAGCTTTAGTCCCCACACGTCTCAATATTTTCCATTGACAATGAACGGAGACATTAGGTCAAAATTCCAATAATTATGACGTAAATTAAACCATGATGTATGATGATAAGAGTGCCCCTCACTTCACACAGGTGTGATTTTTCTTTAATAAATTGATATGAGGTAGGGGGCAGGCAATATGACAAAATATTATATCACAATATCTTTTCAGAAATGATCACAATATTGATATTCATCTGGATATCACATTCTTTTAATATAATCTATATAATCAATTTGTTTTTATACTGATAGACTATTAGTTTGGTATGCAGAATTGCAGATAGATAGATAGATAGACAGATAGATAGTCAATTCATTTTATGAATGAATGGACAGACAGACAGACTATCCGTTTTTATCTTGCTGTTCCATCATGTGAGTGTGACATTTAGACAGTGCAGAGGCTACTCAATGGTGAATTAGTATTGTAACATTCTCCTTGGCTCTGACTGCTTCAGTTCAGACAGAACATCGGACATATAGGCTACACCTCGGTGTGGTGGAAGGAGAAGGTGGGGGGGGGATCTTTGCCTGTTTTACGTTGCTCGTTATGCAGGCCAGTGAGGCCACTGACTAGCTCTGGTCCATAGCTTAGAGGTCCATAGCATAGAGTTATGGACCTGAGCTAGCCACTGACTAATAATATATCCAGCCAGGTCGGTCATTCGTATTGCGCTGCGCACACGCTTTTTGCGAGGTGCTAAGCAAGGGTTGTTTTGGTATACCAATCAATCAGTCTACTCCATGTGCGTGTGCACGTGCACTCTTTACGTGCGCGGCTGCACGCTGTTTCACCCACGTTTGGTTAAAAGTTATATCAAGTGATGTTTTAACATTACAAACTTTCTAAATAACTTTAGTATTCAACGTGTCGGGGTCCTAGCAACTCCTTCTGCCTTCTGTGCTACCATACCATGCTACCCTGCTGCGTTCGCTCCGCTGCTTACAGGGAAGAGAACTGAGCAGCAACACATGGAGGGGCGGGGCGGTGGGAGCAAAGGGACAGATCTCCAAATGAACGTCGCATTGAGCCTCGACACGTTGTTAGCTTGTAGCTCTGCTCTTTTTAGCGAACGACACCGCCATTCAGAAATATAAATTTAGGTATAGAACCGCGACTATAGAATGTGCACTTGCTGTAGACAGAGACTTCTCTCTATCACGATTGAATGGTCAAATCCTGTAGTCGCACCTGTGCTACAAATTTAATTTTACAACTCGCACGGTGATATATTTTGTCGCAAATGCGAGTACCTAGTCGCACTGTCGAGCCCTGATAATAGCGTATATTTATTTTCCTCAGGCATCGGTTGTGAAAGGCATCAATCTTCATATCCTGAGTTATGACTCGCCAACATTCTGATCCATACAACAGCACTGACTTTACATTACTGTTGTAAAGTCTGATCTTGGTTCTTACAGTGTACTGCTTACACTTCCAAATAGATTGGAGCCTAACCAAAACACTGTGAGCCTTCCCTAGCCTTGCTCTGATGTCCTTTTGCGTTGCATTCTCTTTGCTGATCAGACTTCCCAGGTATGTGAACTCTTCTACACATTCAAGAGTGTGCTCGTTCACAGTGAGTGTGATTCCATACAGTAGCGATCCTGCGAGCAACTCGGGGAGGTTTCAGATTGGATCTTTGAACACTCACACTAGAAGATATTTATGCCACAGATTTGCTACCGATCTACAGTAGGCCCACTCTGAACTCTAGATGTGCAGGTTGGTGCCTTGAATGGTTTCCTCCGCCATTGGTGTATGAATGTGTGAATGGGTGAATGTAAAGCACAATCTATGTAAAGCTCTTAGCGGTATATAAATACACCATTTACCATATTATAAATGCACCATTTTACCATTTATCAGTCTCTAGTGCAGTTGGTGCAGCCACATGGAGAGACCATTTATCAGTCTCTAGTGCAGTTGGTGCAGCCACATGGAGAGACCATTTATCAGTCTCTAGTGCAGTTGGTGCAGCCACATGGAGAGACCATTTATCAGTCTCTAGTGCAGTTGGTGCAGCCACATGGAGAGACCATTTATCAGTCTGTAGTGCAGTTGGTGCAGCCACATGGAGAGACCATTTATCAGTCTGTAGTGCAGTTGGTGCAGCCACATGGAGAGACCATTTATCAGTCTCTAGTGCAGTTGGTGCAGCCACATGGAGAGACCATTTATCAGTCTCTAGTGCAGTTGGTGCAGCCACATGGAGAGACCATTTATCAGTCTCTAGTGCAGTTGGTGCAGCCACATAGAGAGAGGACTGACACAGGAGTGGAGGCTGCTTCACTCAGTTTACTCTACTGTCTCTTCAGACGCAGCAAGGAGATGTGTCTCTCCTCTCTTCAGCTAACGGTTGATGAAGGATTATTCATCATCACAATTTACAATGCAGTCATTTATCAGACGCTCTCAATCCAGGGAGATTTACAGTAAGAACAAAAACATGGTAATACATCATATAGGCCTACATAAAAATAGTCATGAATCATACGTAAGTGGAATATCTATATAATTAAACTATGCATATATTCTATGTGGGGCTCCAGACTAACTTTTTCACAGGTAGCACTCGTGCCACCTACCTTTTCAGTTGGTAGCGCCACCACAAAAAAACATGTTTTTATAAGCTTTTATGTAGCACCTTAAGAAATTAGGTGCCATATGCGACCTATTAGGTCACACACTGGAGCCCTGATTCTATATAAGGCTATGTCTACAGAAAATGCTATCTAAACTAGATAATCTGAGCCTTTGCGTACACCTGTAAGGTCGTCGAGGCTAGGGCAAGTGCTACAGGCTGTGATGGAGTCTGAAGAGGTGGGTTTTTAGCCTAGGGCGGAAGATTGGGGGTGAGTCTGCAGCTCTGATTGCAATGGGAAGGAAGTGCATTCCATAGTTTGGGATGTGTGGTGTGTTTTCCTGTCATTTTCCTGAGTTATCCCGGCATTTTTATTTTTTATTTTTTAATAGGGGGACATACAGGAGGCTGACATGAAATGGGGAGAGAGATGGGGGGGTGACATGCAGTAAAGGCTGTCGGGATCGGGAGTCGAACCCGCGGCACACTGCCAGACTGGATTACGGCATTTTAGATTAATTGGAGAGGCTTAAGTGAGCATGCCGGTAGGCCAGTAAGGAGGGAGTTACAATAGTCATGTTTTGACATTCAGTTGTTGTTTTCTTGTCACTGTGTTTTCCACAGACCACAGGGAGAGATTACGTTATCAGGAGATGGACTCACATTCATCCACATCAGAGGATCAGCGACAGATGGACCAGAGACATGGACCGCTTGATACAAGACTCAACCCTGTAGTAAAGTTGTACAGGATATGTACAGGTATATGTACTTATGGTTTTTCTCCCCAATGTATTTGTTATGTTGACACTGCTTATTGCATCCTACTGACTCTGGTACCAGTGAGGAGCCCCCACCGGGAGGACGTAGAGAGCACATCAGGAGCAATTAGGGGTTCAGAGTCTTGCTCAAGGACACTTTGACTCTAACTCTGGGGGAGCCCACAGGGATAGAACCGGCAACCTTGTGGTCCCCATCCAGCCACTCTACCGCTGAGCCACTGCCGCCCCCTTGGGACGTGCAGTCCCAATTATCACCCTCCCCACCTGGCTTCCCTCCCGGGCCATGGGGGGCGTGTATAGCACAGCCCAGTCTTTGAAAAGACAAATATTAACAAATAAATAAATTAAAATGTAACGCCTTTACAACCTCTGTTCCCTCTTTCATATTCGATCTTCATTTTCAATCCATGTCACATCAATCAAAGTCATTATTAAAGTCCTTATTCACGTCACAAGGTCCTCAGTATTAAAGTATTTATTGTATTCCTTCATTCCAGTCCAGTGTGTGGAGTCCAGTCTGCAGGTGAAGATCAGTTCTCCAGCCACGACTGGTTCTATTAAACAGGAACCAGAAGACCACCTTAAACAGGAACCTGAATTCCACCTTAAACAGGAACCTGAATTCCACCTTAAACAGGAACCTGAAGACCACCTTAAACAGGAAGCTGAAGACCACCTTAAACAGGAACCTGAATTCCACCTTAAACAGGAACCTGAATTCCACCTTAAACAGGAACCTGAATTCCACCTTAAACAGGAACCTGAAGACCACCTGGATCTCAGTAAGTTTAAAGCACTTCATTTATTTTATTGGTGATAGTGTGTCGGTACTGAGGGTGTAAAGATGAACCGATATGAATTTGTTATTGACTTAAGCATTAAAAAAACAATCAAAAGGTATTCTGAATGTGACGATGGTTTGGTTGTAAAAGTATTTATGGGTTCACAAAAGCTTTTCAGTTAATTCTACCTCAGTATTAACTAACCTGCTGCAGAAGACTCACTGATCTAACATTTACAAGTCATTACTTTCTAAATAATAATAACTACCTCTCATTCAGCTCGTCTCACATCTTCTATGAGAGCGCTGCAATGTAAACAAACAACGACCACACTATTTACAGCACAGAGCGCAGTCAGCGCACCGTCACATTTCAATGTTGGAACATGTGGACAGAGAGTAATCTGTTGATACTTCTTCCAGACACTACTCTGCACTGAGGTACAAGATTCAAACCTTTTATAGAGTCTCTTTGTATTATTTTTCCTAGACTTTCTGCACGTCCCTGTGTGTAAAGAGGAGGCTCCACCTGAAGAGGAGAGGAGCTCCAGTCTGGTCCAGGAGGAACCACAACCTCCACACATTAAAGAGGAACAGGAGGAGCTACTTCAAAGAGCAGAAGAGGCTGGTGGGTCAACGTTGACATTACTAGCAGTGAAAAGTGAAGATGATGATGATGAAAACAGAGAGACAGAGCCTGTAGCCGGCACCTCAACTGAACACATGAAAACACAAGCTGATGTAGAGGACTGTGGAACATCACAACCAACTAGTGATGAGCAGCTCCTCTCTTCACACTGTTCTGAATCTGACACTGAAGACAGTGATGAGTGGGAGGAGACTAGGGGAGACCAGTCAGCTTTAAACACACTGAAATCACAAAACACACACAATGTGGGAGGACAGCGCAAACTGTCCCAGGACCTGAAATCATCAAAACAACCTGAATCCATGAGGAGTCATACAGGGAAGAAACCTTTTAGTTGTACAGAGTGTGGTAAAGTTTTTAATCACAAGGGACATCTAAAATCACACATGATGATTCATACAGGGAAGAAACCTTTTAGTTGTACAGAGTGTGGTAAAATGTTTAATCACAAGGGAAATCTAAAAACACACATGGTGATTCATACAGGGAAGAAATGTTTTAGCTGTACAGAGTGTGGCACAAAGTTTAATTGCAAGGCTGGTCTAAAATCACACATGAGGATTCATACAGGAGAAAAGCCCTTTTCGTGTACAGTATGTGGTAAAGGCTTTAATCACACAGGTCATCTGAAATCACACATGAGGACTCATACAGGAGAAAAGCCCTTTTCGTGTACAGTATGTGGTAAAGGCTTTACTCACACAGGTCATCTGAAATCACACATGAGGACTCATACAGGAGAAAAGCCCTTTTCGTGTACAGTATGTGGTAAAGGCTTTACTCAAACAGGTAGTCTTAAAACACACATGGTGATTCATACAGGGAAGAAACCCTTTAGTTGTACAGAGTGTGGCAAAATGTTTTATCACCAGGGTGCTCTAAAATCACACATGATGACTCATACAGGAGAAAAGCCCTTTTCGTGTACAGTATGTGGTAAAGGCTTTAATCACACAGGTGATCTAAAAAAACACATGATGACTCATACAGGCGAAAAGCCCCTTTTGTGTACAGTATGTGGTAAAGGCTTTAATCTCACAGGTGCTCTAAAAAAGCACATGATGACTCATACAGGCGAAAAGCCCCTTTCGTGTACAGTATGTGGTAAAGGCTTTAATCACACAGGTGATCTAAAAAAACACATGAGGACTCATACAGGCGAAAAGCCCTTTTCGTGTACAGTATGTGCTAAATGCTTTAATCACACAGGTGATCTAAAAAAACACATGATGACTCATACAGGCGAAAAGCCACTTTCGTGTACAGTATGTGGTAAAGGCTTTAATAACACAGGTGATCTAAAAAAACACATGATGACTCATACAGGCGAAAAGCCCTTTTCGTGTACAGTATGTGGTAATGGCTTTACTCTCACAGGTCATCTGAAATCACACATGATGACTCATACAGGAGAAAAGCCCTTTTCGTGTACAGTATGTGGTAAAGGCTTTACTCGAACGGGTTATCTAAAAACACACATGATGACTCATACAGGAGAGAAGCCTTGACAATGAAGGGATTTTACGCCATAATGTGCCATTTACGTCATATTGTCTCTTTATTGTTAATGGTGTTTAATGTTTGTGTTTGCACTGTTTGTTTTACATCACCATCACATCACCTCATCAACATGAGGTAGACTTTAACTGAACACTTTGATTGCCCAGGATTATTTAATCCATTAAATCAGAGCCCAGCGATTTATAGCAGCGGAGCACTTTTACCGACGGACCGGATGTTATCCCGGATGTATCTGAAGCAGCTAGATGTAGCTAGATGTAGCTAGATGTAGCCAAAACACTCTAGAGGCGATCGACAACAACGGAAGGTACAATATGGTAGATTATATTGTTACATTACCACAGTACAATATGGTAGATTATATTGTTACATTACCACAGTACAATATGGTAGATTCTATTGTTACATTACCACAGTACAATATGGTAGATTATATTGTTACATTTCCACAGTACAATATGGTAGATTATATTGTTACATTACCACAGTACAATATGGTAGATTATATTGTTACATTATCACAGTACAATATGGTAGATTATATTGTTACATTACCACAGTACAATATGGTAGATTATATTGTTACATTACCACAGTACAATATGGTAGATTATATTGTTACATTACCACAGTACAATATGGTAGATTATATTGTTACATTACCACAGTACAATATGGTAGATTCTATTGTTACATTACCACAGTACAATATGGTAGATTCTATTGTTACATTACCACAGTACAATATGGTAGATTATATTGTTACATTTCCACAGTACAATATGGTAGATTCTATTGTTACATTTCCACAGTACAATATGGTAGATTATATTGTTACATTACCACAGTACAATATGGTAGATTCTATTGTTACATTACCACAGTACAATATAATAGATTATATTGTTACATTACCACAGTACAATATGGTAGATTATATTGTTACATTACCACAGTACAATATGGTAGATTCTATTGTTACATTACCACAGTACAATATGGTAGATTCTATTGTTACATTATCACAGTACAATATAATAGATTATATTGTTACATTACCACAGTACAATATGGTAGATTATATTGTTACATTACCACAGTACAATATGGTAGATTATATTGTTACATTACCACAGTACAATATGGTAGATTATATTGTTACATTACCACAGTACAATATGGTAGATTATATTGTTACATTACCACAGTACAATATGGTAGATTATATTGTTACATTACCACAGTACAATATGGTAGATTATATTGTTACATTACCACAGTACAATATGGTAGATTACATTATCACAGTACAATATGGTAGATTTCACAGTGTTTACATTCTACATAGTATTGTTTCCTTATTGCCTTAAACCCTTTTATAACTGGGAAAATGAATATTGGTAATGTTTGTGTTTGTTTTAATAAAGTTTTCAACACTACAGGTTCTCTATGTGTGCTTTATCAACTTGTAGATCTGTTTTTTTGCTTGTTTTCTGTTTCATTTCTATTTCACAGTATGTAGAATGGGTACATTTCATTATATCACAGTATGTAGAATGGGTACATTTCATTATATTTCACAGTATGTAGAATGGGTACATTTCATTATATTTCACAGTATGTAGAATGGGTACATTTCATTATATTTCACAGTATGTAGAATGGGTACATTTCATTATATTTCACAGTATGTAGAATGGGTACATTTCATTATATTTCACAGTATGTAGAATGGGTACATTTCATTATATTTCACAGTATGTAGAATGGGTACATTTCATTATATCACAGTATGTAGAATGGGTACATTTCATTATATTTCACAGTATGTAGAATGGGTACATTTCATTATATCACAGTATGTAGAATGGGTACATTTCATTATATTTCACAGTATGTAGAATGGGTACATTTCATTATATTTCACAGTATGTAGAATGGGTACATTTCATTATATTTCACAGTATGTAGAATGGGTACATTTCATTATATTTCACAGTATGTAGAATGGGTACATTTCATTATATTTCACAGTATGTAGAATGGGTACATTTCATTATATTTCACAGTATGTAGAATGGGTACATTTCATTATATTTCACAGTATGTAGAATGGGTACATTTCATTATATTTAACAGTATGTAGAATGGGTACATTTCATTATATCACAGTATGTAGAATGGGTACATTTCATTATATTTCACAGTATGTAGAATGGGTACATTTCATTATATTTCACAGTATGTAGAATGGGTACATTTCATTATATTTCACAGTATGTAGAATGGGTACATTTCATTATATTTCACAGTATGTAGAATGGGTACATTTCATTATATTTCACAGTATGTAGAATGGGTACATTTCATTATATTTCACAGTATGTAGAATGGGTACATTTCATTATATTTCACAGTATGTAGAATGGGTACATTTCATTATATTTCACAGTATGTAGAATGGGTACATTTCATTATATCACAGTATGTAGAATGGGTACATTTCATTATATTTCACAGTATGTAGAATGGGTACATTTCATTATTTCACAGTATGTAGAATGGGTACATTTCATTATATTTCACAGTATGTAGAATGGGTACATTTCATTATATTTCACAGTATGTAGAATGGGTACATTTCATTATATTTCACAGTATGTAGAATGGATGCATTTCATTATATTTCACAGTATGTAGAATGGGTACATTTCATTATATTTCACAGTATGTAGAATGGGTACATTTCATTATATTTCACAGTATGTAGAATGGGTACATTTCATTATTTCACAGTATGTAGAATGGGTACATTTCATTATATTTCACAGTATGTAGAATGGGTACATTTCATTATATTTCACAGTATGTAGAATGGATGCATTTCATTATATTTCACAGTATGTAGAATGGGTACATTTCATTATATTTCACAGTATGTAGAATGGGTACATTTCATTATATCACAGTATGTAGAATGGGTACATTTAATTATATTTCACAGTATGTAGAATGGGTACATTTCATTATATTTCACAGTATGTAGAATGGGTACATTTCATTATATTTCACAGTATGTAGAATGGGTACATTTCATTATATTTCACAGTATGTAGAATGGGTACATTTCATTATATTTCACAGTATGTAGAATGGGTACATTTCATTATATTTCACAGTATGTAGAATAGATCAATACATGATTGATTGATTGATTCTTTATTTAAGTGTCATGCTTCCGATGAAGCCCAGCCCATATGGACTTACAGGACACTTTTTATAGTTTACATAAACAATTACAATAAACCCACATGATGGTTTGCAAACAATGATCAAGTGAATACCAAACTGACACTCCAGATCCTTACGGGGCAGATTACATAATATACAACATCAAATCAAACACACCATTAGGCCTGTGACAGGAGACACATGTACCTACTTGAAGAGCTGGGATTGTCTTCTACTCCAGGCTCTAGAAACAAACTGGGCTGTCCTAAATACTTCATCATTAAATAACCAGTCTAACTTCTGTCCATCATCTTCCCAGAATAGATCAGGATTTCTTTGTTGCATTGCCTCAAACAGTGGAAACCTCAAATCATCATACAGGGTATACAATAAAACATAAAATTAAATTAATTTTCATTTTGAGTTCACACGGGTTTTTTTTTTTATATTATTATTACACTACATACATTAACCATTTCAGCCTTATTTAAACTTTGGCCATTTGCAAATAGCAGATCTACAAGCTCACAACGTGGCACAATGCAGCATATTGTGAGCTTATAGATCTGTTTTATATAGTAAAACTATAGTATGTGCTGCCTATCATTCTGCTGTGAATACAGTAGCATCTGAACGTCTACATAACAGTGAATTCTCAGATGAATTGAGTATGAACTGAAGGACCTCAATGGAAACAAGCCATAGGCTTTCTTTCATGAGTTATAAATCCTCTTGTTGTATTGAACTGTACTTTACTGTGCTTTTCTTTTTTCAGTCTCAGTTCTACTCCGACCTGATCAATAAAAACCCTGGCAACTCTAAACACTTTTTCTCCACTATAGACCGATTCACAGAGGGTTTCCTGGGTGCGGCCATTACTGAGGTGTACCATTGAGTGCAGCAGCACTGATTAGCTACACCTGGCCTACGGAGCACCTGCTCCATGGATTACCCCTCAGTAATGGCCGCGCCCAGGGCACCCCTCTGTGAATCGGTCTATAGACAATCTTCTGAAGCCACAATCATCTTCCTCAACTGAAGCAACTGAGGAGCAATGTAATCATTTTATTGACTTTTTTAGATCCAAGTTCAACAACATTCGCTCTCTGATGCCCACCCCCTCCCTTCTCCTGGCACCAACCCCCTGCCGGGGATTGTGCCGCCCCTCCCATATTTCACTGAGGTTCAGCAGAGCCACATGGAGAAAATCCTCAGCAAGATGAAATCCTGCACATGTGCCCTGGACCCCATTCCCACTGCTCTGCTTAAACCACACATTCCCACCCTCAGTCCTCTCATTACACAAACTGTCAACATCTCCCTTCAAACTGGTCATGTCCCAACTGCTCTTAAGGTTGCTGTCATCCGTCCCCTTCTAAAAAAGCCCGGCCTGGACCCGGAGGTTCTGGCCAATTACAGGCCTATCTCCAACCTCGCCTTCCTGTCCAAGGTGTTGGAGAAGGTGGTTGCCTCTCAGCTCCAGGACCATCTCAAACACAACAACCTTTTTGAGACATTTCAGTCTGGGTTTCGTACAGCCCACAGTACTGAAACGGCCCTGCTGAGGGTGACAAATGACCTCTTGATGGCAGCTGATGAAGGATCACCATCTCTCCTCATCCTCCTTGACCTAACCGCTGCATTTGATACGGTGGATCATGCTATCCTCCTGGAGCGTCTACACACTGCCACTGGACTGTCAGGCACTGCACTTAAGTGGTTTCAGTCCTACCTGTCTGATAGGACTGAATATGTTTCACTGGGTGGGTGCAAGTCCAAGCTGCTCCCTGTCACGTGTGGTGTTCCGCAGGGTTCGGTTCTTGGTCCGCTCTTATTTATTATATATATGCTGCCCCTTGGTCGTGTCATCAGCGGACGTGGACTGTCCTTCCACTGTTAAGCTGATGACACCCAGCTGTATATTAAGACTGCCCCCAACCCCTCTGCAGCCATATCATGTCTCACCACCGGTCTTGGGGGGATAAAGGCATGGATGAGCAACAACTTCCTTCAGTTAAACAGTAGCAAAACTGAAGCCCTTCTTGTTGGCACACCACACCAGATTCTTTCATGCCCCATGTCCCATCTCACCTTCGACGGCCAGGTTATCCCCTTCTCCTCCTCAGTCACAAACCTGGGTGTCAAGTTTGATCCTCACCTGACATTCAGTGACCACATAAAATATCTATGCAGAACCGCATTCTACCATCTCAAAAACATCTCCAAACTCCGCCCCCTTCTAACCCAGTCAGATGCAGAGAAGCTCATCCATGCCTTTATCTCCTCTAGACTGGACTACTGCAACGCCCTCTTCATTGGGATTCCTGGCAAACATCTACAAAAGCTGCAGTACATCCAGAACAGCGCTGCCAGGGTCCTAATGAGAGTCCGCAAATATGACCATATCACACCCATCCTCTTCACACTGCACTGGCTTCCCGTCTCCTCCAGGATTGAATACAAGGTCTGCCTCCTCACCCATCAATGCATCCACAGCAACGCCCCCCCCCCCCCCCCCTACTTAAAGGAACTCCTTGAACCCCCAGCCTCCACCCGCTCCCTCCGCTCCGGTACATCAAACACACTCAAAAGCACAAGAACCAAACTCCGCACCATGGGGGATCGGGCCTTCTGCTCAGCTGCCCCTCGGCTGTGGAACGCCCTCCCCGACCACCTGAGAGCACCACAGTCCGTGGACGCTTTTAAAAAAGGACTAAAGACCTTTCTCTTCAGTAAGGCATTTGCCCAGTCAGACTTTTAAGCTGCCCTGTGTGCTGTTTTTAACTGTTTTATTCTTATTTTTATTCGTATCTTAATTCTTTCTGCCTGTAGCACTTTGAGATTTGTTTCAAATGTAAAGTGCGTTATAAATAAAATGTATTATTATTATTATTATTATTATTATTATTAATATGGGAATTGTAGTCCAGGAAGGAAGTGAGCCCAGTGTCCATGACATCAGAGACACTGTGCTCACTGCTACAATCTAAAATATCTAAAACCACAAATTACACACATAAAGACCCCCAGGAAAGTGTTATAAAGCTTCTAAATGTCATTAACATATATTTTTTTGCAAAAAGGGTGAAGTGTCCCTTTAACACTGCGACGCAAAGATGACGTCGGTCGAGTGACGCGGACAACTGTGATTGGTCGACTCTGTGCTGCACAACTAGTCGTTTGTTGTTGACATCTCGTAACCCTGGTGGTTATTAATGTATGAGCGGTGAGTTCAAAGCTGTGTTTATTATTATTATTGTTGTTGTTCATTTGTTAATAATAATGTTTGTCTGTGTATTCATTCGTCGCTGCTTCCGGCCGTTAGCCGCCGTTAGCATGCTAACGTTACAACGATGCAGTCTCCCGGCTAGCTTCTGATAGCAACCATTATAACTCTATGGAAGCTAGTTAGCACCATGTTAGCTGCTAGCTATGCTATCGGATACCTTATGAGTTATGACTCTATGGCGTTAGCTAGCTAGCTGTGCTATCCATAGCTATATTCTATCGGCAGCAGATGGTGTAGATTGTAGAAGAGTGGCTCACAGCCTGATGGTGGCGCTATAGTGTAGCAGAGTGGCTCACAGCCTGATGGTGGCACTATAGTGTAGCAGAGTGGCTCACAGCCTGATGGTGGCGCTATAGTGTAGCAGAGTGGCTCACAGCCTGATGGTGGCGCTATAGTGTAGCAGAGTGGCTCAGAGCCTCATGGCCTCAAGAGTCACAGGGATATCCCTTTGGTCTGGTGCCGAGTTCGAATCCCGGGCTGTGATGAATCAACCCTTGAGAAGCTTAATGTCTCACTTCATCATGCAGCTCAATTCTTAACGTGTTATACCATAATCTATTCTACTGACACACATTTAGAGCAGCGTGCATGCGTTTTAAGACGTTAATAGTTCATTTAGACGTTGTTCTGTTTTTAACCAGTGGTTCTCCATCATTCTCTTGTCAAGGACCCCCATTTTAGGTATTTGTCCACAGACCCCCAGCCCATATAATTATGCCAGGGACCCCCATACACATGTCCATGTTTTTCCTCCTATTTCTTTTGAAATGAGCATTTCTACAAGCTCACAACAACACGTCACATCATCCACAACACTTTGTGAGTTTGTAGATCTGCTATTTTGAAATAGCCGATGTATTCTATACTATTAGTTTTAGTTTAGTTTATTTGCACATGAAAAAAAGAAAGAAAGAAAATTTGTCAGTTTGTCACGTGTGTGTGTGTGTGTGTGTGTGTGTGTGTGTGTGTGTGTGTGTGTGTGTGTGTGTGTGTGTGTGTGTGTGTGTGTGTGTGCGTGCGTGCGCGCGCATGTGTGCCATTAAATATACCAACCACTCCCCCATATACCAGACAGTGGTTTTCAACCTGCGGTCTGGGGACCACCAGTGGTCCTTGAGGGGGTTCCAGGTGGTCTCCATGTGGTCTGGGGACCACCAGTGGTTTTTGAGGGGGTTCCAGGTGGTCTGGGGACCACCAGTGGTCCTTGAGGGGGTTCCATGTGGTCTGGGGACCACCAGTGGTCCTTGAGGGGGTTCCAGGTGGTCTCCATGTGGTCTGGGGACCACCAGTGGTCCTTGAGGGGGTTCCAGGTGGTCTGGGGACCACCAGTGGTCCTTGAGGGGGTTCCATGTGGTCTGGGGACCACCAGTGGTCCTTGAGGGGGTTCCAGGTGGTCTGGGGACCACCAGTGGTCCTTGAGGGGGTTCCAGGTGGTCTGGGGACCACCAGTGGTTCTTGAGGGGGTTCCAGGTGGTCTGGGGACCACCAGTGGTCCTTGAGGGGGTTCCAGGTGGTCTGGGGACCACCAGTGGTCCTTGAGGGGGTTCCAGGTGGTCTGGGGACCACCAGTGGTCCTTGAGGGGGTTCCAGGTGGTCCCCAGTTTAATAAACTTAAATAATGGAGAGTTGGTAACCAAATGAACCCTTCCTTATTAGATCTTTAACTCTTGAGAGCGTAAAACGTATCCAAATGGACCCGCCCTGGTCCATTTGGTTTCATTTGATGCTCTGAAGAGTTAAATTATTGTTAAACATCTGCATTAGTTAATTTAACAGAAGTCTAGAGACTCTAGACCAGGGTTCCCCAACTAATTTTCCTCAAGGGCCATATTGTGACTACGGTACCAGGCTGGGGGCCGAGTCGGCACGAACGCAAGACCCCATTTGAAAAGGACCCCCAGTTTGACATGCAGAGGCTACTGACCCCTATTTAAAGCCATTTATATCATTATCTGGGACACCCCCCCCCCCAGATTCTTCCACGGTCCACAAAGGCTCACGGAGGCGACGTTGTGAGCTTGCGGATCAGCCATTTTGTTTTAGCATGCTGATGCAACAGGTTGTACGGCGAAACATAAGACAGGCTTCCCTTGTGTTTTTAGCCGAGGTGACGTACACAGTCAGACACATGGCTCCTCGATGCAAAATAAACAGTGTACACTACCCGACTTTACGATAATAAGGGACAGTAGGTCGGGACACGCTATTGATAAGCTTCATGTTGTGCAGCAGCACCCACTCGCCGCTTAGCTCTGTTCCATAGCCCTAATGCTAGGGTAGAATTAGCATTAGGGCTAATCTTGCAGCCCTATAATTCAGTTGTAAAATGTCTCCTCTGACACAATTGTTTTCTTGACAGGCAGAGAGAGAGAGGGGGGAGGGAGGACTCTGTGATTGACTCAACAGTCATAAAGTAATATTTTATTATCCACTAACATAGCCGCCCGTGCCTCAGTCGTTCCCACAGAAAAAACACATTGATTCTTTTCTTTTTGCCTTTTCCAAGTATCACCGGTGCAACCTCGTTACATTTTAAGTAGCATCTTAATACATTAGGGGCCATATGACTAGATAATCTGAGCCTTTGCGTACACCTGTAAGGTATTCGAGGCTAGGGCAAGTGCTACAGGCTGTGATGGAGTCTGAAGAGGTGGGTTTTCAGCCTAAGGCGGAAGATTGGGAGTGAGTCTGCAGCTCTGATTGCAATGGGAAGGAAGTGCATTCCATAGTTTGGGATGTGTGGTGTGTTTTCCCGTCATTTTCCTGATTTATCCCGGCATTTTTATTTTATATTCTTTAATGGAGGGACATACAGGAGGCTGACATGAAATGGGGAGAGAGATGGGGGGGTGACATGCAGTAAAGGCCGTCGGAATCGGGAGTCGAACCCACGGCACACTGCCAGACTGGATTACCAGCCAAGGTGCCTGGACCGCTGAGCCACGGCCCAGGCCTGTACTGGTGTTTTTAGTGAATGTTCTTCCAGTTTCCCTGCGTTGCTGATCTGAGCGCCCGGGAGGGTTTGTAGAGTTCAATCAGACTTGAAATATATGGGGGTGCCATGGAGGGAGCGGGGGAGGGGCAGCGACCGGGAGCCAATGGAGGGAGTGGAGAAGGGGGAGGGGCAGCGACCGGGAGCCAATGGAGGGAGTGGAGAAGGGGGAGGGGCAGCGACCGGGAGCCAATGGAGGGAGTGGAGAAGGGGGGAGACATGTGAGAACTCTGCCTGGTTGAAGACCAAGCGAGCTGCGGCATTTTAGATTAATTGGAGAGGCTTAAGTGAGCATGGCGGTAGGCCAGTAAGGAGGGAGTTACAATAGTCATGTTTTTTTGTCACTGTGTTTTCCACAGACCACAGGGAGAGATTACGTTATCAGGAGATGGACTCACATTCATCCACATCAGAGGATCAGCGACAGATGGACCAGAGACATGGACCGCTTGATGCAAGACTCAACCCTGTAGTGAAGTTGTACAGGATATGTACAGGTATATGTACTTATGGTTTTTCTCCCCAATGTATTTGTTATGTTGACACTGCTTATTGCATCCTACTGACTCTGGTACCAGTGAGGAGCCCCCACCGGGAGGACGTAGAGAGCAATTAGGGGTTCAGAGTCTTGCTCAAGGACACTTTGACTCTAACTCTGGGGGAGCCCACAGGGATAGAACCGGCAACCTTGTGGTCCCCATCCAGCCACTCTACCGCTGAGCCACTGCCGCCCCCTTGGGACGTGCAGTCCCAATTATCACCCTCCCCACCTGGCTTCCCTCCCGGGCCATGGGGGGCGTGTATAGCACAGCCCAGTCTTTGAAAAGACAAATATTAACAAATAAATAAATGTAAATATAACGCCTTTACAACCTCTGTTCCCTCTTTCATATTCAATCTTAATTTTCAACCCATGTCACATCAATCAAAGTCATTATTAAAGTCCTTATTCACGTCACAGAGTCCTCAGTATTAAAGTATTTATTGTATTCCTTCATTCCAGTCCAGTGTGTGGAGTCCAGTCTGCAGGTGAAGATCAGTTCTCCAGCCACGACTGGTTCTATTAAACAGGAACCCGAAGACCACCTTAAACAGGAAGCTGAAGACCACCTTAAACAGGAACCTGAAGACCACCTTAAACAGGAACCTGAATTCCACCTTAAACAGGAACCTGAATTCCACCTTAAACAGGAACCTGAAGACCACCTGGATCTCAGTAAGTTTAAAGCACTTCATTTATTTTATTGGTGATAGTGTGTCGGTACTGAGGGTGTAAAGATGAACCGATATGAATTTGTTATCGACTTAAGCATTAAAAAAAACAATCAAAAAGTATTCTGAATGTGACGATGGTTTGGTTGTAAAAGTATTTATGGGTTCACAAAAGCTTTTCAGTTAATTCTACTTCAGTAACTAACCTGCTACAGAAGACTCACTGATCTAACATTTACAAGTCATTACTTTCTAAATAATGACTATGTCTCATTCAGCTCGTCTCACATCTTCTATGAGAGCGCTGCAATGTAAACGAACAACGACCACACTATTTACAGCACAGAGCGCAGTCAGCGCACCGTCACATTTCAATGTTGGAACATGTGGACAGAGAGTAATCTGTTGATATTTCTTCCAGACACTACTCTGCACTGAGGTACAAGATTCAAACCTTTCATAGAGTCTCTTTGTATTATTTTTCCTAGACTTTCTGCACGTCCCTGTGTGTAAAGAGGAGGCTCCACCTGAAGAGGAGAGGAGCTCCAGTCTGGTCCAGGAGGAACCACAACCTCCACACATTAAAGAGGAACAGGAGGAGCTACTTCAAAGAGCAGAAGAGGCTGGTGGGTCAACGTTGACATTACTAGCAGTGAAAAGTGAGGATGATGATGATGAAAACAGAGAGACAGAGCCTGTAGCCGGCACCTCAACTGAACACATGAAAACACAAGCTGATGTAGAGGACTGTGGAACATCACAACCAACTAGTGATGAGCAGCTCCTCTCTTCACACTGCTCTGAATCTGCCACTGAAGACAGTGATGAGTGGGGGGAGACTAGGGGAGACCAGTCAGCTTTAAACACACTGAAATCACAAAACACACAACATGTGGGAGGACAGCGCAAACTGTCACAGGACCTGAAATCATCAAAACAACCTGAATCCATGAGGAGTCATACAGGGAAGAAACCTTTTAGTTGTACAGAGTGTGGCAAAATGTTTAATCACAAGGGATATCTAAAACAACACATGGTGATTCATACAGGGAAGAAACCCTTTAGCTGTACAGAGTGTGGCACAAAGTTTAATTGCAAGGGTAATCTAAAATCACATATGGTGATTCATACAGGGAAGAAACCTTTTAGTTGTACAGAGTGTGGCAAAATGTTTAATCACAAGGGAAATCTAAAAACACATATGGTGATTCATACAGGGAAGAAACCCTTTAGCTGTACAGGAGAAAAGCCCTTTTCGTGTACAGTATGTGGTAAAGGCTGTACTCGCTTAACTAATCTAAAATCACACATGAGGACTCATACAGGAGAAAAGCCCTTTTTGTGTACAGTATGTGGTAAAGGCTTTACTCACACAAGTCATGTAAAAACACACATGAGGACTCATACAGGCGAAAAGCCCTTTTCGTGTACAGTATGTGGTAAAGGCTTTAATCAAACAGGTAATCTAAAATCACACATGATGACTCATACAGGCGAAAACCCCTTTCCGTGTACAGTATGTGGTAAAGGCTTTACTCAAACAGGTCATCTGAAATCACACATGATGACTCATACAGGACAAAAGCCCTTTTCGTGTACAGTATGTGGTAAAGGCTTTACTGTCACAGCTACTCTAAAATCACACATGATGACTCATACAGGCGAAAAGCCCTTTTCGTGTACAGTATGTGGTAAAGGCTTTAATCGCACAGGTAATCTAAAATCACACATGATGACTCATACAGGCGAAAAGCCCTTTCTGTGTACAGTATGTGGTAAAGGCTTTACTCACACAGGTGATCTGAAATCACACATGAGGACTCATACAGGCGAAAAGCCCTTTTCGTGTACAGTATGTGGTAAAGGCTTTACAAACGCAGGTCATCTGAAATCACACATGAGGACTCATACAGGAGAAAAGCCCTTTTCGTGTACAGTATGTGGTAAAGGCTTTAATCAAACAGCTACTCTCAAAACACACATGAGGACTCATACAGGAGAGAAGCCTTGACAATGAAGGGATTTTATGCCATAATGTGCCGTTTACGTCATATTGTCTCTTTATTGTTAATGGTGTTTAATGTTTGTGTTTACACCGTTTGTTTTACATCACCATTACATCACCTCATCAACATGAGGTAGACTTTAACTGACGGGCAGCAATCTGCATTCAAAGATTTTGCTCAAACCTTTGTCATTGGTCCATTTGCCTGTCTACTTCCTGATTGGTTAGTCATTTTGACCGGGGTTTCTTTTTCGACCAATGACAAAGCTTCTAGGAACATCTTTGAATGCAGATTGTGGCCCCTAGATGATGTCACAGAGACTAAAAGCCTTTTACTCATTGCTGGCTGTCTGAATACCAACAAATAACTGTAAAAAAGGTCATTACATTTTGACATATTGCTGCTTATAGCAGCTTTAAGTACGCCTACATGTACTCAATAATATTTTCATCTTTCAATACTTTTCATCTAGGGATGTTGAAAAATGTTGAAAATCGACTCGATTATCGACTCATGCCTCCCGCGACTCAAAACGTATGAGTCGAAAAATCGTTTTTATTTGTATTATTATTTTTTCAGTCAGTCAGTGCCGCTCGTCGCATGCAAGTTGACTTTGAGCAGAGCGCCGTGGACCCCATCGTCCAAGGGTGTGTGTGTGTGTGTGTGGTGGGGGGTGGTATCTTAGCAACACTGAATGATCAGTCCCATTGGTCGTGTGCTCGTATCATGAGCCAATGGCTGCAGCTCTGAGCTTCCCAGACCCAGGTTAACATCTCATCTACACATGCCGTAAAGTGAACTGACAGCCACAGGTCTGCTCTGTTCTGAGCGGTGAGCGCTCTTCTCTTCTCGTGAAGAAAGCAGGACAGAGTTGTCAAATATATCCCGCCGTCATTTATACTGTATTTATTATCCGACCCGACATTAAAATACGGAACAACGTGCGTCCCGTATCAGTTCATTACTCGTGACAAGCTGCAGACACTTGAGAGTTGGGACTAGCGGCTAGCCGATAGCGCCGCTGCTCCTTCAGTTTCGTTGTTTACAAAATAAAGTTTATTTTTTATTATTGGGATTTGATCATTGATGCAAATTCTAAACATATGGATGCAGCTGCAGAAGTTGTGTTGCTTAAAGGGATGCATAGTTGCGTTCTCCTCAACAGCTGCGCAGCAACAACAAAAATATAAAAATAATGGAAAAAAAAAGGAAAAAAGTCGTTCGACACGTCGATTTTCGGCCTCGATTCGTCGATTGGCCAAATATGAGTCGTTTGGCATCCCTATTTTCATCATTGTACCTTTTATACCGCTGCAAGTATATGAAAACTTTATTTAATTGTTGTTATTACCGCTGTTTATGTTTGTTCTGTAACCTGACCTACGTCTGATTATTAGTTGTATTTTTTGTCTTGTTCACTTGTTCATCTAGTGAGGAGTACAATATGTCATATTATTTGTGATTACCATTATACTGACACCTGTGGGTGCTAATCTGCATAACCACTAGAGGGCGATGCAAGCCAATTGCATCTCAGTGATGTCACAGTGATGTCACAGACCAGCGGTGAATAAACAACAGAACGCTCACACTCTTATTGTTTTTGTAAAGTAAATGGATGTACTAGCCCTTTAACCCATTTTGGGTCTATCTACATATATCTACAAGCTCATAGCGCTGCACTCGAGCTTGTAGGTCTGTTGTTATCATAAGGACTAAGGGCCGATTCATACTCCTATTTTACCGCTGTTTCGGCGCTGTAGTGCCGAAATGATTTCGGCTCGTCAGAAATTTTCAGTAGCACCGAAGAGCCGCCTTTAGGACGGCTCTTCGTCCTAAACATTCCTGTTCACACATTAAATGAGTGAAGCTTATGTAAAACATATTTATGAATATTACTGTTTCTAATGAGAGACAATACATTGTTGTTAAATTTTTGTATGTTTTATAATTATGTTCCTATAAGAAAAAGTCCTTCTGCACACCTACAAAGGTCGGGTGTGTCGGATAACTGGAACTGAGGTTGCATTCACACCAGAGAGCTTTCCTGCGATTAAAACGAATCCTGCTGAGCATTTTCAGAAAGTGCACTTCGTTTGGCAGGTGTGAAGGCTCATTCGAATCCTAATGCGTATCAAACAACTGCATTTTACTCCGAGCAAAAACGGGGGTTTCGCTTCGCTTCCAATCACACTTGATTACGATTCGGTGCAGGTGTGAATGCAATCCGCAGTAAATAAAGGAAATGAAGCAAACAATGTGGCGGGTGAGGACTGAGGAGCTGAACACAGTTGGAGACGGAGAAGGCATATTTTACGCAGCGCAAAGCTGTCCCGTTACCGTGGATAGACGTGGTCGAATGAGGAGACTGAAGCCCTGATCGAAATGAGGACGAGTACATTCATCAATTGCTTAAGAAAACACATAAAAACACTGCAGTGTAGCCTATTATAGCCTACAGAATATTCTGTCTGTCTGTCTGTGCGTGCCGTAAACATGGAGTGCTGTCACTGTGTGGGGACTGGGGAGTTATATCAGTGCGCTTTGATCTTCATCAGGTGACGAAGATAATGTTAGTTGTTAGCAACATAGTAATGCACAATATAATGAGAAAATATAACATGTCACACTCACATGCACCATATTGCTGTAATGACATGTAATAAGCAGGTAGTGCTAAACATGCTAGTGTCAATTTCTTAATATTCCAAATAAGACTTCAATAAAATTAGAAATATTAATTATCAGGAGTTCATAGAAGCAGAAACACTAAAATAAAATGTTCTGCTTGTGGGCAGGCAAACTATAGGGAGGAAACTACTGAGGCACTAAAATAATACATTTATTGTTGAGCAAGGAAACAATAAATGTTGCCTACTGTACTACTGTTTGACTAAAGAGCACTTTACTGTACTACTGTTTGACTAAAGAGCACTTGTTTGAGGTAGCCAAATGTTACTGAACCCAGGCAGCGCTTATCCCATTCCATTCCTCCTTCTGTTTTTTAACTAAAGAGTTCATTTTACAATTTAGGCATTTAGCAGACGCTCTTAATCCAGAGCGATTTACATTAAGCAAGAACAAAAAAGCATGGGAATACATCACATGAAAACATTTATCAAGAAACATGCGTAAGCTAAGAAGGTAACAGTGGAATATCTATATAATGAAGCTATACATATAAACTATACATCTATACTACTATGCTATACATATGTACTATGACGTGCTATGACTACATACAATGCAATTATAGTGCTGTCTACATAACATGCTATAAGTCTGTATCAAATGCTATCTTAAGTCTACAAAAATGCTATCTAAGGGGGTGGGGTAAGTGCTATGGGCCATGATGGAGTCTGAAAAGGTGGGTTTTCAGACTACGGTGGAAGATTGGGAGTGATGCTGCAGATCTGACTGCAATGGGAAGAGCATTCCACAGTTTTGGAGCCAGAAGGGAGAAGAGTTTGGGACGTGTGGAGCGTTGTTGTCCCGGCGTTTTTAGTGAGGGTACTTCTACTACTACTTATACCGTTGGGGAATAAATAGCATGCTCTCTCAGCCTAGGCTTACCCTTTTTGGTCTTGACAAACTGGTCCGCCAAAAAGAACTGCCTGCAGATATTTCCCAAGCACCGCAACCTACATACGTTACATACTGTATCTATATCCAAATCCTGATTAACCGGCCATTAAACTGGCCTCCCTTACAGATGAAAAAGACAGTGGAGAGAAATCACGCGCACCCGCTCCCCCCCGCCCCCACCCCCACCATACAGCCAACTGAGGGTGCTTTTCGACTGAGAACCAAGGCCGCAGTCTCCACAGCTAGCTGTGTTTACCTCCCACTATCTGGACTTTGAGACAACGCGACCCTGGGACCCAGATCCGGGAGGGCCGCTCAGGATACGCAGACATAAACAATGAACTAACGAGACATTTCACACACATTTCGCACCACACGCCGCCTTCACCCTATCCACCCCCCAACCCCCACCTGCGCTGTTCTGGTTGTGCTTCACTTTTTCCTACGTGCACGCAGCCCCTCCATCCAGAGGGGTGGCGTGCGTGTAGTGGTTTTTTTGTTGCCCAGACCGCTACAACCCGCCCCGCCCCCCACCCCCATCATCCCATATCTCTCTTTTTTTTTCTGCAAGGAAGAAACTAGTGGCGGCGCACTCACGTGCAGCGGCTCAGTGCACTCTTTGTACACCCTTCATTTCATTGCCTAAGTATTTGTATACTCTGTGTAGTGACAATAAATTGAATCTAAATCTAAATATAGTGATTGAATGTGTACGGAACACTTTATACTGAAGTTAGAACAGGCTGTGTATTGCCCCTGTTACATACTGTATCTATATAGTGATTGAATGTGTACAGAACACTTTATACTGAAGTTAGAATAGGCTGTGTATTGTCCCTGTTACATACTGTATCTATATAGTGATTGAATGTGTACAGAACACTTTATACTGAAGTTAGAATAGGCTGTGTATTGTCCCTGTTACATACTGTATCTATATAGTGATTGAATGTGTACGGAACACTTTATACTGAAGTTAGAATAGGCTGTGTATTGCCCCTGTTACATACTGTATCTATATAGTGATTGAATGTGTACAGAACACTTTATACTGAAGTTAGAATAGGCTGTGTATTGTCCCTGCCAAAACAGTACATTTTCAGAAATTGGAAAAGAAAAGCATGTGTTCCAATGGATCCAATGTAGTTATTTAGTCACAATGTAGCTCTTGTTAATACTTTTCATTAATTCAATATTCATAAAACCCACTTATTGCTACAGTAGGTCGCAGATCACTATGACAACCTGAAAAACCTGTCCGTCAGTCAGAGCATGCCTCCATATATGGTTGTGTGTGATCACGCCTCATGACACGTCACACCACCATATATGGCCGTCAGTCCATCAGGCCTTGTGACTCTATATATGAAGATCACTGACCTCATCAAACCCTGGATAGCCATACATGGAGAAGACTGGATCATCACTACATCTGCATATATGGAGCCGGACAACAACTCTACATCTGACCTAAAACCTCAAACCCTTAGATCTCCATATATGGAGCTGACCTGTTCTGACATTCCATATGTTTGATCCTTCCTCTTCGATGTCTCCCTTCTGACTGATTCCTGTCCAGTCTGCCGTCACCCAGGCGGATGCGTGCACACCACCTCGCCCTAGGATGGGGCCCAGGGCATCTTACTGCTGTGTGACATTGTAGTATGACATAGAATTCATTTATGTAAAAACATAGGCCTATTTCACAAAGTTGAAATAGGCAAGGTTTCTCCCAGACAACATACCCTAAGTATACAGTAGTGTTAAGTGTAAGTAGGTGAAGTCTAAGTAGGTACAAGATGTGGACCGAAGCAGTTCTGACTGGGACAGAACCAGGGGGGCAGTCAGCCAGATATTTCGTGAAGCCTCATTTGAAATCGGTAGTTCATAATAATGGCCTGTTGTGGCGCTGGACTGGACCCAAAAAGCCCCATAGCTCCATAGAGGCCCATGTATTTTGGCCCAACTTCACCTAGACTGTATTACCTTAATAAACATGGTCATGAATACTTTCTGCTTCCAGTCACTAGTTTAAAGTCTCATTTCTAATGTCATAATATTCTTTTTGGAAAATTATGGTGCCATTAATTAAAAAAATGACCATAAAGAAAAGAAACCATCGCGTATGTTCTGAGGGGCGTGGCTACCGTTACAGTCTATGATCGGGATTCCCCTCCCACTCGAGTCAAAATAAAAACCAACGGAGAAGAAGGGGGGAAGTCCCGCCTCGTTGTCTGGGCAGCCAATGGCCAGCTGGTCCAAAACGGAGCCAGCCAATGGCCAGCTGGTACCAAACGGATCTAGAAAGATGGCGACTTACAGTGCAGGAATAACAGGCTTCATTTTACGTCCATGTTAGACCCGGCGAACGCTTTGTCCATATTTTTTACAGTCTATGGACAAAACACACAAGGCTATGCGATCCACTTTCATTTTTATTTTTGTATATGATGAAGTATCAAATTGTAGCACGTCAGGTCGCCTAAGGCTATTTTTATTTACAGATGTGCTTCACGGAATGAGGGGGACAGAAATTACAATAGGAATTAAAATAAGAATAAGGGGTAGATGACAGCATTAATAACAGTAAAACACTTCTCCCCTGTGTCTCCCAAACAATAATAAACAATAAGCAATAAACTCCCCATTGATGTCAGAACTGCAGACTCACTCAATCTCACCAACTATCACTTCACTTTATAGCCCCCTTTTGCTGTACAGGGAGCTGAGGGAGGGGCCTCCTGTCTTTGTTCTATGACGTCGCACACAAATGCAGATCTACAAGCTCACTAGCTGCTTATGTCTTGCTCATTCTTGATCCTTCTGATGCAATTCAAATCCTAAATTGCATGTGTATTATATTAATGCTGTCGTTTGTCATTTGTTTGGTTTTGCACACGAATGGCCTTGAACACTGACTTTAGACATATTTGACCTGCATTTCAAGTTGTATTTAGTAAATGTTCTGTAATGTGTGGACTGTGGAAGCATGACGTCACGCCAACATGTCACTTCATAGACCTTTGTATTGTGAGTCAGTGAGTGACGTCACTTCATAGACCTTTGTATTGTGAGTCAGTGAGTGACAAAGAAAATCTATTCTACAGATGTACTGAATCTGATGTCCACACACCAGGCCAGTAGGTGGCGCCATTGCACCATTCATTCACTTGGCTTCTAAGCATAGGACTGTCGCATCTGGATGATGTTACCGGCGCGGAGCAAAGTCTGTTGATAGATTTTACATCACAAAGTAGATCAATACTTCACCAATAACTTCACGGATCAATCGAATTCAACAGGTTAATTGATTGCGTCTGGTTTAAGAAGGTACGTGATTTGATGAGATGAGATCAGTATAGATTAGCCCCGCTTGGAACCCTACGTACAGTTTGTTTACACTACACCACGAGCTTCTGATAGCAAGCTATAGCTAGCTGTAGGTGCTGCTAACATGATAACTCTGGTAGCTTTGTTACTGCTCTTGCTGCCGGAGCTAATGGACCAGAGCTAGCTGCTAAGCTTATAACTCATGGTTAGCTGCCTGCTAGCTATGCCATCGGATACCTTATGACTCTATGGTGTTAGCTAGCTAGCTGTGCTATCTAGTTAGCACCATAGAGTTATAAGGTTAGCTGCTAGCTATATGCTATCGGCAGCTGCTAGTGTAGCAGAGTGGCTCAGAGCCTCAGCCTGGTGGCCTCAAAAGTCTTCTGTTCTCCGGGTTAAACCCTAAGGCTTAATGTCTCACTTCATCAGCTCTCTTTATTCTACTGACTGTGTTTGTGTTCATCATCTATTCTACAAACACACATTTCACCAGTTGTCTGAATGTGTTGTCATTGGTTTCACTAGCATCGTTAGCACAACAGTGCTAGCTTTATACAATGTGTTAGTTAGCACAGTCATAGTGTTTGTATGGGTGGATTCCATCAACACACTGATGATGTTGTAATCAAGCTGTCATAATGTTGTTGGCCTTGTTTTGATGTCAAGTAGCTTTAAATGAGTGTGTGTGTGTGTGTGTGTGTGTGTGTGTGTGTGTGTGTGTGTGTGTGTGTGTGTGTGTGTGTGTGTGTGTGGACTTTGCTGTTTAAACCAGTGGTTCTCCATCATTTTCATGTCAAGGACCCCCAATTTAGGTATTTGTCCACAGACCCCCGACCCATATATTATGCCAGGGACCCCCATACACAAATCCATGCTTTTCCTTGTAATGAAGATTTATTTTTAAATTAGCATATCTACAAGCTCACAACACGTCACATCGCAACACTTTGTGAGTTTGTAGATCTGCTATTTCCAAAAAGCCAATGTATTCAGACCTATTCAGACCAATTCAGAGCCCTATCTATAAAATAGACGAAAATAGACGATCTACAAGCATGACAGCGCTTGTATTATATTATATATATTATTATATATTATATATTATATTTTATATATATATATTATATATAGCGCTTATTATACTAATTATTATTATTGTGACCGAAGGTCGCGTTTACTAGTCACCCACGTCTTCATATATGGTATCGCGCCTCATGACATCATAGAGACACTTAGACACTACATGTGCGTGTGCACGTGCACTCTTTACGTGCGCGGCCGCACGCTGTTTCACCCACGTTTGGTTAAAAGTTATATCAAGTGATGTTTTAACATTACAAACTTTCTAAATAACTTTAGTATTCAACGTGTCGGGGTCCTAGCAACTCCTTCTGTGCTACCCTGCTGCGTTCGCTCCGCTGCTGACAGGGAAGAGAACTGAGCAGCAACACAGGGAGGGGCGGGGCGGTGGGAGCAAAGGGACAGATCTTCAAATGAACGCCGCATTGAGCCTCGACACGTTGTTAGCTTCTAGCTCTGCTCTTTTTAGCGTATATTTATTTTCCTCAGGCATCGGTTGTGAAAGGCATCAATCTTCATATCCTGAGTTATGACTCGCCAACATTCTGATCCATAAGACAGCACTGACTTTACATTACTGTTGTAAAGTCTGATCTTGGTTCTTACAGTGTACTGCTTACACTTCCAAATAGATTGGAGCCTAACCAAAACACTGTGAGCCTTCCCTAGCCTTGCTCTGATGTCCTTTTGTGTTGCATTCTCTTTGCTGATCAGACTTCCCAGGTATGTGAACTCTTCTACACATTCAAGAGTGTGCTCGTTCACAGTGAGTGTGATTCCATACAGTAGCGATCCTGCGAGCAACTCTGGGAGGTTTCAGATTGGATCTTTGAACACTCACACTAGAAGATATTTATGCCACAGATTTGCTACCGATCTACAGTAGGCCCACTCTGAACTCTAGATGTGCAGGTTGGTGCCTTGAATGGTTTCCTCCGCCATTGGTGTATGAATGTGTGAATGGGTGAATGTAAAGCACAATCTATGTAAAGCTCTTAGCGGTATATAAATACACCATTTACCGTATTATAAATGCACCATTTGACCATTTATCAGTCTCTAGTGCAGTTGGTGCAGCCACATGGAGAGACCATTTATCAGTCTGTAGTGCAGTTGGTGCAGCCACATGGAGAGACCATTTATCAGTCTCTAGTGCAGTTGGTGCAGCCACATGGAGAGAGGACTGACACAGGAGTGGAGGCTGCTTCACTCAGGTTACTCTACTGTCTCTTCAGACGCAGCAAGGAGACGTGTCTCACCACATGGAGAGAGGACTGACACAGTTGGTAGCGCCACCACAAAAAAAAATAGTTTTATAAGCTTTTATGTAGCACCTTAAGAAATTAGTTGCCATATGCGACCTATTAAGTCACACACTGGAGCCCTGATTCTATATAAGGCTATATAAGGCTATGTCTACATGAAATGCTATCTAAACTAAATAATTTGAGCCTTTGCGTACACCAGTAAGGTCGTTGAGGCTAGGGCAAGTGCTACAGGCTATGATGGAGTCTGAAGAGGTGGGTTTTCAGCCTAGGGCGGAAGATTGGGAGTGAGTCTGCAGCTCTGATTGCAATGGGAAGGAAGTGCATTCCATAGTTTGGAATGTGTGGTGTGTTATCCCGGCACTTTTATTTTTTATTTTTTAATAGGGGGACATACAGGAGGCTGACATGAAATGGGGAGAGAGATGGGGGGGTGACATGCAGTAAAGGCCGTCGGTATCGGGAGTCGAACCCGCGGCACACTGCCAGACTGGATTACCAGCCAAGGTGCCTGGACCGCTGAGCCACGGCCCAGGCCTGTACTGGTGTTTTTAGTGAATGTTCTTCCAGCTTCCCTGCGTTGCTGATCTGAGCGCCCGGGAGGGTTTGTAGAGTTCAATCAGACTTACAATATATGGGGGGGCCATGGAGGGAGCGGGGGAGGGGCAGCGACCGGGAGCCAATGGAGGGAGTGGAGAAGGGGGAGGGGCAGCGACCGGGAGCCAATGGAGGGAGTGGAGAAGGGGGAGGGGCAGCGACCGGGAGCCAATGGAGGGAGTGGAGAAGGGGGAGGGGCAGCGACCGGGAGCCAATGGAGGGAGTGGAGAAGGGGGAGGGGCAGCGACCGGGAGCCAATGGAGGGAGTGGAGAAGGGGGAGGGGCAGCGACCGGGAGCCAATGGAGGGAGTGGAGAAGGGGGAGGGGCAGCGACCGGGAGCCAATGGAGGGAGTGGAGAAGGGGGAGGGGCAGCGACCGGGAGCCAATGGAGGGAGTGGAGAAGGGGGGAGGGGCAGCGACCGGGAGCCAATGGAGGGAGTGGAGAAGGGGGAGGGGCAGCGACCGGGAGCCAATGGAGGGAGTGGAGAAGGGGGGAGACATGTGATAATTTAGCCTGGTTGAAGACCAAGCGAGCTGCGGCATTTTAGATTAATTGGAGAGGCTTAAGTGCGCATGGCGGTAGGCCAGTAAGGAGGGAGTTACAATAGTCATGTTTTGACATTCAGTTGTTGTTTTTTTGTCACTGTGTTTTCCACAGACCACAGGGAGAGATTACGTTATCAGGAGATGGACTCACATTCATCCACATCAGAGGATCAGCGACAGATGGACCAGAGACATGGACCGCTTGATGCAAGACTCAACCCTGTAGTGAAGTTGTACAGGATAAGTACAGGTATATGTACTTATGGTTTTTCTCCCCAATGTATTTGTTATGTTGACACTGCTTATTGCATCCTACTGACTCTGGTACCAGTGAGGAGCCCCCACCGGGAGGACGTAGAGAGCACATCAGGAGCAATTAGGGGTTCAGAGTCTTGCTCAAGGACACTTTGACTCTAACTCTGGGGGAGCCCACAGGGATAGAACCGGCAACCTTGTGGTCCCCATCCAGCCACTCTACCGCTGAGCCACTGCCGCCCCCTTGGGACGTGCAGTCCCAATTATCACCCTCCCCACCTGGCTTCCCTCCCGGGCCATGGGGGGCGTGTTTAGCACAGCCCAGTCTTTGAAAAGACAAATATTAACAAATAAATACATTAAAATGTAACGCCTTTACAACCTCTGTTCCCTCTGTCATATTCCATCTTCATTTTCAACCCATGTCACATCAATCAAAGTCATTATTAAAGTCCTTATTCACGTCACAAAGTCCTCAGTATTAAAGTATTTATTGTATTCCTTCATTCCAGTCCAGTGTGTGGAGTCCAGTCTGCAGGTGAAGATCAGTTCTCCAGCCACGACTGGTTCTATTAAACAGGAACCAGAAGACCACCTTAAACAGGAACCTGAATTCCACCTTAAACAGGAACCTGAAGACCACCTTAAACAGGAAGCTGAAGACCACCTTAAACAGGAACCTGAATTCCACCTTAAACAGGAACCTGAATTCCACCTTAAACAGGAACCTGAATTCCACCTTAAACAGGAACCTGAATTCCACCTGGATCTCAGTAAGTTTAAAGCACTTCATTTATTTTATTGGTTAAATTGGGTCGGTACTGAGGGTGTAAAGATGAACCGATATGAATTTGTTATCGACTTAAGCATTAAACAAACAATCAAAAAGTATTCTGAATGTGACGATGGTTTGGTTGTAAAAGTATTTATGGGTTCACAGAAGCTTTTCAGTTAATTCTACTTCAGTAACTAACCTGCTACAGAAGACTCACTGATCTAACATTTACAAGTCATTACTTTCTAAATGGCTCCAAAACTGTGGAATGCACTTCCCATTGCAGTCAGAACTGCAGCATCACTCCCAATCTTCCGCCGTAGTCTGAAAACCCACCTTTTCAGACTCCATCATGGCCCATAGCACTTACCCCACCCCCTTAGATAGCATTTCTGTAGACTTAGATAGCATTTGATACAGACTTATAGCATGTTACGTAGACAGCACTATAATTGCATTGTATGTAGTCATAGCACGTCATAGTACATATGTATAGCATAGTAGTATAGATGTATAGTTTACATGTATAGCTTCATTATATAGATATTCCACTGTTACTTTCTTAGCTTACGCATGTTTCTTGATAAATGTTTTTATGTGATCTATTCCCATGCTTTTTTGTTCTTTCTTAATGTAAGTCGCTCTGGATTAAGAGCGTCTGCTAAATGCCTAAATTGTAAATTGTAAATAATAATGACTACGTCTCATTCAGCTCGTCTCACATCTTCTATGAGAGCGCTGCAATGTAAACAAACAACGACCACACTATTTACAGCACAGAGCGCAGTCAGCGCACCGTCACATTTCAATGTTGGAACATGTGGACAGAGAGTAATCTGTTGATACTTCTTCCAGACACTACTCTGCACTGAGGTACAAGATTCAAACCTTTTATAGAGTCTCTTTGTATTATTTTTCCTAGACTTTCTGCACGTCCCTGTGTGTAAAGAGGAGGCTCCACCTGAAGAGGAGAGGAGCTCCAGTCTGGTCCAGGAGGAACCACAACCTCCACACATTAAAGAGGAACAGGAGGAGCTACTTCAAAGAGCAGAAGAGGCTGGTGGGTCAACGTTGACATTACTAGCAGTGAAAAGTGAAGATGATGATGATGAAAACAGAGAGACAGAGCCTGTAGCCGGCACCTCAACTGAACACATGAAAACACAAGCTGATGTAGAGGACTGTGGAACATCACAACCAACTAGTGATGAGCAGCTCCTCTCTTCACACTGTTCTGAATCTGACACTGAAGACAGTGATGAGTGGGAGGAGACTAGGGGAGATCAGTCAGCTTTAAACACACTGAAATCACAAAACACACAACATGTGGGAGGACAGCGCAAACTGTCCCAGGACCTGAAATCATCAAAACAACCTGAATCCATGAGGAGTCTTACAGGGAAGAAACCTTTTAGTTGTACAGAGTGTGGTAAAGTTTTTAATCACAAGGGAAATCTGAAAAGACACATGGTGATTCATGCAGGGAAGAAACCCTTTAGCTGTACAGAGTGTGGCAAAATGTTTAATCAAAAGGGAAATCTGAAAAAACACATGAGGATTCATACAGGGAAGAAACCCTTTAGCTGTACAGAGTGTGGTAAAGTTTTTAATCGAAAGGGAAATCTGAAAAAACACATGAGGATTCATACAGGGAAGAAACCCTTTAGCTGTACAGAGTGTGGTAAAATGTTTAATCAAAAGGGAAATCTGAAAAAACACATGAGGATTCATACAGGGAAGAAACCCTTTAGCTGTACAGAGTGTGGCACAAAGTTTAATTGCAAGGGTAATCTAAAGTTACACATGAGGATTCATACAGGCGAAAAGCCCTTTTCCTGTACAGTTTGTGGTAAAGGCTTTACTGTCACAGGTACTCTAAAATCACACATGAGGACTCATACAGGAGAAAAGCCCTTTTCGTGTACAGTATGTGGTAAAGGCTTTACTCAAACAGCTAATCTAAAATCACACATGATGACTCATAGAGGGGAAAAGCCCTTTTCCTGTACAGTTTGTGGTAAAGGCTTTACTGTCACAGGTACTCTAAAATCACACATGAGGACTCATACAGGAGAAAAGCCCTTTTCGTGTACAGTTTGTGGTAAAGGCTTTAATCACACAGGTGATCTAAAAAAACACATGAGGACTCATACAGGCGAAAAGCCCTTTTCGTGTACAGTATGTGGTAAAGGCTTTACTCACACAGGTACTCTAAAATCACACATGAGGACTCATACAGGCGAAAAGCCCTTTTCGTGTACAGTATGTGCTAAAGGCTTTACTCAAACAGGTAATCTAAAAAGACACATGATGACTCATACAGGAGAAAAGCCTTGACAATGAAGGGATTTTACGCCATAATGTGCCATTTACGTCATATTGTCTCTTTATTGTTAATGGTGTTTAATGTTTGTGTTTGCACCGTTTGTTTTACATCACCATTACATCACCTCATCAACATGAGGTAGACTTTAACTGAGGGGCAGCAATCTGCATTCAATGATTTTGCTCAAACCTTTGTCATTGGTCCATTTGCCTGTCTACTTCCTGATTGGTTAGTCATTTTGACCGGGGTTTCTTTTTCGACCAATGACAAAGCTTCTAGGAACATCTTTGAATGCAGATTGTGGCCCCTAGATGATGTCACAGAGACTAAAAGCCTTTTACTCATTGCTGGCTGTCTGAATACCAACAAATAACTGTAAAAAAGGTCATTACATTTTGACATATTGCTGCTTATAGCAGCTTTAAGTACGCCTACATGTACTCAATAATATGTTCATCTTTCAATACTTTTCATCATTGTACCTTTTATACCACTGCAAGTATTTGAAAACTTTATTTAATTGTTGTTATTACCGCTGTTTATGTTTGTTCTGTAACCTGACCTACGTCTGATTATTAGTTGTATTTTTCTTCTTGTTCACTTGTTCATCTAGTGAGGAGTACAATATGTCATATTATTTGTGATTATCATTACACTGACACCTGTGGGTGCTAATCTGCATAACCACTAGAGGGCGATGCAAGCCAATTGCATCTCAGTGATGTCACAGTGATGTCACAGACCAGTGGTGAATAAACAACAGAACGCTCACACTCTTATTGTTTTTGTAAAGTAAATGGATGTACTAGCCCTTTAACCCATTTTGGGTCTATCTACATATATCTACAAGCTCATAGCGCTGCACTCGAGCTTGTAGGTCTGTTGTTATCATAAGGACTAAGGGCCGATTCATACTCCTATTTTACCGCTGTTTCGGCGCTGTAGTGCCGAAATGATTTCAGCTCGTCAGAAATTTTCAGTAGCACCGAAAAGCCGACTTTAGGACGGCTCTTCGTCCTAAACATTCCTGTTCACACATTAAATGAGTGAAGCTTATGTAAAACATATTTATGAATATTACTGTTTCTAATGAGAGACAATACATTGTTGTTAAATGTTTGTATGTTTTATAATTATGTTCCTATAAGAAAAAGTCCTTCTGCACACCTACAAAGGACGGGTGTGTCGGATAACTGGAACTGAGGTTGCATTCACACCAGAGAGCTTTGCTGCCATTAAAACGAATCCTGCTGCGCATTTTCAGAAAGTGCACTTCGTTTGGCAGGTGTGAAGGCTCATTCGAATCCTAATGCGTATCAAACAACCGCATTTTACTCCGAGCAAAAACGGGGGTTTCGCTTCGCTTCCAATCGCACTTGATTACGATTCGGTGCAGGTGTGAATGCTATCCGCGGTAAATAAAGGAAATGAAGCAAACAATGTGGCGGGTGAGGAGCTGAACACAGTTGGAGACGGAGAAGGCATATTTTACGCA
The DNA here is from genome assembly GCF_964188405.1 of Protomyctophum parallelum. NCBI lineage: Eukaryota > Metazoa > Chordata > Actinopteri > Myctophiformes > Myctophidae > Protomyctophum > Protomyctophum parallelum. Next base: position 1,247,520 of record NC_139718.1, on the reverse strand, counting down.
GCGCAAAGATGTCCCGTTACCGTGGATAGACGTGGTCGAATGAGGAGACTGAAGCCCTGATCGAAATGAGGACGAGTACATTCATCAATTGCTTAACCCATTCTGACCGGGCACCCATTTTGGTGTTGGCATCATGTTATGCTTTATCTATTGAAAAATAGCAGATCTACAAGCTCATATCGCGCCACCGAGTGGCGCGATACGAGCTTGTAGGTCTGCTATTTTTGAAAAAAATCGAAGAACGACTGACATTTTTATAGAATCTGATCTCAGGTCAGAATGGGTTAATCAGACCCAGTGTTTGTCCGGCGGAAACCTCGTATGAATCTGATCTCAGGTCAGAATGGGTTAAGAAAACACATAAAAACACTGCAGTGTAGCCTATTATAGCCTACAGAATATTCTGTCTGTGTGTCTGTGCGTGCCGTAAACATGGAGTGCTGTCACTGTGTGGGGACTGGGGAGTTATATCAGTGCGCTTTGATCTTCATCAGGTGACGAAGATAATGTTAGTTGTTAGCAACATAGTAATGCACAATATAATGAGAAAATATAACATGTCACACTCACATGCACCATATTGCTGTAATGACATGTAATAAGCAGGTAGTGCTAAACATGCTAGAGTCAATTTCTTAATATTCCAAATATAAGACTTCAATAAAATTATAAATATTAATTATCAGGAGTTCATAGAAGCAGAAACACTAAAAGAAAATGTTCTGCTTGTGGGCAGGCAAACTATAGGGAGGAAACTACTGAGGCACTAAAATAATACATTTATTGTTGAGCAAGGAAACTATAAATGTTGCCTACTGTACTACTGTTTGACTAAAGAGCACTTTACTGTACTACTGTTTGACTAAAGAGCACTTGTTTGAGGTAGCCAAATGTTACTGAACCCAGGCAGCGCTTATCCCATTCCTCCTTCTGTTTTTTAACTAAAGAGTTCATGTTTCTACTTATACCGTTGGGGAATAAATAGCATGCTCTCTCAGCCTAGGCTTGCCCTTTTTGGTCTTGACAAACTGGTGCGCCAAAAAAAACTGCCTGCAGATATTTCCCAAGCACCGCAACCTACATACGTTACATACTGTATCTATATCCAAATCCTGATTAACCGGCCATTAAACTGGCCTCCCTTACAGATGAAAAAGACAGTGGAGAGAAATCACGCGCACCCGCTCCCCCCCGCCCCCACCCCCACCATACAGCCAACTGAGGGTGCTTTTCGACTGAGAACCAAGGCCGCAGTCTCCACAGCTAGCTGTGTTTACCTCCCACTATCTGGACTTTGAGACAACGTGACCCTGGGACCCAGATCCGGGAGGGCCGCTCAGGATACGCAGACATAAACAATGAACTAACGAGACATTTCACACACATTTCGCACCACACGCCGCCTTCACCCTATCCACCCCCCAAACCCCACCTGCGCTGTTCTGGTTGTGCTTCACTTTTTCCTACGTGCACGCAGCCCCTCCATCCAGAGGGGTGGCGTGCGTGTAGTGGTTTTTTTGTTGCCCAGACCTACAACCCGCCCCGCCCCCCACCCCCATCATCCCATATCTCTCTTTTTTTTTCTGCAAGGAAGAAACTAGTGGCGGCGCACTCACGTGCAGCGGCTCAGTGCACTCTTTGTACACCCTTCATTTCATTGCCTAAGTATTTGTATACTCTGTGTAGTGACAATAAATTTAATCTAAATCTAAATATAGTGATTGAATGTGTACGGAACACTTTATACTGAAGTTAGAATAGGCTGTGTATTGTCCCTGTTACATACTGTATCTGTGATTGAATGTGTACAGAACACTTTATACTGAAGTTAGAATAGGCTGTGTATTGCCCCTGTTACATACTGTATCTATATAGTGATTGAATGTGTACAGAACACTTTATACTGAAGTTAGAATAGGCTGTGTATTGTCCCTGTTACATACTGTATCTGTATAGTGATTGAATGTGTACAGAACACTTTATACTGAAGTTAGAATAGGCTGTGTATTGCTCCTGCCAAAACAGTACATTTTCAGAAATTGGAAAAGAAAAGCATGTGTTCCAATGGATCCAATGTAGTTATATAGTCACAATGTAGCTCTTGTTAATACTTTTCATTAATTCAATATATAATAACCCACTTATTGCTACAGTAGGTCGCAGATCACTATGACAACCTGAAAAACCTGTCCGTCAGTCAGAGCATGCCTCCATATATGGTTGTGTGACATCACGCCTCATGACACGTCACACCACCATATATGTCCGTCAGTCCATCAGGCCTTGCGACTCTATATATGAAGATCACTGACCTCATCAAACCCTGGATAGCCATACATGGAGAAGACTGGATCATCACTACATCTGCATATATGGAGCCGGACAACAACTCTACGTCTGACCTAAAACCTCAAACCCTTAGATCTCCATATATGGAGCTGACCTGTTCTGACATTCCATATGTTTGATCCTTCCTCTTCGATGTCTCCCTTCTGACTGATTCCTGTCCAGTCTGCCGTCACCCAGGCGGATGCGTGCACACCACCTCGCCCTAGGATGGGGCCCAGGGCATCTTACTGCTGTGTGACATTGTAGTATGACATAGAATTCATTTATGTAAAAACATAGGCCAATTTCACAAAGTTGAAATAGGCAAGGTTTCTCCCAGACAACATACCCTAAGTATACAGCAGTGTTAAGTGTAAGTAGGTGAAGTCTAAGTAGGTACAAGATGTGGACCGAAGCAGTTCTGACTGGGACAAAACACACAAGGCTATGCGATCCACTTTCATTTTTATTTTTGTATATGATGAAGTATAAAATTGTAGCACGTCAGGTCGCCTAAGGCTATTTTTATTTACAGATGTGCTTCACGGAATGAGGGGGACAAAAATTACAATAAGAATTAAAATAAGAATAAGGGGTAGATGACAGCATTAATAACAGTAAAACACTTCTCCCCTGTGTCTCCCAAACAATAATAAACAATAAGCAATAAACTCCCCATTAATGTCAGAACTGCAGACTCACTCAATCTCACCAACTATCACTTCACTTTATAGCCCCCTTTTGCTGTACAGGGAGCTGAGGGAGGGGCCTCCTGTCTTTGTTGTATGACGTCGCACACAAATGCAGATCTACAAGCTCACTAGCTGCTTATGTCTTGCTCATTCTTGATCCTTCTGATGCAATTCAAATCCTAAATTGCATGTGTATTATATTAATGCTGTCGTTTGTCATTTGTTTGGTTTTGCACACAAATGGCCTTGAACACTGAACTTTAGACATATTTGACCTGCATTTCACTTGTATTTAGTAAATGTTCTGTAATGTGTGGACTGTGGAAGCATGACGTCACACCAACATGTCACTTCATAGACCTTTGTATTGTGAGTCAGTGAGTGACGTCACTTCATAGACCTTTGTATTGTGAGTCAGTGAGTGACGTCACTTCATAGACCTTTGTATTGTGAGTCAGTGAGTGACAAAGAAAATCTATTCTACAGATGTACTGAATCTGATGTCCACACACCAGGCCAGTAGGTGGCGGCATTGCACCATTCATTCACTTGGCTTCTAAGCATAGGACCGTCGCATCTGGATGATGTTACCGGCGCGGAGCAAAGTTTGTTGATAGATTTCATTTTACGTCACAAAGTAGATCAATATCTTCACCAATAACTTCACGGATCAATCGAATTCAACAGGATAATTGATTGCGTCTGGTTTAAGAAGGTACGTGATTTGATTTGACGAGATGAGATCAGTATAGATTAGCCCCGCTTGGAACCCTACGTACAGTTTGTTTACACTACACCACGAGCTTCTGATAGCAAGCTATAGCTAGCTGTAGGTGCTGCTAACATGATAACTCTGGTAGCTTTGTTACTGCTCTTGCTGCCGGAGCTAATGGACCAGAGCTAGCTGCTAAGCTTATAACTCATGGTTAGCTGCCTGCTAGCTATGCCATCGGATACCTTATGACTCTATGGTGTTAGCTAGCTAGCTGTGCTATCTAGTTAGCACCATAGAGTTATATGGTGTGTGTGTGTGTGTGTGTGTGTGTGTGTGTGTGTGTGTGTGTGTGTGTGTGTGTGTGTGTGTGTGTGTGTGTTTGGACTTTGCTTCTGTTAAACCAGTGGTTCTCCATCATTCTCTTGTCAAGGACCCCCAATTTAGGTATTTGTCCACAGACCCCCAACCCATATATTATGCCAGGGACCCCCATACACAAATCCATGTTTTTCCTTGTAATGAAGATTCATTTTTAAATTAGTATATCTACAAGCTCACAACACGTCACATCGCAACACTTTGTGAGTTTGTAGATCTGCTATTTCCAAATAGCCGATGTATTCTGTACTATTCAGACCTATTCAGAGCCCTATCTATGGAAGCATGTTCACGTGCCGAAAATAGACGATCAAGCATGACAGCGCTTGTAGATCGGCTATTATTATACTAATTATTATTATTGTGACCGAAGGTCGCGTTTACTAGTCACCCATGTCTTCATATATGGTATCGTGCCTCATGACATCATGGAGACACTTGGCTCAAGTTGTGTAGAGACGGCGCCCCTCCGTTATTGTCTATGGGAGGTATTTCAGTGTCTATGGGAGGTATTTCAGTGTCTATGGGAGATATCTGCAGTGTAAAGAGTTGGCTCTTCTACTACATTGAATGGGAAAGTGACTGATATTAGTCTGCTCAAACGTTACTCTTTTACCTTCTTTTTACTAACTTTACAAAGATGCCCAGAACATCGGGATGAGCCTGTGTAGTTTATGGCTGCTCCAATAGTAGTGGCAGCATTCAACTTTGGAGAGAAACGGAATGTCAAATATTATAATATATTAATTATTAATATATTATAGGGCTGTCCCCGACTAAGGATTTGTATAGTCGACTGGTAGATGAATAAATTTGCTGTTAGTCGACTAATAGTCGACTGAGCACCCCCCCCCAAAAAAAAACATCGAACATCGACTGAGAGGCCATTAGCCATATTGAGCACAGCAGGTGAGATTGAGATTCTGGAGTCTATCAGGCCAGCGCACTGTGCGATTCAAGTCACAGGCAGTGGCACATTGCCACACAGGCAGACACACTCCAGATGCACATTGGAGATTTGAACAGTCAGAATGTTCAAATGTGTTTATGTCCCCCACAGACCTAGTGGAATAATACAATATTTTTGTATATTTTTGTAAATATTGTATTTTTTATATACATTTTTTTTTATGAACATCGACTAAGAGGTGGTCAGTCGACTGAAACCCGTTCCGATCGATTAGTGACCGATTAATACATACAATACAATACGGGATTAATGACCTCGACTAATCGAGGTCAGCCCTAATATATTATAATATATAATACACTGCGGTGACTGAGACCAGAGCCATAGAGTAATGGTTGAGACGAAGCAATGAAAGGTCCTGAAAGATACATAACGTCAGTCTTAATTTAACCAATACCCAATCTTTCTGTTGTATGAACACAAGACTGCTGTAGTATGAGGTATAAAGTCCAGCAGCAAAATTGTAAAAATGGCAAATAAGTTTAGGGATAAGAGTTAAGGGGAGGTGCAAGATATAGCTCTTGGTGTAGAAGGAAAAAGGAGCAGACCTAGTATAGAGCCCTGGGACCCTGGTCAACCGAGTCTAGGGTCTAAGTGGTTAATATCAAGTGGGGGAAATGTAAATATATTGGTACAATCAACTGAATTTGAACCCACAAAAAGTTATTCTATTGTTTTGACTGTGATTGTTATTGACCTATTGTCGTGTTGAAAACCTTGTTGCTCCGACTTATCGTTATATTGTCTTGTTGAAAGCTTTATCGTTCAGACTTGTTTCATTGTCTTGTTGAAAACTTTGTTGTTCATACTTATCGTTTCAGTCTTTACATTACTGTTGTAAAGTCTGATCTTGGTTCTTACAGTGTACTGCTTACACTTCCAAATAGATTGGAGCCTAACCAAAACACTGTGAGCCTTCCCTAGCCTTGCTCTGATGTCCTTTTGTGTTGCATTCTCTTTGCTGATCAGACTTCCCAGGTATGTGAACTCTTCTACACATTCAAGAGTGTGCTCGTTCACAGTGAGTGTGATTCCATACAGTAGCGATCCTGCGAGCAACTCAGGGAGGTTTCAGATTGGATCTTTAAACACTCACACTAGAAGATATTTATGCCAGAGATTTGCTACCGATCTACAGTAGGCCCACTCTGAACTCTAGATGTGCAGGTTGGTGCCTTGAATGGTTTCCTCCGCCATTGGTGTATGAATGTGTGAATGGGTGAATGTAAAGCATAATCTATGTAAAGCTCTTAGCGGTATATAAATACACCATTTACCGTTTTATAAATGCACCATTTTACCATTTATCAGTCTCTAGTGCAGTTGGTGCAGCCACATGGAGAGACCATTTATCAGTCTCTAGTGCAGTTGGTGCAGCCACATGGAGAGAGGACTGACACAGGAGTGGAGGCTGCTTCACTCAGGTTACTCTACTGTCTCTTCAGACGCAGCAAGGAGATGTGTCTCTCCTCTCTTCAGCTAACGGTTGATGAAGGATTATTCATCATCACAATTTACAATGCAGTCATTTATCAGACGCTCTCAATCCAGGGAGATTTACAGTAAGAAAGAACAAAAACATGGTAATACATCATATAGGCCTACATAAAAATAGTCATGAATCATACGTAAGTGGAATATCTATAATTAAACTATGCATATATTCTATGCAGGGCTCCAGACTAACTTTTTCACAGGTAGCACTCGTGCCACCTACCTTTTCAGTTGGTAGCGCCACCACAAAAAAAACATGTTTTTATAAGCTTTTATGTAGCACCTTAAGAAACTAGAAAGCAGTTCCCTGCAGAAACTGCGTGGGCTCGCCAAAAGACGCAATGTATATAATGTACAGTAGAAAATGTATTAAAGCTGAAGGAAAAGTTTAAAAAAGAATGTATGAAAATTGGTAAAAAGAATAAGCATAAATAACTGCATAAAGCGGAATAAAGTATGTGGAAGTAGTACGATGCCCAAAAAGTGGCAGAATAAAGTAAGTAAAGTATTACTGTCTACTAATGATTTGTAATGTATGAATAATGCTTTACAATGTATTCTTGATGAATTAAGAAAAGGTAAAAAAGGAAAAGAAAAAAAAGTCAATCCAATGGAGTATACATATAAAAGCATTCATGAGCTTAACAGAAATAGCATACTTTTACATGTAAAAAGAAGGTTCAAATACTTTTTTAATTTTTTTAATTTTTAATTTTTTTTTCATTTTTTTTTCATTTTTTAATTTTTTTAAAATTTTTTAATTTCTTTAATATGTTTTTTTTTTTTTTTTTTTTTATGGAAGTATTTTTTTTATAAACGTGTGTGCGTGCGTGTGTGCGTGCGTGCGTGCGTGCGTGCGTGCGTGCGCTTGCGAGAGCTGTGTAAAGGCCAGCCAATAGGATGACAGGGTGTGTGTGTGTGTGTGTGTGTGTGTGTGTGTGTGTGTGTGTGTGTGTGTGTGTGTGTGTGTGTGTGTGTGTGTGTGTGTGTGTGTGTGTGTGTGTGTGTGTGTGTGTGTGTGTGTGCGTGCGTGCGTGCGTGCGTGCGTGCGTGCGTGCGTGCGTGCTCTTGCGAGAGCTGTGTAAAGGCCATCCAATTGCACAAATAGCAGACCTACAAGCCCACAAGGTATCGCAGAGCAACTCATTGAGATCTTGTAACTTTAATTTCAGCCCTGTAATTAAGCCCTTATATGTCTCAGCTGTGGAAGTGTAAAAGACAAACACTATGACTGGGAGTGGCGCGCAACTTGAAGGTCTGCTATTTTACAATGATCCTGAATGGGGGGAAACTATGCCCGAACAAATTGCTCTATCGCAAAAAGTAAAAGTCGAATTCAAATAATTTCGCTGTGAGTGGCCTGAGATATTGAGGTACACCATGTGCGATTGTGGTGTTGGTACGATCGAAAATGTGGTTATAAGAGCGAGTTAAGAATTGTCATTGCGATAATTTCCTCGTAAGGATTTTACAATGGAGGTCAATGAGCAGCTTGACTGTATTTGTGTCACTTAAAAGGCCGTAGTTCACATTCTGTATGTCTCTGTGCTTTGGTGGTCACATTGTGTGAAAGAGGACATGTGTGGCTACAAAATGACCAAAGAACATGCGTGTAAAATGAATATTTTGGCCGGGACGACAATTTGTTTGGTAAATTTTCAAGGAAAGATTTTCACTTCCCGCACTCTAGTGAAAGAAGCCCCGCACTCTAAGTTGGCACTAATTAGGCGAAACGGCCTGCGATCGAACTGCGATTTCAGAAAAAACGTTTAACATATTCGAATACGGTTTGAACCACGAAAAAGTCCAGAGTCGTGTGAGCTTTCTAAAGTTTAAATCACGTTTCTACGACAAAGTATGCCAGAGTAATGAGGCTGCAAAAGTGAGGTTGATTTAGAGATAAATCCCATACATTGTCAATGGGAGGAAAAAACTATAAATAAAGTTAAATATTTTAAAAAGTATAAACTTTTTCAAAACAACTTTTTCACCAATTAAAGTTCAAAGATAGATGAACATTATAAAGTTTGAATGAAGTTTCAAAGTGAAAGTATGACTGAGTAATAAGAGCTCAAAAAAGTTAACTGTGAAAAATGGGACCTTTTTTCCATCGACTCTCACTATAAAGAATGTATAAAAAAAGTTAAAAAGTTAAAAAGTATAAAAAGTATAAAACTTTGTAAAAATAAAAATACAAGCATAAATAACTGCAAAGAGCTGAAAAGTTTGAAGTTTGAACTACATTTCTAGCATAAAGTATGTGGAAGTTATAAGGTTGCAAAAAAAAGGGTGGAATAAAGAAGAATAAATATAAACTGACAAGAACTATTGTGTGCTCGCTGTGGCGAGCCCACAATTAGGTGCCATATGCGACCTATTAAGTCACACACTGGAGCCCTGATTCTATATAAGGCTATGTCTCCAGAAAATGCTATCTAAACTAGATAATTTGAGCCTTTGCATACACCTGTAAGGTCGTTGAGGCTAGGGAAAGTTCTACAGGCTGTGATGGAGTCTGAAGAGGTGGGTTTTCAGCCTAGGGTGGAAGATTAGGAGTGAGTCTGCAGCTCTGATTGCAATGGGAAGGAAGTGCATTCCATAGTTTGGGATGTGTGGTGTGTTTTCCCGTCATTTTCCTGAGTTATCCCGGCATTTAAAAAAAATAAAAATGAATGGAGGGACATACAGGAGGCTGACATGAAATGGGGAGAGAGATGGGGGGGTGTCATGCAGTAAAGGCCAATGGAGGGAGTGGAGAAGGGGGGAGACATGTGAGAACTTTGCCTGGTTGAAGACCAAGCGAGCTGCGGCATTTTAGATTAATTGGAGAGGCTTAAGTGAACATGCCGGTAGGCCAGTAAGGAGGGAGTTACAATAGTCATGTTTTTTTGTCACTGTGTTTTCCACAGACCACAGGGAGAGATTACGTTATCAGGAGATGGACTCACATTCATCCACATCAGAGGATCAGCGACAGATGGACCAGAGACATGGACCGCTTGATGCAAGACTCAACCCTGTAGTGAAGTTGTACAGGATATGTACAGGTATATGTACTTATGGTTTTTCTCCCCAATGTATTTGCTATGTTGACACTGCTTATTGCATCCTACTGACTCTGGTACCAGTGAGGAGCCCCCACCGGGAGGACGTAGAGAGCAATTAGGGGTTCAGAGTCTTGCTCAAGGACACTTTGACTCTAACTCTGGGGGAGCCCACAGGGATAGAACCGGCAACCTTGTGGTCCCCATCCAGCCACTCTACCGCTGACCCACTGCCGCCCCCTTGGGACGTGCAGTCCCAATTATCACCCTCCCCACCTGGCTTCCCTCCCGGGCCATGAGGTTAATTTTTTTCAAAAAATGATGGGCTATAACCCATGTTTTTTGAATTTTTGATTTGGCATGGTCAAAAATGATGAAAAACGAGGATAAAACAAAATATCAAAAATTCAAAAAACCATGTTTTTTGTTTTTCATTTTATTTCAAATCCTCAAAAATGATAAAAAAACGGCGTGCTATAGTATGCCGTACGGTATGGGCCATAGCCCATGGTCAAAAATTATGAAAAACGAGGTTAATGTTTTTTTCAAAAAATCAAAAAACGATGGGCTATAACTCATGTTTTTGAATTTTTTAATTTTTTTCAAATCCTTAAAAATGATGTAAAACGGCGTGCTATAGTATGCCGTACGGTATGGGCTATAGCCCATGGTCAAAAATGATGAAAAACTAGGTTAATTTTTGTTTCAAAAATTCAAAAAACGATGGGCTATAACCCATGTTTAAAAAAAAAAAAAAAAAATCCTCAAAAAAGTATAGCACAGCCCTGTCTTTGAAATGACAAATATTAACAAATAAATAAATTAAAATGTAATGCCTTTACAACCTCTGTTCCCTCTTTCATATTCGATCTACATTTTCAACCCATGTAACATCAATCAAAGTCATTTTAAGTCCTTATTCACGTCACAAAGTCCTCAGTATTAAAGTATTTATTGTATTCCTTCATTCCATTCCAGTCCAGTGTGTGGAGTCCAGTCTGCAGGTGAAGATCAGTTCTCCAGCCACGACTGGTTCTATTAAACAGGAACCTGAAGACCACCTTAAACAGGAACCTGAAGACCACCTTAAACAGGAACCTGAAGACCTCCTTAAACAGGAACCTGAATTCCACCTTAAACAGGAACCTGAATTCCACCTTAAACAGGAACCTGAATTCCACCTTAAACAGGAACCTGAAGACCACCTTAAACAGGAACCTGAAGACCACCTGGATCTCAGTAAGTTTAAAGCACTTAATTTATTTTATTGGTGATAGTGTGTCGGTACTGAGGGTGTAAAGATGAACCGATATGAATCGGTTATCGTCTTAAGCATTAAAAAAAACAAAGTATTCAGAATGTGACTATTGTAAAACAAATGTTGTTTGGTTGTAAAAGTATTTGTGGGTTCAGAGAAGCTTTTCAGTTAATTCTACCTCAGTATTAACTAACCTGCTGCAGAAGACTCACTGATCTAACATTTACAAGTCATTACTTTCTAAATAATAATGACTACCTCTCATTCAGCTCGTCTCACATCTTCAATGAGAGCGCTGCAATGTAAACAAACAACGACCACACTATTTACAGCACAGAGCGCAGTCAGCGCACCGTCACACTTCAATGTTGGAACATGTGGACAGAGAGTAATCTGTTGATACTTCTTCCAGACACTACTCTGCACTGAGGTACAAGATTCAAACCTTTTATAGAGTCTCTTTGTATTATTTCTCCTAGACTTTCTGCACGTCCCTGTGTGTAAAGAGGAGGCTCCACCTGAAGAGGAGAGGAGCTCCAGTCTGGTCCAGGAGGAACCACAACCTCCACACATTAAAGAGGAACAGGAGGAGCTACTTCAAAGAGCAGGAGAGGCTGGTGGGTCAACGTTGACATTACTAGCAGTGAAAAGTGAAGATGATGATGATGAAAACAGAGAGACAGAGCCTGTAGCCGGCACCTCAACTGAACACATGAAAACACAAGCTGATGTAGAGGACTGTGGAACATCACAACCAACTAGTGATGAGCAGCTCCTCTCTTCACACTGTTCTGAATCTGACACTGAAGACAGTGATGAGTGGGAGGAGACTAGGGGAGACCAGTCAGCTTTAAACACACTGAAATCACAAAACACACAACATGTGGGAGGACAGCGCAAACTGTCCCAGGACCTGAAATCATCAAAACAACCTGAATCCATGAGGAGTCATACAGGGAAGAAACCTTTTAGTTGTACAGAGTGTGGTAAAGTTTTTAATCACAAGAGACATCTAAAAACACACATGAGGAGTCATACAGGTGAAAAGCCCTTTTCTTGTATAGAGTGTGGCACAATGTTTAGTCTTAAGGGAACTCTGAAAACACACATGAGGATTCATACAGGGAAGAAATGTTTTAGCTGTACAGAGTGTGGCAAAATGTTTAATCACAAGGGAAATCTAAAAAGACACATGGTGATTCATACAGGGAAGAAACCCTTTAGCTGTACAGAGTGTGGCACAAAGTTTAATTGCAAGAGTGTTCTAAAATCACACATGAGGATTCATACAGGAGAAAAGCCCTTTTCGTGTACAGTATGTGGTAAAGGCTGTACTCAGACAGCTAATCTAAAATCACACATGAGGACTCATACAGGCGAAAAGCCCTTTTCGTGTACAGTTTGTGGTAAAGCCTGTGTTTCCACAAGTCATCTAAAAACACACATGATGATTCATACAGGAGAAAAGCCCTTTTCGTGTACAGTTTGTAGTAAAGGCTTTACTCTCACAGGTCATCTAAAAGTACACATGAGGACTCATACAGGCGAAAAGCCTTTTTCGTGTACAGTATGTGGTAAAGGCTGTACTCACACAGGTCATCTGAAATCACACATGATGACTCATACAGGACAAAAGCCTTTTTCGTGTACAGTATGTGGTAAAGGCTGTACTCACACAGGTCATCTGAAATCACACATGATGACTCATACAGGACAAAAGCCTTTTTCGTGTACAGTATGTGGTAAAGGCTTTACTCACAAATTTACTCTAAAATCACACATGATGACTCATACAGGACAAAAGCCCTTTTCGTGTACAGTATGTGGTAAAGGCTTTACTCACACAGGTCATCTAAAAGTACACATGAGGACTCATACAGGCGAAAAGCCTTTTTCGTGTACAGTATGTGGTAAAGGCTTTACTCACAAATTTACTCTAAAATCACACATGATGACTCATACAGGAGAAAAGCCCTTTTCGTGTACAGTATGTGGTAAAGGCTTTACCAAAACAGCTAATCTAAAATCACACATGAGGACTCATACAGGAGAGAAGCCTTGACAATGACGGGATTTTACGCCATAATGTGCCATTTACGTCATATTGTCTCTTTATTGTTAATGGTGTTTAATGTTTGTGTTTACACCGTTTGTTTTACATCACCATTACATCACCTAACTAGAAAAGGTGCCCTTCTGGGCACAGGTCTCCACCAGGATTTCTTCCTCAGCCTAGTGGGAATATGCGTGCACAGTTTCATCGCAATCGGACGCTGCGTTGAGGAGTTGTGGCGATTTGTACAAAGCGGGCTACTCCTGAAAACTGTAGGAGCCAATCGTGGCCAATCAGGATGGAATATGAGAAATCAAACAAACCTGTCTTGATCACATGACTATGGAGATCATGTGTACCGATTTGCGTGAAATTTGGATAAAATCTGAAGGAGTAATAATAGAAAATGTGTTTTACATATGTCGGCCTCCTGGTGGCGCTATAAAGAGCAGATGTGAAAAATTCCAGGCAAAGGTTTTTCCTTGGCCTCTAGGGAGTTGGCATACAAAGTTATCCACAGATCCGTGCAGTTAGAGGTAAAAACACTTTTCGGCCAGTTATAGCGCCACCTTGAGGCTGAGTTGAAATTGTTCATGTGGCATTTCGTCCTTGGCCTAGTGGGAATGTGGGTGCACAATTTCACGGAAATCACGCGATGTGTTCATGATTTGCAGCATTTTGTTTGAAACTGAGCACTCCTGTGAACTTTGGAAGCCAATCTTAACCAATCAGGATGGAGTGTGAGAAATCTGAAGGACCGGTTTCGTTGAATGGCTCTAGAGAGACTGTGTACCAATTTGCGTGATGTTTGGACAAAATCTCTAGGTGTACTGTGCAAAAACTTGTTTTGCACAAAGCGGCCTCTTGGTGGCGCTATAACAGGCCGTTCTGGAAAGTGGGGCAGAGGTTCATCGTTGGCATCCAGGGAGTGTGTGTGCAAAATTTGGCATCGACCGGGTTAACGGTGGCCGAGATTAGCTGCTCACGGACACACGGACGGACACACGGACGGACGGAGTGCAAAACATACTCTCCCCCCATGCCTTCGGCCTGGTGGAGACAATCAAGTCGAGGTAGACTTTAACTGAGGTGCAGCAATCTGCATTCAAAGATTTTGCTCAAACCTTTGTCATTGGTCGATTTGCCTGTCTACTTCCTGATTGGTTAGTCATTTTGACCAGGGTTTCTTTTTCAACCAATGACAAAGCTTCTAGGAACATCTTTGAATGCAGATTGTGGCCCCTAGATGATGTCACAGAGACTAAAAGCCTTTTACTCATTGCTGGCTGTCTGAATACCAACAATTAACTGTAAAAAAGGTCATTACATTTTGACATATTGCTGCTTATAGCAGCTTTAAGTACGCCTACATGTACTCAATAATATTTTCATCTTTCAATACTTTATCATTGTACCTTTTATACCACTGCAAGTATTTGAAAACTTTATTTAATTGTTGTTATTACCGCTGTTTATGTTTGTTCTGTAACCTGACCTACGTCTGATTATTAGTTGTATTTTTTTTCTTGTTCATCTAGTGAGGAGTACAATGTCATATTATTTGTGATTACCATTATACTGACACCTGTGGGTGCTAATCTGCATAACCACTAGAGGGCGATGGAAGCCAATTGCATCTCAGTGATGTCACAGTGATGTCACAGACCAGCGGTGAATAAACAATGCATGTTGCAAACAACAGAACGCTCACACTCTTATTGTTTTTGTAAAGTAAATGGATGTACTAGCCCTTTAACCCATTTTGGGTCTATCTACATATATCTGCAAGCTCATAGCACTGCACTCGAGCTTGTTGATCTGTTATTATCATAAGGACTATGGGCCGATTCATACTCCTATTTTACCGCTGTTTCGGCGCTGTAGTGCCGAAATGATTTCGGCTCGTCAGAAATTTTCAGTAGCACCGAAGAGCCGACTTTAGGACGGGTCTTCGTCCTAAACATTCCTGTTCACACATTAAATGAGTGAAGCTTATGTAAAACATATTTATGAATATTACTGTTTCTAATGAGAGACAATACATTGTTGTTAAATGTTTGTATGTTTTATAATTATGTTCCTATAAGAAAAAGTCCTTCTGCACACCTACAAAGGACGGGTGTGTCGGATAACTGGAACTGAGGTTGCATTCACACCAGAGAGCTTTGCTGCCATTAAAACGAATCCTGCTGAGCATTTTCAGAAATCCGCAGTAAATAAAGGAAATGAAGCAAACAATGTGGCGGGTGAGGAGCTGAACACAGTTGGAGACGGAGAAGGCATATTTTACGCAGCGCAAAGATGTCCCGTTACCGTGGTCCGTGGATAGACGTGGTCGAATGAGGAGACTGAAGCCCTGATCGAAATGAGGACGAGTACATTAATCAATTTCTTAAGAAAACACATAAAAACACTGCAGTGTAGCCTATTATAGCCTACAGAATATTCTGTCTGTCTGTGCGTGCCGTAAACATGGAGTGCTGTGCTGTCACTGTGTGGGGACTGGGGAGTTATATCAGTGCGCTCAGCGCTGTGCCTCCATGCCCAAAAGAACAGTGTGTGGTGGCTGCGTGCGTAGAGAGAGAGAGAAAGAGAGAGAGAGGGGGGGGTCCTAGATGGCACGACACATGCACGTTATGAGTGTAATTTTATCACCATAGATTTCACTATAGGCTAGTTTATGAATGGAACACATTGATAAAGGTCCCCCCTGCTGCGTTTCCAATTGCTGCGGATGACAGTGTGAAGGCAAACCGCAGCAAATTAAATATGCAAGAGTCCCAAATTCTCCGCCCATATGCATTGAGTCTACCGAAGTATTAGGTGAGAATGTGACCTGAGAAGTAGAGGAAAAAAGAATCCCGCACACTGTCTTCACTTGAGTTTAGATTTATTGAGCAACGTTTTGGACGTCAGACCTTCATCAGGCATGAAGAAGAACTGACAAACAGTCAGTATTAGTACAACTCTGGGATCAGCGGGGGCCAATCAAAAGCCCCGCGCCAATCCGTTACCATGGAGAGGGACTGCCCACAGGTGAGTACAGGTGGTATATTTGTTCCATGATAAAAGGAACATTTATATATGCACCAAATAGAATAAAATAGCTACAATGGAATAAATCAGGCAGTATACACAATATAAATTGAATACCTTAAAGGTGTGCTGACTGAGGCAACAAATGCATATTGGACAATTATATAAATAAGAACTGTCCCTGGAGGGCATAATATCCAATAGCCTACATGTATTGGGGGTCAGACCTAATAAATTAAAGGTATATGGGTCTGTACTCCAAAATACACAAAGACATCACACACAATGACAGCGGGACAACAAACAGCACAGAACCCCAAAAGAAAATACAAATATATATAATATAGTATTATCAGAAAACCCAGAGGTGAAAAACCTCAAAATCACAACATCACATTAAGTAAGAATTCATCATTTAAACCTTTTGGGGCTAGGGTGTCGCAAGTGAAGATCCAATATGCCTCACGTCTCTTAAGGAGAAGGTCATGGTTTCCACCTCTGCGTGGCTAGAGGAACCATCTCCATAGCAACAAAGCGTAAGGTGGATATATCATGTTTCATGTCATTAAAATGAACAGCAACCGGGTATTCCCATGTCGTTTCTGCCAATAGCGCTGTTATGCTCGCTGATGCGTGTTTTAAGCTTCCTAGTGGTCTTGCCAATATATGACCAGCAGGGACAGCGTAGCATGGAGATCACATGGGTAGATCTATGCACATGTGATGACACTTTTTATAGGGAAAGATTTGCCTGTTAGTGGGTGACAAAAAAACCTTTGGAACCATTTGGAATAGGGTTTGAGTGGGTTGCGCTGGTTTACTGCTGGTAAAGTTTGCTTGGACGAAGGATCTGTTATATTTCTCCCACGTTTGTTCACAAATAGCGGAGGGAATTGGAAGGTGCGTGAAATCGGATCAGATTGTAGTAAGTGCCTGTGTTTTTAAAAAACACACACACACACACACACACACACACACACACACACACACATGCACACGCACACATTTTAATTATTTTATTTGGATCTGCATAAGAGGCGCAATACAATAGACCCAAACTCTGATCAGAATTAGGTTCAACATTATATGGTCCAACCAGATATAGCTGCTGCACATGCTTAACACACAGAGGGAGAAGAGAAAAAGAAAAAAGATAGCACATTGATGACATACCTACTATTACTTGACACTACTTAAGACAGGATGTTTTAAGCCACCTAGGGATAAATGAAACGTCTTCTTCAGATAGACAGACTGCATAATAGCCGAGACAGAACAGTATTTAGCCAAGTTTTTTGCATTTGTCTTTTGCAATCCACCCAATTGCAGACCCCTGAGCATAAGTTTATGGACATGGCCCAGACTTCCAAATACAAGGACAATAAGCTGACAGTTATATCCCAAGGCCATAATACGTTCCAAAAGCTGATATTTCATAAGTTTGGATGGCAAACAAGTAGGCCTACAGTATATACAAATCAAATGGGCTGCCTATTTCAAATATAGTGACAGTTTTTCTAATTCCATTGATGAACACAATATCTGGGGTATTTGGAATATCTTGTAGTGAATTGACATGCGTGTCATTGTGATCAAACCAGTCTATTTTTACAGTGCTGTGTTTATACATTCTTGTTGTCCTGTCCTGTAGCCTACTCCTCTGATCTTACCAGGTCCACCAGACGGTCATGTATGTGTAGCCTCTCAGGTGTTACTGTCAATCTTGGCAGGCACACACACACACGCACGCACGCACACGCACGCGCGCACGCACACGCACACACACCATGGGGATGCACCCGGATGACGTCGGTCGAGGACGCGGTCAACTGTGATTGCTGCAAACTGCACAGCCTGCACAACTAGTCTTTTGTTGACGGTTTTGTTGACATCTCGTAACCCTGGTGATTATTAACGTATGAGCGGTGAGTTCAAAGCGGTGTTTATTATTATTATTATTGTTGTTCATTTGTTGATAATAATTTTGTCTGTGTATTCATTCGTCGCTGCTTCCGGCCGTTAGCCGCCATTAGCATGCTAACGTTACAACGATGCAGTCTCCCGGCTAGCTTCTGATAGCAAGCTATAGCTAGCTGTAGGTGCTGCTAACCTTATAACTCTATGGAAGCTAGCTAGCACCATGTTAGCGGCTATAGCTAACAATTATGGTCAATAACTCGATGGTGCTAACTAGCCAGCTATGATAGCTAGTTAGCACCATAGAGTTTCTATGGTTAGCTGCTAGCTATGCTATCGGCTCACCTTATGACTCTATGGTGTTAGCTAGCTAGCTGTGCTATCCATAGCTATATTCTATCGGCAGCAGATGGTGTAGCAGAGTGGCTCACAGCCTGATGGTGGCGCTATAGTGTAGCAGAGTGGCTCACAGCCTGATGGTGGCGCTATAGTGTAGCAGAGTGGCTCACAGCCTGATGGTGGCGCTATAGTGTAGCAGAGTGGCTCACAGCCTGATGGTGGCGCTATAGTGTAGCAGAGTGGCTCACAGCCTGATGGTGGCGCTATAGTGTAGCAGAGTGGCTCACAGCCTGATGGTGGCGCTATAGTGTAGCAGAGTGGCTCACAGCCTGATGGTGGCGCTATAGTGTAGCAGAGTGGCTCAGAGCCTCATGGCCTCAAGAGTCACAGGGATATCCCTTTGGTCTGGTGCCGAGTTCGAATCCCGGGCTGTGATGAATCAACCCTTGAGAAGCTTAATGTCTCACTTCATCATGCAGCTCAATTCTTAACGTGTTATACCATAATCTATTCTACTGACACACATTTAGAGCAGCGTGCATGCGTTTTAAGTCGTTAATAGTTCATTTAGACGTTGTTCTGTTTTTAACCAGTGGTTCTCCATCATTCTCTTGTCAAGGACCCCCATTTTAGGTATTTGTCCACAGACCCCCAACCCATATAATTATGCCAGGGACCCCCATACACATGTCCATGTTTTTCCTCCTATTTCTTTTGAAATGAGCATTTCTACAAGCTCACAACAACACGTCACATCCACAACACTTTGAGAGTTTGTAGATCTGCTATTTTGAAATAGCCGATGTATTCTATACTATTAGTTTTAGTTTAGTTTTTTTGCACATGAAAAAAAGCAAAGGCAAAAATCAAAATTGGAAGAAATACGTTTGTATGAAAATTTGTCAGTTTGTCACTTATTTGTGCGTGTGTGTGTGTGTGTGCGTGCGCGCGCGCATGTGTGCACCTTTTTTGACTAGAGAAGGCTTTAATGACGCGGCCATTAAATATACCAACCACTCCCCCATATACCAGACAGTGGTTTTCAACCTGCGGTCTGGGGACCACCAGTGGTCCTTGAGGGGGTTCCAGGTGGTCCGGGGACCACCAGTGGTCCTTGAGGGGGTTCCAGGTGGTCTGGGGACCACCAGTGGTCCTTGAGGGGGTTCCAGGTGGTCTGGGGACCACCAGTGGTTCTTGAGGGGGTTCCAGGTGGTCTGGGGACCACCAGTGGTCCTTGAGGGGGTTCCAGGTGGTCCCCAGTTTAATAAACTTAAATAATGGAGAGTTGGTAACCAAATGAACCCTTCCTTATTAGATCTTTAACTCTTGAGAGCGTAAAACGTATCCAAATGGACCCGCCCTGGTCCATTTGGTTTCATTTGATGCTCTCAAGAGTTAAATTATTGTTAAACATCTGCATTAGTTAATTTAACAGAAGTCTAGAGACTCTAGACCAGGGTTCCCCAACTAATTTTCCTCAAGGGCCATATTGTGACTACGGTACCAGGCTGGGGGCCGAGTCGGCACGAATGCTTGCCCTGAAAATTAATTTTCAGGGCAAGACCCCATTTGAAAAGGACCCCCAGTTTGACATGCAGAGGCTACTGACCCCTATTTAAAGCCATTTATATCTGGGACCCCCCCCAGATTCTTCCACGGTCCACAAAGGCTCACAACGTGATGCGGAGGCGACGTTGTGAGCTTGCGGATCAGCCATTTTGTTTTAGCATGCTGATGCAACAGGTTGTACGGCGAAACATAAGACAGGCTTCCCTTGTGTTTTTAGCCGAGGTGACGTACACAGTCAGACACATGGCTCCTCGATGCAACATAAACAGTGTACACTACCCGACTTTACGATAATAAGGGACAGTAGGTCGGGACACGCTATTGATAAGCTTCATGTTGTGCAGCAGCACCCACTCGCCACTTATCTCTTTATGCTCCACATCTGAAACGGAGAAGCCGAACCATTTCCAGACGACAGACATTTGTCTTGCCTATTTTAGCAACTAAATCCTCGTTCCTATCGCTCCCCGTGGCAGACATGCTAACGCTGCTTTTCTCTCTGCGTGGCGGAGGGAGGAGGAAGTAACTACGGTAGCCCGGCAGCCTGCAGGCGAGTGCGAAAGAGATTTACCGTAAATACCCTAGTTAAAGGGAAAAACGATTTTCGATTTTCTTTCTTTGACATCGTCCAAATCCAACAAATCACGATTTCGATAAAAATTTGATTAATCGTGCAGCCCTATAATTCAGTTGTAAAATGTCTCCTCTGACACAATTGTTTTCTTGACAGGCAGAGAGAGAGAGGGGGGACTCTGCGATTGACTCAACATAAAGTAATATTTTATTATCCACTAACATAGCCGCCCGTGCCTCAGTCGTTCCCACAGAAAAAACACATTGATTTTTTTCTTTTTGCCTTTTCCAAGTATCACCGGTGCAACCTCGTTACATTTTAAGTAGCACCTTAATACATTAGGGGCCATATGACTAGATAATCTGAGCCTTTGCGTACACCTGTAAGGTTGTCGAGGCTAGGGCAAGTGCTACAGGCTATGACGGAGTCTGAAGAGGTGGGTTTTCAACCTAAGGCGGAAGATTGGGAGTGAGTCTGCAGCTCTGATTGCAATGGGAAAGAAGTGCATTCCATAGTTTGGGATGTGTGGTGTGTTTTCCCGTCATTTTCCTGAGTTATCCCGGCATTTTTATTTTATATTCTTTAATGGAGGGACATACAGGAGGCTGACATGAAATGGGGAGAGAGATGGGTGGGTGACATGCAGTAAAGGCTGTCTGGATCGGGAGTCGAACCCGCGGCACACTGCCAGACTGGATTACCAGCCAAGGTGCCTGGACCGCTGAGCCACGGCCCAGGCCTGTACTGGCGTTTTTAGTGAATGTTCTTCCAGCTTCCCTGCGTTGCTGATCTGAGCGCCCGGGAGGGTTTGTAGAGTTAAATCAGACTTGCAATATATGGGGGTGCCATACCTTTGGTTGCTTTGAATGCCAGCATCAGAGCCAATGGAGGGAGCGGGGAAGGGGGAGGGGAAGCGACCGGGAGCCAATGGAGGGAGTGGAGAAGGGGGGAGACATGTGAGAATTTTGCCTGGTTGAAGACCAAGCGAGCTGCGGCATTTTAGATTAATTGGAGAGGCTTAAGTGCGCATGCCGGTAGGCCAGTAAGGAGGGAGTTACAATAGTCATGTTTTGACATTCAGTTGTTGTTTTTTTGTCACTGTGTTTTCCACAGACCACAGGGAGAGATTACGTTATCAGGAGATGGACTCACATTCATCCACATCAGAGGATCAGCGACAGATGGACCAGAGACATGGACCGCTTGATGCAAGACTCAACCCTGTAGTAAAGTTGTACAGGATATGTACAGGTATATGTACTTATGGTTTTTCTCCCCAATGTATTTGTTATGTTGACACTGCTTATTGCATCCTACTGACTCTGGTACCAGTGAGGAGCCCCCACCGGGAGGACGTAGAGGCTTCGTCCTACTGACTCTGGTACCAGTGAGGAGCCCCCACCGGGAGGGCTCCTCGCGGTAGGGCTTCGTAGAGGCTTCGTCCTACTCCTCCCCCCCAACACTCCCTGCTGACGGTGCCGCCCCAGCCTGTAGGATTCCTTCCAGTCCCAGTGATGCAAACAGCCTGCATCCTGCATCCTTAGACTCACTGCATTCAGAACAAACAGCCTGCATCCTGCATCCTTAGACTCACTGCATTCAGAACAAACAGCCTGCATCCTGCATCCTTAGACTCACTGCATTCAGAACAAACAGCCTGCATCCTTAGACTCACTGCATTCAGAACAAACAGCCTGCATCCTGCATCCTTAGACTCACTGCATTCAGAACAAACAGCCTGCATCCTGCATCCTTAGACTCACTGCATTCAGAACAAACAGCCTGCATCCTGCATCCTTAGACTCACTGCATTCAGAACAAACAGCCTGCATCCTGCATCCTTAGACTCACTGCATTCAGAACAAACAGCCTGCATCCTGCATCCTTAGACTCACTGCATTCAGAACGGACACACTCATGTCACCCTCCGGGGGTCCTGGGATGCAATACTGTACTCAGTACTGTACTCTCTAACGTTGTTGAAGTAGGACTCATAAAATGTCCCTGGGACCACCCTTGGGTCCCGGGACCCTTTACATTGAAAAAGCTTGTAGGATTACGTGGTAAATGGTGCATTTATATAGCGCCTTTATCCAAGGCGCTTTACATAGATTGTGCATCAATTCACACATTCATACACCGATGGCGGCGGAAACCATGCAAGGCACCAGCCAGCACATCAGGAGCAATTAGGGGTAAAAGTCTTGCTCAAGGACACTTTGACTCTAACTCTGGGGGAGCCCACAGGGATAGAACCGGCAACCTTGTGGTCCCCATCCAGCCACTCTACCGCTGAGCCACTGCCGCCCCCTTGGGACGTGCAGTCCCAATTATCACCCTCCCCACCTGGCTTCCCTCCCGGGCCATGGGGGGCGTGTATAGCACAGCCCAGTCTTTGAAAAGACAAATATTAACAAATAAATACATTAAAATGTAACGCCTTTACAACCTCTGTTCCCTCTTTCATATTCCATCTTCATTTTCAACCCATGTCACATCAATCAAAGTCATTATTAATGTCCTTATTCACGTCACAAAGTCCTCAGTATTAAAGTATTTATTGTATTCCTTCATTCCAGTCCAGTGTGTGGAGTCCAGTCTGCAGGTGAAGATCAGTTCTCCAGCCACGACTGGTTCTATTAAACAGGAACCTGAAGACCACCTTAAACAGGAACCTGAAGACCTCCTTAAACAGGAACCTGAAGACCACCTTAAACAGGAACTTGAATTCCACCTTAAACAGGAACCTGAATTCCACCTTAAACAGGAACCTGAAGACCTCCTTAAACAGGAACCTGAAGACCACCTTAAACAGGAACCTGAATTCCACCTTAAACAGGAACCTGAATTCCACCTTAAACAGGAACCTGAATTCCACCTTAATCAGGAACCTGAATTCCACCTGGATCTCAGTAAGTTTAAAGCACTTCATTTCTTTTATTGGTGATAGTGTGTCTGTACTGAGGGTGTAAAGATGACCGATATGAATTTGTTATCGACTTAAGCATTAAAAAAACAATCAAAAAGTATTCTGAATGTGACGATGGTTTGGTTGTAAAAGTATTTATGGGTTCACAGAAGCTTTTCAGTTAATTCTAATTCTACTTCAGTAACTAACCTGCTACAGAAGACTCACTGATCTAACATTTACAAGTCATTACTTTCTAAATGGCTCCAAAACTGTGGAATGCACTTCCCATTGCAGTCAGAACTGCAGCATCACTCCCAATCTTCCGCCGTAGTTTGAAAACCCACCTTTTCAGACTCCATCATGGCCCATAGCACTTACCCCACCCCCTTAGATAGCATTTCTGTAGACTTAGATAGCATTTGATACAGACTTATAGCATGTTACGTAGACAGCACTATAATTGCATTGTATGTAGTCATAGCACCAGGGCTCCAGACTAACCTTTTTCACCACCGTCCCGGAACCGTCCCAAAATACAATTTGAACCGTCCCGAAGTAAATGTATACCGTCCCGGGGGAAAAGAAAGTACAAAAAAGCACCACTCAAATTGTGAAATGAATAACTGTATTCCTATTGTAATAGAAATACAATTAAGCCAAACAAATAATGTACTGTATTGAATACATGCAGTACATTATTTGTTTGGCTTCATGTTTCTTCTGTAGATACACTGATTTAGTCAAAATGCTCCCAGATGAAAAATAGGGCTTGGTTAAAAATGTTAATCGAATTAATCAGAGGCTTTGTAATTAATTAATCTAAATTAATCATATTTTAATCGCATATCAATATTCGACCTGAGAACAGTGATATTTATTTTCAAATGGATTTTGTTATTTTGGTGTAGCCTAGCAGTGAATCAATGAACAGTGACTACAGTAGCTTATAAAACTTTGGTGTAGGCTACTTGATCAAGACCAACAGATAACGTGCAGCAATGCAGGTATATGAATACTCAAATGTCTATTACATGGTTGGCATGAGAAAACAAATAAAAACTACTTTATTAGGGGGAATACTAAGACGAAGGATCAATAAATAATAATAATAAATACAATCAATAAAAACTGTGGAATGAGAGCGTTTTGGGGTGTGCATTCCACAGTGTTGGGGCAGCAATTCCAGAACAATCTGAGCATTAGAAAACATCTGTTGCTTCAGAGGATATATACTTATTTAATGTCGATGCCAGCGAGTGCAGTACTTTCATCCGACGGAGCATTGGTCCGAACGACAACCTACCTCCTCCCTCACCCTAACCCTAACCTCCCCTGGGGCAGACACCTAAACCTAACCGCAACCCTCTCCCGACCCGCAGCGCACCTCAGAGCATTGCTCCATGCTCTGTCGGATGATAGTATGCCTCCTGATGCCAGCTAGCAAGCCTAGCATGGAAGCTAACGTTAAACGTTGGTGTAGTACTGTAGCCCCATGTCCATATGGAACCTTTCTGTGGCACACAACCATGGTTTTATGCACGCTTAGTTCCAACCGATAGTTTTTCAATCTAAATGTCCCATCCACGGGGCAAAAGCAATATAATTCCTATGATTCCGTTGGGTGAATGTAGTGTGTGCGTTGTTGTTGCTGTTGTCAACTGTCTGACTCTGACGGCACGGCAAATTCTCATGCTGCTCATCGCTGCACACGAAATGCGCATTTTCAGTGTAAAAACTCCTCTCGTCCCGAAACCGTCCCGAATGAGATACATTTACGTCCCAAATAGATATTTTACAGTCCCCGGGACGTCGGGACGCCGTTAATCTCGAGCCCTGCATAGCACGTCATAGTACATATGTATAGCATAGTAGTATAGATGTATAGTTTACATGTATAGCTTCATTATATAGATATTCCACTGTTACTTTCTTAGCTTACGCATGTTTCTTGATAAATGTTTTTATGTGATCTATTCCCATGCTTTTTTGTTCTTGCTTAATGTAAGTCGCTCTGGATTAAGAGCGTCTGCTAAATGCCTAAATTGTAAATTGTAAATAATAATGGCTACGTCTCATTCAGCTCGTCTCACATCTTCTATGAGAGCGCTGCAATGTAAACAAACAACGACCACACTATTTACAGCACAGAGCGCAGTCAGCGCACCGTCACACTTCAATGTTGGAACATGTGGACAGAGAGTAATCTGTTGATACTTCTTCCAGACACTACTCTGCACTGAGGTACAAGATTCAAACCTTTTATAGAGTCTCTTTGTATTATTTTTCCTAGACTTTCTGCACGTCCCTGTGTGTAAAGAGGAGGCTCCACCTGAAGAGGAGAGGAGCTCCAGTCTGGTCCAGGAGGAACCACAACCTCCACACATTAAAGAGGAACAGGAGGAGCTACTTCAAAGAGCAGAAGAGGCTGGTGGGTCAACGTTGACATTACTAGCAGTGAAAAGTGAAGATGATGAAAACATAGAGACAGAGCCTGTAGCCGGCACCTCAACTGAACACATGAAAACACAAGCTGATGTAGAGGACTGTGGAACATCACAACCAACTAGTGATGAGCAGCTCCTCTCTTCACACTGTTCTGAATCTGACACTGAAGACAGTGATGAGTGGGAGGAGCCTAGGGGAGATCAGTCAGCTTTAAACACACTGAAATCACAAAACACACAACATGTGGGAGGACAGCGCAAACTGTCCCAGGACCTGAAATCATCAAAACAACCTGAATCCATGAGGAGTCACACAGGGAAGAAACCTTTTAGTTGTACAGAGTGTGGCAAAATATTTAATCAAAAGGGAAATCTGAAAAAACACATGATGAGTCATACAGGGAAGAAACCTTTTAGTTGTACAGAGTGTGGCACAAAGTTTAATTGCAAGGGTGTTCTAAAATTACACATGAGGATTCATACAGGCGAAAAGCCCTTTTCGTGTACAGTATGTGGTAAAGGCTTTACTCACACAGGTGATCTAAAAAAACACATGATGACTCATACAGGGGAAAAGCCCTTTTCGTGTACAGTATGTGGTAAAGGCTTTAATCAAACAGGTCATCTGAAATCACACATGATGACTCATACAGGACAAAAGCCCTTTTCGTGTACAGTATGTGGTAAAGGCTTTACTCACTCAGCTAATCTGAAATCACACATGAGGACTCATACAGGCGAAAAGCCCTTTTCGTGTACAGTATGTGGTAAATGCTTTGCTCAAACGTATGTTCTAAAAACACACATGATGACTCATACAGGCGAAAAGCCCTTTTCGTGTACAGTTTGTGGTAAAGGCTTTAATCAAACAGCTACTCTAAAATCACACGTGAGGACTCATACAGGCGAAAAGCCCTTTTCGTGTACAGTATGTGGTAAAGGCTTTAATCACACAGGTGATCTAAAAACACACATGAGGATTCATACAGGAGAAAAGCCCTTTTCGTGTACAGTATGTGGTAAAGGCTGTACTCGCTCAGCTAATCTAAAATCACACATGAGGACTCATACAGGAGAAAAGCCCTTTTCGTGTACAGTATGTGGTAAAGGCTTTACTAACAAAAGTCATCTAAAAACACACATGAGGACTCATACAGGCGAAAAGCCCTTTTCGTGTACAGTATGTGGTAAAGGCTTTAATGCAACAGGTAATCTAAAATCACACATGATGACTCATACAGGCGAAAACCCCTTTTCGTGTACAGTATGTGGTAAAGGCTTTACTCAAGCAGGTCATCTAAAATCACACATGATGACTCATACAGGCGAAAACCCCTTTCCGTGTACAGTATGTGGTAAAGGCTTTAATCAAACAGGTCATCTGAAATCACACATGATGACTCATACAGGACAAAAGCCCTTTTCGTGTACAGTATGTGGTAAAGGCTTTACTCACAAAGTTACTCTAAAATCACACTTGATGATTCATACAGGAGAAAGGCCCTTTTCGTGTACAGTATGTGGTAAAGCCTGTGTTTCCACAAGTCATCTAAAAACACACATGAGGACTCATACAGGCGAAAAGCCCTTTTTGTGTACAGTATGTGGTAAAGGCTTTACCCAAACAGGTAGTCTAAAAACACACATGATGACTCATACAGGCGAAAAGCCCTCTTCGTGTACAGTATGTGGTAAAGGCTTTACCCAAACAGGTCAACTAAAATCACACATGAGGACTCATACAGGAGAAAACCCCTTTTCGTGTACAGTATGTGGTAAAGGCTTTAATCACACAGGTAGTCTAAAAAGACACATGATGACTCATACAGGCGAAAAGCGCTTTTCGTGTACGGTATGTGGTAAAGGCTTTACTCAAACAGGTCATCTAAAAAGACACATGAGGACTCATACAGGAGAGAAGCCTTGACAATGAAGGGATTTTACGCCATAATGTGCCGTTTACGTCATATTGTCTCTTTATTGTTAATGGTGTTTAATGTTTGTGTTTACACCGTTTGTTTTACATCACCATTACATCACCTAATCGAGTCGAGGTAGACTTTAACTGAGGGGCAGCAATCTGCATTCAATGATTTTGCTCAAACCTTTGTCATTGGTCCATTTGCCTGTCTACTTCCTGATTGCTTAGTCATTTTGACCGGGGTTTCTTTTTCGACCAATGACAAAGCTTCTAGGAACATCTTTGAATGCAGATTGTGGCCCCTAGATGATGTCACAGAGACTAAAAGCCTTTTACTCATTGCTGGCTGTCTGAATACCAACAAATAACTGTAAAAAAGGTCATTACATTTTCACATATTGCTGCTTATAGCAGCTTTAAGTACGCCTACATGTACTCAATAATATTTTCATGTTTCAATACTTTTCATCATTGTACCTTTTATACCACTGCAAGTATTTGAAAACTTTAATTGTTGTTATTACCGCTGTTTATGTTTGTTCTGTAACCTGACCTACGTCTGATTATTAGTTGTATTTTTTTTCTTGTTCACTTGTTCATCTAGTGAGGAGTACAATATGTCATATTATTTGTGATTACCATTATACTGACACCTCTGGGTGCTAATCTGCATAACCACTAGAGGGCGATGCAAGCCAATTGCATCTCAGTGATGTCACAGTGATGTCACAGACCAGCGGTGAATAAACAACAGAACGCTCACACTCTTATTGTTTTTGTAAAGTAAATGGATGTACTAGCCCTTTAACCCATTTTGGGTCTATCTACATATATCTACAAGCTCATAGCGCTGCACTCGAGCTTGTAGGTCTGTTATTATCATAAGGACTAAGGGCCGATTCATACTCCTATTTTACCGCTGTTTCGGCGCTGTAGTGCCAAAATGATTTCGGCTCGTCAGAACTTTTCAGTAGCACCGAAGAGCCGACTTTAGGACGGTACAGTCCATTATCTCAAAGTTGGGATTTCTTTCAAAGATTGTTAACTGAAATGAAAATCAATATCCACAAAATCAGCTACCATAATGTATACGTGATGTTCTTTATCTGTAAAAAATGTTTTCAAATGTTTTTCTTTTCTTTTTAGAATACATTTTCTATGTAATATTTGTCAATGTGGCCTGAATAAAGTTATACTTACCTGTCTTTCTGTGTGATTTGATTATTCAGGCATCATACCATGACACTGCATTCATTTCAGCATTATTTAAAATATTTATTTTCATAAATATGTTAGAAAAACACAATATAAGACAATAACACTCAATTAAGTATTAAATAAACCCCCTCTGATCTAACTTAAATTCAAATTCAGAATATAAATAAATGGAACTAAAGCAACAAATAAAAACTAGACTAAATGTTAGGAAGGGACTAGTGGACAAGAGATGCAGTATAAGTCATTTTAATAGTTGCATGCTGAAAATAGCAGATCTATACAAGCTTGTAGATCTGCTATTTTCAGCAAGTGTATAAAATCACTCACTTCGACGCCATCAAGGCCCGCCAAAATACATTTTAGTCGACTAAATCAACTAGATTTAGTCGACTAAAATCTTACGACATTCAGTCGACTAAAACTAGACTAACACTAACACATTCCGGGTGACTAAAATGTGACTCAAACTAAATTAACGCCATTCAAAAGACTATGACTAAAACTAAGATTATAATTAAAGTTTTCAATCAATCAATCAGCTGCCAAAATCAACACTGCATGGTGAGCAAGCAAGGACATACAGGACATAAAAGCTGCACACTCACAGGCACACATACACACGCACAGAGACGTGGCGTATTTCAAATAGGATTTAATAATTATGGCCAGTATGAGATGATTCATGATGATGTATGTATGATGTCTGTGTCTCATAGGAGGGCTGTGGGCAGTTCAGAAACCAGTCTGTGTCTCATAGGAGGGCTGTGGGCAGTTCAGAAACCAGTCTGTGTCTCATAGGAGGGCTGTGGGCAGTTTAGAAACCAGTATGTGTCTCATAGGAGGGCTGTGGGCAGTTCAGAAACCAGTCTGTGTCTCATAGGAGGGCTGTGGGCGGTTCAGAAACCAGTCTGTGTCTCATAGGAGGGCTGTGGGCAGTTCAGAAACCAGTCTGTGTCTCATAGGAGGGCTGTGGGCAGTTCAGAAACCAGTCTGTGTCTCATAGGAGGGCTGTGGGCAGTTCAGAAACCAGTCTGTGTCTCATAGGAGGGCTGTGGGCAGTTCAGAAACCAGTCTGTGTCTCATAGGAGGGCTGTGGGCAGTTCAGAAACCAGTCTGTGTCTCATAGGAGGGCTGTGGGCAGTTCAGAAACCAGTCTGTGTCTCATAGGAGGGCTGTGGGCAGTTCAGAAACCAGTCTGTGTCTCATAGGAGGGCTGTGGGCAGTTCAGAAACCAGTATGTGTCTCATAGGAGGGCTGTGGGCAGTTCAGAAACCAGTCTGTGTCTCATAGGAGGGCTGTGGGCAGTTCAGAAACCAGTCTGTGTCTCATAGGAGGGCTGTGGGCAGTTCAGAAACCAGTCTGTGTCTCATAGGAGGGCTGTGGGCAGTTCAGAAACCAGTCTGTGTCTCATAGGAGGGCTGTGGGCAGTTCAGAAACCAGTCTGTGTCTCATAGGAGGGCTGTGGGCAGTTCAGAAACCAGTCTGTGTCTCATAGGAGGGCTGTGGGCAGTTCAGAAACCAGTCTGTGTCTCATAGGAGGGCTGTGGGCAGTTCAGAAACCAGTCTGTGTCTCATAGGAGGGCTGTGGGCAGTTCAGAAACCAGTCTGTGTCTCATAGGAGGGCTGTGGGCAGTTCAGAAACCAGTCTGTGTCTCATAGGAGGGCTGTGGGCAGTTCAGAAACCAGTCTGTGTCTCATAGGAGGGCTGTGGGCAGTTCAGAAACCAGTCTGTGTCTCATAGGAGGGCTGTGGGCAGTTCAGAAACCAGTCTGTGTCTCATAGGAGGGCTGTGGGCAGTTCAGAAACCAGTCTGTGTCTCATAGGAGGTCTGTGGGGTCGATTTAGGACTTCTATTTTACTTACTTCTATATTACTAATCTAATTACAGTATTATGATCTGGGGGCGTGTAGTATGTCATATTGCAATTTTGGGCATGTTAAGAAGCGCTTTTGACACCCCCCGGAGTGCGCAAAACGGCCTTGAATTAGTCATGGGTGTGTTTAAGGCGTGTTTGAGACGTACCCAATCAACATGTCCGTACTATTCTCTTTACCAGTCAGCTGATGTCACATACGGAATGCGCACTTTGGGGATCGTGGTATGACATTTCTTCAGGCTGGCACCATAGAAGACATGACATGCCTTTGTCACATTTGGGTTAATTATTCCTATTGCACTGCATGCTGTCACCTTTATGCCTCAAAAGAACAGACCCACCTTTCAGATCGGAATGGAATTGCGAGTAGATGCGTAATTAATTAATTCGATAACGATAGAACCATGTACCATACAGCGAATGAAAGCAAGATTCCTAAGGAATATGGAGATGTTTACATTTAATAAAACGGTTGAGAAATGAGAGAACCATGAGTGTTTATAGGCTAATATCAAGGTTTTTTTATGAAAGACCAAACGGGCTGTGAACTTGAAGAGCTCAATCACCATCCCGACACGGAAGAAATATAGCCTAGTGCATGCATGTATATGCACTGTTGCACTTGCACACAGTAGCCTACACACGCTCTTTATTTGTTTCTATTGAAAAACACCAGTAAAATAACGTTTATTATATTTTATTTCATTCAAGTCAAGGAATGAGTTGAATGCGTGCTGTAATGCTGTGGCCCCGATGGTATGGTCTTCGCTGAGTTCGCTCGTAGCATTTTATTGAAGAAGACTTGAATCGGGTGTGATACAGCATATGAAAGCACATTTCCCACGGATTATGGAGATGTTTTTATTTATTTTTAAGGTTGAGAAATGAAAGAATTATGGCCGTTTCTAATCTCAACATCTTTTAAAAATAGACGCAAAACTGCCATGTCTCATAGAAACAAGTAAATGGGTCTATAAAAATAAGCGCATATAACAGGGGTCTGTAACCTATTTTAAATGAAGTGCCATGTTTTTATTTTCTAAATAGTGAGTCTGCCATATCCAGATTAATTTGAATGACACCACATTAAAATAAAAAAAACATATTTTGATTGTCCACAAATATAAAGTTCTTCCTTCTTTTTAAATATGTTCTTGCACATTGTTATAATGATCATTATATATCCCCCTGCAGTCAGAGTTCATAGTTTTAATGAATGAATGTGATGCATTGTGAGCTGGTATAGATCTGCTATTTTCAAAAGTAATCTTTTTATTTAATTTTTGGATTAGCTGTCCTTAGTTGGGCAAATGCATTCATCTGGGGATCCTTGACATGGGAATGTGCTTGTTTTGCACTGGTTTAAACAACATTAGGAGAAAAGCCCAAATAACCACTTTAGAAACAAGAAAAGCAATCACACAGAAAGCAACTTTACAGAAAAATAAGCCGCTTATAATAAACAGACATGGCAACACTCTACCAGCCTCCCAGAGCGCTCAAGTGTCAAATCAAACAGTGCTTTTTGCGTTTATGAGGTGGTCAGACCCACGTCTAATCGTTATGCGCTGAGTGTCTTTAGGTCAAGGGGCTTAATAGCAAATTGCGCAAAGCGAGAATAATTAACATATGGACACTCCCACAATGCTAAAATATTCAGGGACGCGGTATGCCAAATGTGTGTGCGTTCAACACGGGCCGAGTGCGTTCAACACGGGCCGATATGCCTTTCATAATACGAATGTGCGCAGAGCGAGGCCAATTTATGTATCACGACCTGGTAAACCGCACCTTCAAAATCGACCTGCTTGTCTCATAGGAGGGTTGTGGGCAGTTCAGAAACCAGTCTGTGTCTCATAGGA
Organism: Protomyctophum parallelum; assembly: GCF_964188405.1. Lineage (NCBI taxonomy): Eukaryota > Metazoa > Chordata > Actinopteri > Myctophiformes > Myctophidae > Protomyctophum > Protomyctophum parallelum. The sequence continues at coordinate 1,214,920 of NC_139718.1, read as the reverse complement.
GGGCTGTGGGCAGTTCAGAAACCAGTCTGTGTCTCATAGGAGGGCTGTGGGCAGTTCAATGGATTCATGTGTTCTATGTGACAGAAAAACTATTCCCTTATGGGTCTGTAGCACTGAGAGTGTACAAATGGAATGTTTAACATAGTAGAAATGCCATTAAATGGAGGTCTGTAGACTAATGCATGTCAAACTGGGGGTCCTTTAAATGAAACGTAGGGCCGGTTCTAGGCATAAGCGAAACAAGCGGTCGCTTAGGGCCACAGCCACTGAGGGGGCCACGTCACATGGAGAAGATTTATTTTTATTGTTTATGTATCCCCTATCTATCCCCCTTAAGTTCCTACATTTAACGTAAGAAGTAAGATCATATAAATGTATTTGAAATTAAATAAAACATTTACTTTTCAAGATTTCAATTCAGAAATAGCTCAAAATAATTCCGAATTTCAATTAACAAAAGAGCTAAAATAGAAGATCTACTAGATCAAAACGTGTCGCCGTTTGAGCTTGTAGATCAGCAATTTTTTACTGTATGCATTGTGGCCCTGTGGAGTGAGTGTGGAATATAGTTGCCCTCTCTCTCTGAGTCTCCATCATCAAAGTTTCCCACCCGTGCCCTATCCAAAAACTAGTTATAGATCTCATTGACACTTAAGACACAACAGAGTTGATAATATCGCCACATGCAGTTGAATGCAATTTGCAAATTGCATTATTCAAGAGAGAGAAGTTGATTTCAGTCAATAGCACAGTAGAGATGATGATAATCTAATGTGATTAGTGTGTAGTTCAACAACAAGTTCCAACATCTCCAACCAGACATCACATACAGCTGGTTACATATCCAACCAGACCAGTATGTTTGGTGGACTAACTTTTTTCCACATTAAACCGTGGAGAGTTAAATCAATTCATTTTGATTGATTGATTGATTGATTGATTGAAATATTTATTAACAGTTTGCAGAATTACAGTACATTTCAAGCACAAACTCAATACAAAGACTGTTAACTGTGAGTGGACGACCCAATTAAGCATTACACTTGTTTACAAGAGGGTCCACCTTGTTCAATTCATCAAAACATTTAGAGACATACAAATAGACACTTCTATATAGCTAAAGAACAGAACAGGAATTCATCATATAGGAAGCAAAAAGGGAAAGGATACATATACAGTGAGGGGAAAGGGGGGGCGGTGGGGGGGATTCAGATTTTACAGAGGCCAGTTTCGAATTGCAGCCGTCCGTAGGTGCCCTTTGAGAGCGGTTTTGAAGGAGTCAAGGGATTCACATGTCTTAATGACTGTTGGTAGGGCGTTCCACATTTCAACAGGTGTCAGGAGGAAAAACAGCTTAAATATTGGCCTCTTAAAAGATGTGTAAACTAAAGTTACTAAACCGGTGAATTACACTGAATGAGCTACAGTCTATGAACTAATAACCCTCAGGAAGTAATAAAATGCATGGGTTATAATTGTTTTTTTTGAGCCTCTAAAATGTCAATTTCAGTCACCAGTTTAATAGAAGCTGTGTTTGCAGGCCTGTTTCTGGTTGTGTCCACTTGAGGGCGACAGAGATGACCGTTGAATAAAAAACAGAGGCGTCTGACTTTGATTGATTGAAATATCATGTATTAACAGTTTGCAGAATTACAGTACATTTCAAGAACAAACTCAATACAAAGACTGTTAACTGTGAGTGGACGACACTATAAAGCATTATCATTTCAAAGTGAGAATATAATACTTTTATGTATCACCCTAAAATTAACCTGACATGAAAGCAGTCTTTGCGGAATGAGCTATTTAAAGTATTTTGGTGCGCATGCATCCTTGGATTTCTTTCTGACAAGCAGTCCATGCGTTCTTTCAAGTGTATAGGCTACTCTCGTTAATTGTTTGTTTTATAGCTATATATCTCTCTCTCCTTCGTAATATGTGCCGTTAGAATGTCAACAATAAGCAGCACGCGGCTATATATAATCAAAGCGAACGATGCTCGACTTGTAGCCTACAATGCCAGCCAGTGGCAGTGGGCATATAGCCTATTGATTGATTGATTGAAATATTTATTAACAGTTTGTAGAATTTACAGTACATTTTAAGCACAAACTCAATACAAAGACTGTCAACTGTGAGTGGACGACCCAATTAAGCATTACACTTGTTTACAACAGGGTCCACATTGTTCAATTCATCAAAACATTTAAAGACATACAAACATTTAGAGACATACAAATAGACATTTCTATGTAGCTAAATTCATCATATGGGAAGCAAAAAAGGGAAAAGATACAATATACAGTGAGGGAAAATGGGGTGGGGGGGATTCAGATTTTACAGAGGCCAGTTTCGAATTGCAGCCATCCGTAGGTGCCCTTTGAGAGCGGTTTTGAAGGAGTCAAGGGATTCACATGTCTTAATGACTGTTGGTAGGGCGTTCCACATTTTGGTGGCATAGGAGCGAAAAGAATTTAGTCCCTTGTTTGTGCCGAATCTGGGTTGTACATGGTTTGTTGTACTCCCTCTGGTGTTGTGGGTGTGGACTTCGTTTACACTAAGGAAGTATTTAGACAGGTACATGGGTATCTTGGTGGTGTATCGAATCTTGTGGACCAGACCCATTGCAAGATGCTGTACTCTGTCGTCGACCCTAAGCCATCCCAGCCTGTCAAAGTGGGCAGGGGTGAGGTGGGTTCGGGGGGTGAGGCCAAGTAGGAGCCTGACCAGTTTGTTTTGGGAGGTCTGGAGCCTTGTTTTAAGGGCCTTTGAGGTGCTGTGGTACCAAGAGGTGGATGCATAGTCAAAGAAACCTTGTACGAGGGCTCCTGTTAAGGTCTTCAAGGTGTTTTTGCTGACCAGTGAGGAGATCCTGTAAAGGAATCTTGTTCTTTGATTGACTTTTTTGATTACGTTGGTGGCCATCTTATCACCGGAAAGATTGGCCTCCAGGATGGAACCTAGGTAGGTAATTTGATCTTTTCGTGTGATAATATTGTCACCCACTCTAACCAAGAAGCCATCTGCCTTGCTGAGATTACTATTTGATCCGAAGAGGATGGATTCAGTTTTTCCCAGGTGTAAGGATAGTTTGTTATCAGCGAGCCAGGTGCAGATTCTACCGAGTTCAGAGCTGAGGGTCTTTTCAACCTGCAGTTTGTTCCTGTCCGAGACCAGCAGTGCTGAGTCATCTGCGAACAGGAACAAGTTGCAGTCACAAGCTGAAGTCATGTCGTTAACATATATTAGGAACAGTAAAGGCCCTAGTATGCTTCCTTGTGGGACGCCACAGCTCACTGGGAGGGGAGGGGACAGTGTTCCGTTCACCTCCACCATCTGTTCTCTCCCCTCCAGGTAGGATTGCATCCAGCTCACTGATGTGCTATCAAAACCAATAGCTTTAAGCTTGTTAACCAGTATGGAGTGGTTCACGGTGTCAAAAGCCTTTTGGAGGTCCAGCATGACCATGCCGCAGTATTTTCCAGCGTCCACCTCGTGTTTGATGTGGTCGCTCAAATAGAGGAGGCATGTGTCAGTGGAGTGGGATGTTCTGAAACCAGATTGGAACTCGTACAGCAATTTATTAGTGGCAAGATACTTTTCAACCTGTTCATAGACTATTTTTTCCATCACTTTCGAGATGGAGCTTAGAATAGAAATAGGGCGGTAGTTGCCGGGTTCTAATTTACTCCCTTTTTTGTACAAGGGGGTTACTTTGGCCAGTTTAAAATCTTGGGGGACCTGTCCCTGTTTGATGGAGAGGTTAACTATGTGGGTGATGACTGGAGCTATGGAAAAAGCTGAGTCTCTGAGAAATTTGGAGGGGATATTGTCATGGCCAGTGGCCTTGTGGGGTTGTAGGGCACTCAGTTTTTTAAGTACCTCCTCGGTTGTTACCATTGCCATTTTGAAATCATCTTTACAAACACCAAGGTTTTTATACACCACGAATGATCCACGATAGCACATGGCTAATTAACATATATTTAAATTAGTATGCAAATTAGCCATGCGGCATATGCCACATGGAAAGAGTGCACAATGCGTAACATAACATAGCTTACTCGTTTTTCATTGCATGTCAGATAAGACAACATTACAATTTACAATGTAGGCATTTAGCAGACGCTCTTAATCCAGAGCGACTTACATTAAGCAAGAACAAAAAAGCATGGGAATACATGATACAATGATACAAACATAATGAAACATTACTTACACACGATGCTTGACTTGAATGAATAACATACATATGATACTACCATAGAATACAAGTGTGATGCCGCCTACCGAACACCATCAGTGATATTGTATTACTAATGAATAAAAACAAAAAAAAAAAAAACAGTGCAGTAATATTTTTTATAGTAGGCCTAGGCCTATATACAACAATTTAGGCCTAGTAAATATATCATATATCATCAAATAAATGTTTAACAAAATATTCTTTATTTTGGGGTCTGAGAGGCTAGATTTAATTGAAAGGTGGTCCATGGCTCATATTCCTCATAATGTCAATTGATTATATATTGATATGAGAAAGGTTTAAAACCACTGATGAGATATTTCTGCCTGACAGCAACGATATAATTGCCTAGGTTTACTTAAAATAGTTAGAAATAGTGCTTTTTAGCTTGTAAACATAATATAAAATACAACTTTTTAGGTAGTTTTAACTTGTAGCATATAAATCGTAGCTTGTAATGCCCATTAGAGCTATGGACCAGAGCTAGACTACACCATGATATATTATTAGGAGTCCAATAGCGTTGCATTGTGAATAAAAAGCCAGCCACAGTGTGGTAGGTTTGATTGATTGATTGATTGAAATATTTATTAACAGTTTGTAGAATTTACAGTACATTTTAAGCACAAACTCAATACAAAGACTGTCAACTGTGAGTGGACGACCCAATTAAGCATTACACTTGTTTACAACAGGGTCCACATTGTTCAATTCATCAGTGTGTAATGCTGAAGGTTTAATCACAGGGCTGTCTGCTTCATGTATTTATGATTAAATAAACGTGCATTCTGGTATTGTGAATCAATGATTGAGAAAAACATCAGAGGGGTTTGAACCCGTGAAGTTATATAAAGTTAGTTTTCAAAAGTCGGGTGTTTAGACCGCTAGACTACTGAGGACGCTGCCAGGAAGGTGACTAAGTTCTCTATTGACTATTTAAGCCGTGACGTAACCCGCTTCCGGGTCTTACTCAAGAAAGCTCACGTCATACATTTTCTTGTTTACACTTTACGGTTACATTAATAATTCTACTCGAGTTGGAAGCATTAAGACCCATTTTAACCCTCAATGGCTTCCTTTCTGAAAAATAACGTTATTGTAAAAAATAAAAAAAATAAAAAAGATTCACGCGTTCAGAATCATATGTAGCTATAGAGGCGGACGGGACCCGGATGTAACGTAGAAGGACTACAATGACTACAAGAAAATCGCGGCAAAAAACTCGCGGGCGTGGCCTCACGTCACACCGGAAGGAAGTGACGGCCCCCTTCAAATACGGAAGAGAAACGTGGAGGGAGGTTTGGTCGGTGTTTGTTGGATAGTTGCCACGTCACACCGGAAGGAAGTGACGGCCCCCTTCAAATACGGAAGAGAAACGTGGAGGTGGGTTTGGTCAGTGTTTGTTGGATAGTTGCCACGTCACCATGTCCGCCGCCTCGTCGTCGTGTCCGCAGCAGCAAGGTAAGCAATGAAATGTTATTTAATACTTAAACGTTGTTGTTGTTGTTGTTCAAACATCTGTTATCACTTTATATGATGTTACTAGTTGTGATGTTTATATATTATGTTCGTACTACTTTGTAACACCGTGTTCCAGTAGCCGAACGGTTAGCGTCGGGGGTTAGTGAACCAAAGGGCCCGGGTTCTAGTCCCACTCGAGGACTGTGAGTTTTTCTTCTTTCTTACCAAAAAACACAATTATTTTTAGCATCTCGTCGAGTACCATTATTCATTCAGTATTTGATCCTCAAATGGTGGTCTGTGGCTCAGATACTGAATGAATAAAGGACCTAGACTTTAAGCAAAAACAGTTTTGTTTGTTAAGAAGAAAACAAACTCAGTCCTCGACTGGGAAGTGAACCCGGGCCCCGCCGATGTTCACTAACCATCGACTCTAACCATTGGGCTACTGGATCACTGTTTTGTAGAGTAGTATTATCATTTATAAACACAACAAGTAACTTCATAGGCGACATGTTTGAGCCACAGACTACCATTTTGACTCTCACAATGGTGGTCCGTGGCTCAAATGCTGAATAAATGATCGACTAGAGGTGAAAAGAGCTAACCTGACGCTGCCAGATCCAAGAAGCTTGCTACACAAATTTGTCTCACAGCTTAATACCGCCCCCATCTGGCAGCGTCCGGTTAGAAAAGAGTTTTGTTTGGTTGGTTAAAAGCACAAACATTCTGGTAAATTGTCGGGAAGCAAACAAACATTCTTTGAAATTGGCCGGAAAAGATCCCAGGCACTAATGTTAATAAGGCACAGTCACTAACCGCTCTCCTACAGTAATACATACAACACATCAACATGGTACAAACAAAGGATTAAAAGCAATCTTCTACATTCTCTATTTTTTTGGGAAATTAAGCAGATGCTTAACAATTAAACTATTGAGAGTGTAAATATCTACTATTGGAGTCCATTTGGTTACCTAAATTAAATTGCTCTGTATTGTGACAGTAATCATTGCTATAGAGTGTGTTCAGTAACGGTGTTAAATAGCTCTATAGTGTGACAGTAATCATTGCTATAGAGTGTGTGTTCAGTTACAGTGTTAAATAATTCTATAGTGTGACAGTAATCATTGCTAGAGTGTGTTCAGTAACAGTGTTAAATAGCTTTATAGTGTGACAGTAATCATTGCTAGAGTGTGTTCAGTAACAGTGTTAAATAGCTTTATAGTGTGACAGTAATCATTGCTATAGACTAGAGTCTGTTCAGAAACAGTGTTAAATAGCTCTATATTGTGACAGTAATCATTGCTATAGAGTCTGTTCAGAAACAGTGTTAAATAGCTCTATATTGTTACAGTAATCATTGCTATAGAGTGTGTGTTCAGTAACAGTGTTAAATAATTCTATAGTGTGACAGTAATCATTGCTAGAATGTGTGTTCAGTAACAGTATTAAATAGCTCTATATTGTGACAATAATCATTGCTATAGTGTTTGTTCAGTAACAGAGAGAACTTTTTCTGAAACGGCAATTTTATCCAATCAGGAACGCAGTCAGGATACAGATTAAACAAGTGGAATTGTAATGTAACAGACACAAATAGAACTGGAACATTAAGCTCATAAATAGCTACTTTCTCCTGATTGGCTGAAAATGTGTCACATACCTGATTCTTCACACTGTCACAATAACTTTGTAATGCTACTGATGTTTGTGTGCAATATTTGAGCTGACAGGCCTTTTTATGTCAATCAATCAAGTCACCTTAATTCAAGTGATAGATTATATACAGGGGCATGCCATACATGCACAGTAGAGCTGGGACTCGATTTTTTTTTTTAATCTAATTAATCAGAGGCTTTGCGATTAATTCATCTAGATTAATCGCATTTTAATCGCATATCAATATTCAACCCGAGAACAGCGAGAAACCGTTTTTTTAATGTTTTTTGGTATCCCAGTGAATCAATGAATAGTGACTACAGGATACCACTCATTTTCAACATTTTACTGTCATTAATATACCTGTTGTGGAAATAATAATAAAAGTCACCCCATTCTGTGTTGCCTAGAACTGGAGGTCTGAAAAAAAAATTGTAACAGTAACAAGTACATCTCAGTGACATTACAGGACTAAGGAGCTGTACTTACTTCATATTGTTACTGTTTTTTGTCAGACCTCCAGTTCTAGGCAACACAAAATGGGGTGACTTTTTATTATTTCAAGTTTTCAGTACTATAGAAAAGCGCCCAGTGAGAAATGTTCCTCGGTGAAAAAAAAAGTGCGATTAATTTATCTGTAGTTAATCGCGATTAATTTTTCTGTAGTTAATTAATCTAAATTAATCGCAATTAGTCCCGGCCCTACTGCACAGCCTTTGTGATCTACTGGTAGATCACAATGTAAATGTGGGCACCCCTGCAATACAGGATTCCTGTCCAGAATTGTTTTATTAAATATAGAGGGTTTAAGTCGTTCTAAATGTGTGTTTCTTTTTCTGTCTTTCTTTCTTAGGACGGAGATCAAGGTAGACAGCTAGCCTGCCTGCAACTTGAATGAGGTGTGTAAACATTTATTTCACGGGTGTGGGTGTTGACCTTGGCTTTTGTGTTCTCCAGATGTTTTTTTAAAGGAGTGTCCTGTCCAGTGCAACTCCAAGTTACATGGGGTGGGTATGGTTGGAGAGTTTGTGACCATCCCAAGTGACGCTCAGTTATTTTTCCCCATCTCGGTTCCTCAGGTGGAATCTGCATAGTTGGGTTTTTGATGGGTTGGGTTTCAGGTGGTTGTATTGTAGTAGCTTGACATTTCTTGGAGGGCACTTTCAAGGACAGACTCAATCTTCTGGAAGTCTGCTTGTTGGGTGGTAATGCAGAGGTCGTTGGTGTAGATGAAACGCTGGCATTCTGTGGGTAGTGGCTGGACGTTTGTGTAGATATTGAAAAGGAGGGGGGGCGAGCACGCTACCTTGTGGGAGGCCGTTCTTTTGGGCTTTCCATTTACTCCTCTGGTCATTTAACTGGACATAGAAGCGCCTGTTGTTGAGGAGGCTTTTCCTGACCATTGTGCAGTGTTGGACAGTGTCGTAGGCAGCAGAGAGATCTCTGAATGCTGCTCCAGTTATTTGTTTTCCCTCAAACCCATCCTCAATGTGTTGGGTGAGGTTGAGCTCTGTCCAGCACAGGAGCGGCCGGGACGGAAACCAGCTTGGTCTTTAGTCAGCTTGGTATCTATGAGTGGCAACGAGGCGTTGGAGTAGCAGCCTCTCATAGAGCTTGTAGGTGATGCATAGGAGGGAAATGGGTCGGTAGCTCTTTGGGGATAATGGGTCTTTGCCAGGTTTAGGGATTGCAACCACTTTGGCCTTTTTCCAGACAGAAGGGATGGTTTTCTGTGCTATGCATGTGTTCAGCATCCCCACAAGCCAGGTCTTTGCGTTGGGTCCCAGGTGCTGTATCATTTCTGCCAGTAGGTCATCAATCCCTGCTGCTTTTCCGGGTTTCAACTTTCCCATTGCAGTTTAAAATTCTTCTAGGTCGAAGGGTTTGTTTTAAGGGCTGGCTGATTGTGGTTGGTCCGATACCACTGTGCGATGGTATTCTCCTGTGGGTCGGTGGCGGTCTTGGTCACAACTGGTGGCCAACAGTTGTAACCAACACCGCCACCGACCCACATAGAATACCATCGCACAGTGGTATCAGACCAACCACAATCAGCCAGCCCTCAAACCAAACCCTTCGACTTAGAAGAACGTGAAACTGCAATGGGAAAGTTGAAACCCGGAAAAGCAGCAGGGATTGATGGCATACTGGCAGAAATGATACAGCACCTGGGACCTATCGCAAGGACCTGGCTTGTGGGGATGCTGAACACATGCATAGCACAGAAAACCATCCCTTCTGTTTGGAAAAAGGCTGGAGTAGTTGCAATCCCTAAACCTGGCAAAGACCCATTATCCCCGAAGAGCTACCGACCCATTTCCCTCCTCTGCATCACCTACAAGCTCTATGAGAGGCACTACAATTTCTGAACAGACTATATTTACATCAATATGTCTGGGTCCCCACCTACTCACTCAGGGTTGACGTGTCACACCTGCAGTGATGGGAGGGGCACCAAAATGTGGTATTTTGATTGTTTAATGGGGGCACTCCCTTAGTATAAAAGTGTATGTTTTGTGTACACATGACCTGATGAAGATCAAATGGATCGAAACGCTGTCAGTATTTCAACAAAGAACGTCTTTCTTATACCTGTGGTGTGCGGGCTCCATCCAATACCTACACCAGTTGTGATGCAACAGAGTTTGCTGTGACCGTTGTGAATTATGGGTGGTGTGGTTTTTGCCAAGACGGTGGATTGTGGCCCATGCCTTCCTGCTGTTATTTGTCATGTTGGTGTTCTCTATATCTTTTCGTCCTGGGCATGACGTTAAACTGTTCCGTTCGAGAGGACCAGCGACCCTCGAATGTAAACGGCCACGAAAGGAAATTATGTGTGTGAGAGGTGTTCTCTATAGGTTGGGTTTCAGGTGGTTGTATTGTAGTAGCTTGACATTTCTTGGAGGGCACTTTCAAGGACAGACTCAATCTTCTGGAAGTCTGCTTGTTGGGTCGTAATGCAGAGGTTGTCGGCGTAGATGAAACGCTGGCATTAGGCATTGGGTAGTGGCTGGTCGTTTGTGTAGATATTGAAAAGGAGGGGGGCGAGCACGCTACCTTGTTGGAGGCCGTTCTTTTGGGCTTTCCATTTACTCCTCTGGTCATTTAACTGGACATAGAAGCGCCTGTTGTTGAGGAGGCTTTTCCTGACCATTGTGCGGTGTTGGACAGTGTCGTAGGCAGCAGAGAGATCTCTGAATGCTGCTCCAGTTATTTGTTTCCCCTCAAACCCATCCTCAATGTGTTGGGTGAGGTTGAGCTCTGTCCAGCACAGGAGCGGCTGGGACGGAAACCAGCTTGGTCTTTAGTCAGCTTGGTATCTATGAGTGGCAACAAGGCGTTGGAGTAGCAGCTTCTCATATAGCCTTGTAGGTGATGCATAGGGAAATGGGTCGGTAGCTCTTTGTGGATAATGGGTCTATGCCAGGTTTAGGGATTGCAACCACGTTGGCCTTTTCCCAGACAGAAGGGATGGTTTTCTGTGCTATGCATGTGTTCAGCATCCCCACAAGCCAGGTCTTTGCGTTGGGTCCCAGGTGCTGTAACATTTCTGCCAGTAGGTCATCAATCCCTGCTGCTTTTCCGGGTTTCAACTTTCCCATTGCAGTTTCAAGTTCTTCTAGGTCGAAGGGTTTGGTTTGAGCGCTGGCTGATTGTGGTTGGTCTGATACCACTGTGCGATGGTATTCTCCTGTGGGTCGGTGGCGGTCTTGGTCACAACTGGTGGCCAACAGTTGTAACCAACACCGCCACCGACCCACATAGAATACCATCGCACAGTGGTATCAGACCAACCACAATCAGCCAGCCCTCAAACCAAACCCTTCGACTTAGAAGAACGTGAAACTGCAATGGGAAAGTTGAAACCCGGAAAAGCAGCAGGGATTGATGGCATACTGGCAGAAATGATACAGCACCTGGGACCTATCGCAAGGACCTGGCTTGTGGGGATGCTGAACACATGCATAGCACAGAAAACCATCCCTTCTGTTTGGAAAAAGGCTGGAGTAGTTGCAATCCCTAAACCTGGCAAAGACCCATTATCCCCGAAGAGCTACCGACCCATTTCCCTCCTCTGCATCACCTACAAGCTCTATGAGAGGCACTACAATTTCTGAACAGACTATATTTACATCAATATGTCTGGGTCCCCACCTACTCACTCAGGGTTGACGTGTCACACCTGCAGTGATGGGAGGGGCACCAAAATGTGGTATTTTGATTGTTTAATGGGGGCACTCCCTTAGTATAAAAGTGTATGTTTTGTGTACACATGACCTGATGAAGATCAAATGGATCGAAACGCTGTCAGTATTTCAACAAAGAACGTCTTTCTTATACCTGTGGTGTGCGGGCTCCATCCAATACCTACACCAGTTGTGATGCAACAGAGTTTGCTGTGACCGTTGTGAATTATGGGTGGTGTGGTTTTTGCCAAGACGGTGGATTGTGGCCCATGCCTTCCTGCTGTTATTTGACATGTTGGTGTTCTCTATATCTTTTCGTCCTGGGCATGACGTTAAACTGTTCCGTTCGAGAGGACCAGCGACCCTCGAATGTAAACGGCCACGAAAGGAAATTATGTGTGTGAGAGGTGTTCTCTATAGGTTGGGTTTCAGGTGGTTGTATTGTAGTAGCTTGACATTTCTTGGAGGGCACTTTCAAGGACAGACTCAATCTTCTGGAAGTCTGCTTGTTGGGTCGTAATGCAGAGGTTGTCGGCGTAGATGAAACGCTGGCATTAGGCATTGGGTAGTGGCTGGTCGTTTGTGTAGATATTGAAAAGGAGGGGGGCGAGCACGCTACCTTGTTGGAGGCCGTTCTTTTGGGCTTTCCATTTACTCCTCTGGTCATTTAACTGGACATAGAAGCGCCTGTTGTTGAGGAGGCTTTTCCTGACCATTGTGCGGTGTTGGACAGTGTCGTAGGCAGCAGAGAGATCTCTGAATGCTGCTCCAGTTATTTGTTTCCCCTCAAACCCATCCTCAATGTGTTGGGTGAGGTTGAGCTCTGTCCAGCACAGGAGCGGCTGGGACGGAAACCAGCTTGGTCTTTAGTCAGCTTGGTATCTATGAGTGGCAACAAGGCGTTGGAGTAGCAGCTTCTCATATAGCCTTGTAGGTGATGCAGAGGGAAATGGGTCGGTAGCTCTTTGTGGATAATGGGTCTTTGCCAGGTTTAGGGATTGCAACCACTTTGGCCTTTTCCCAGACAGAAGGGATGGTTTTCTGTGCTATGCATGTGTTCAGCATCCCCACAAGCCAGGTCTTTGCGTTGGGTCCCAGGTGCTGTAACATTTCTGCCAGTAGGTCATCAATCCCTGCTGCTTTTCCGGGTTTCAACTTTCCCATTGCGGTTTCAAGTTCTTCTAGGTCGAAGGGTTTGGTTTGAGGGCTGGCTGATTGTGGTTGGTCTGATACCACTGTGCGATGGTATTCTCCTGTGGGTCGGTGGCGGTGTTGGTCACAACTGGTGGCCAACAGTTGTAACCAACACCGCCACCGACCCACATAGAATACCATCGCACAGTGGTATCAGACCAACCACAATCAGCCAGCCCTCAAACCAAACCCTTCGACTTAGAAGAACGTGAAACTGCAATGGGAAAGTTGAAACCCGGAAAAGCAGCAGGGATTGATGGCATACTGGCAGAAATGATACAGCACCTGGGACCTATCGCAAGGACCTGGCTTGTGGGAATGCTGAACACATGCATAGCACAGAAAACCATCCCTTCTGTTTGGAAAAAGGCTGGAGTAGTTGCAATCCCTAAACCTGGCAAAGACCCATTATCCCCGAAGAGCTACCGACCCATTTCCCTCCTCTGCATCACCTACAAGCTCTATGAGAGGCACTACAATTTCTGAACAGACTATATTTACATCAATATGTCTGGGTCCCCACCTACTCACTCAGGGTTGACGTGTCACACCTGCAGTGATGGGAGGGGCACCAAAATGTGGTATTTTGATTGTTTAATGGGGGCACTCCCTTAGTATAAAAGTGTATGTTTTGTGTACACATGACCTGATGAAGATCAAATGGATCGAAACGCTGTCAGTATTTCAACAAAGAACGTCTTTCTTATACCTGTGGTGTGCGGGCTCCATCCAATACCTACACCAGTTGTGATGCAACAGAGTTTGCTGTGACCGTTGTGAATTATGGGTGGTGTGGTTTTTGCGAAGACGGTGGATTGTGGCCCATGCCTTCCTGCTGTTATTTGACATGTTGGTGTTCTCTATATCTTTTCGTCCTGGGCATGACGTTAAACTGTTCCGTTCGAGAGGACCAGCGACCCTCGAATGTAAACGGCCACGAAAGGAAATTATGTGTGTGAGAGGTGTTCTCTATAGGTTGGGTTTCAGGTGGTTGTATTGTAGTAGCTTGACATTTCTTGGAGGGCACTTTCAAGGACAGACTCAATCTTCTGGAAGTCTGCTTGTTGGGTCGTAATGCAGAGGTTGTCGGCGTAGATGAAACGCTGGCATTAGGCATTGGGTAGTGGCTGGTCGTTTGTGTAGATATTGAAAAGGAGGGGGGCGAGCACGCTACCTTGTTGGAGGCCGTTCTTTTGGGCTTTCCATTTACTCCTCTGGTCATTTAACTGGACATAGAAGCGCCTGTTGTTGAGGAGGCTTTTCCTGACCATTGTGCGGTGTTGGACAGTGTCGTAGGCAGCAGAGAGATCTCTGAATGCTGCTCCAGTTATTTGTTTCCCCTCAAACCCATCCTCAATGTGTTGGGTGAGGTTGAGCTCTGTCCAGCACAGGAGCGGCTGGGACGGAAACCAGCTTGGTCTTTAGTCAGCTTGGTATCTATGAGTGGCAACAAGGCGTTGGAGTAGCAGCTTCTCATATAGCCTTGTAGGTGATGCAGAGGGAAATGGGTCGGTAGCTCTTTGTGGATAATGGGTCTTTGCCAGGTTTAGGGATTGCAACCACTTTGGCCTTTTCCCAGACAGAAGGGATGGTTTTCTGTGCTATGCATGTGTTCAGCATCCCCACAAGCCAGGTCTTTGCGTTGGGTCCCAGGTGCTGTAACATTTCTGCCAGTAGGTCATCAATCCCTGCTGCTTTTCCGGGTTTCAACTTTCCCATTGCGGTTTCAAGTTCTTCTAGGTCGAAGGGTTTGGTTTGAGGGCTGGCTGATTGTGGTTGGTCTGATACCACTGTGCGATGGTATTCTCCTGTGGGTCGGTGGCGGTCTTGGTCACAACTGGTGGCCAACAGTTGTAACCAACACCGCCACCGACCCACATAGAATACCATCGCACAGTGGTATCAGACCAACCACAATCAGCCAGCCCTCAAACCAAACCCTTCGACTTAGAAGAACGTGAAACTGCAATGGGAAAGTTGAAACCCGGAAAAGCAGCAGGGATTGATGGCATACTGGCAGAAATGATACAGCACCTGGGACCTATCGCAAGGACCTGGCTTGTGGGGATGCTGAACACATGCATAGCACAGAAAACCATCCCTTCTGTTTGGAAAAAGGCTGGAGTAGTTGCAATCCCTAAACCTGGCAAAGACCCATTATCCCCGAAGAGCTACCGACCCATTTCCCTCCTGCATCACCTACAAGCTCTATGAGAGGCACTACAATTTCTGAACAGACTATATTTACATCAATATGTCTGGGTCCCCACCTACTCACTCAGGGTTGACGTGTCACACCTGCAGTGATGGGAGGGGCACCAAAATGTGGTATTTTGATTGTTTAATGGGGGCACTCCCTTAGTATAAAAGTGTATGTTTTGTGTACACATGACCTGATGAAGATCAAATGGATCGAAACGCTGTCAGTATTTCAACAAAGAACGTCTTTCTTATACCTGTGGTGTGCGGGCTCCATCCAATACCTACACCAGTTGTGATGCAACAGAGTTTGCTGTGACCGTTGTGAATTATGGGTGGTGTGGTTTTTGCGAAGACGGTGGATTGTGGCCCATGCCTTCCTGCTGTTATTTGACATGTTGGTGTTCTCTATATCTTTTCGTCCTGGGCATGACGTTAAACTGTTCCGTTCGAGAGGACCAGCGACCCTCGAATGTAAACGGCCACGAAAGGAAATTATGTGTGTGAGAGGTGTTCTCTATAGGTTGGGTTTCAGGTGGTTGTATTGTAGTAGCTTGACATTTCTTGGAGGGCACTTTCAAGGACAGACTCAATCTTCTGGAAGTCTGCTTGTTGTGTCGTAATGCAGAGGTTGTCGGCGTAGATGAAACGCTGGCATTAGGCATTGGGTAGTGGCTGGTCGTTTGTGTAGATATTGAAAAGGAGGGGGGCGAGCACGCTACCTTTTTGGAGGCCGTTCTTTTGGGCTTTCCATTTACTCCTCTGGTCATTTAACTGGACATAGAAGCGCCTGTTGTTGAGGAGGCTTTTCCTGACCATTGTGCGGTGTTGGACAGTGTCGTAGGCAGCAGAGAGATCTCTGAATGCTGCTCCAGTTATTTGTTTCCCCTCAAACCCATCCTCAATGTGTTGGGTGAGGTTGAGCTCTGTCCAGCACAGGAGCGGCTGGGACGG
This sequence comes from Protomyctophum parallelum, assembly GCF_964188405.1. Lineage (NCBI taxonomy): Eukaryota > Metazoa > Chordata > Actinopteri > Myctophiformes > Myctophidae > Protomyctophum > Protomyctophum parallelum. The sequence continues at coordinate 1,199,017 of NC_139718.1, read as the reverse complement.
AAACCAGCTTGGTCTTTAGTCAGCTTGGTATCTATGAGTGGCAACAAGGCGTTGGAGTAGCAGCTTCTCATATAGCCTTGTAGGTGATGCAGAGGAGGGAAATGGGTCGGTAGCTCTTTGAGGATGATGGGTCTTTGCCAGGTTTGGGGATTGCAACCACTTTGGCTTTTCTCCAGACAGAAGGGATGGTTTTCTGTGCCATGCATGTGTTCAGCATCCCCACGAGCCAGGTCTTTGCGTTAGGTTCCAGGTGCTGTATAATTTCTGCCAGTATGTCATCAATCCCTGCTGCTTTTCCGGGTTTCAACTTTCCCATTGCAGTTTTGAGTTCTTCTAGGTCGAAGGGTTTGGTTTGAGGGCTGGCTGATTGTGGTTGGTCTGATACCACTGTGCGATGGTATTCTCCTGTGGGTCGTGGCGGTGTTGGTTACGACTGTTGGCCACCAGTTGTGATGCAACAGAGTTCGCTGTGACCGTTGTGAATTATGGGTGGCTCCCTGAGGTCCTTGATCGCCATTGGGTCCAACAGTGGTCATTGAAGCGTGCACACACATGCACACATGCACCTACACACACAGGGGCACATGCGTATGCACACCTGGACCTTTAAATGAACAACAACACAAAAACTAAGGCACTGGTGTCGGACTTCTGGTTTACCGGAACGGGGTTCAACTCCCTGCAGTGCCCTGCTCAATGTGTTGTATTTCATTCATTGGTCCATGGTCTCAGGTCATTGAGCGGCGCGCTATAGTGTGCGATTCTTCATCATTGTTGAGGATTTTTTAAAGGTGAAAATCAAGGAAAAGCAAAAGGCTATAGTCCATGGTCACGGACCGCATACTGGTCAAGGTCATTTATACTGGTGAAGATCATTTACTAGTCTTCTAAAGGTCATTTATACTGGTGAAGATCATTTACTAGTCTTCTAAAGGTCATTTATACTGGTCAAGGTCAATTACTAGTCTCATGAAGGTCATTTATACTGGTCACAGTCATATACTGGTCACGGTCATTTGTACTGGTGAAGGTCATTTATACTGGTCAAGGTCATTTGTACTTGTCAAGGTCATTTATACTGGTCAAGGTCATTTACTAGTCTTATTGAAGGTAATTTATACTGCTCAAGGTCATTGATATTGGTCAAGGTCATTAAGTGGCACGCTATAGTGCGCGATTCTTCATCATTGTTGAGGATTTGAAAAAAGGTTAAATTGCAGAAAAGCAAAAGGCTAAAGTCCATGGTCACGGAGGGCATACTATAGTATGTTGTTTTTCTTTTTTTTGGTGGTGTGCGGGCTCCATCCAATAACTACACCAGTTGTGATGCAATAGAGTTTGCTGTGACCGTTGTGAATTATGGGTGGTGTGGTCTTTGCCAAGATGGTGGATTGTGGCCCATGCCTTCCTGCTGTTATTTGTCATGTTGGTGTTCTCTATATCTTTTCGTCCTGGGCATGACGTTAAACTGTTCCGTTCGAGAGGACCGGCGACCCTCGAATGTAAACAGCCACGAAAGGAAACTATGTGTGTGTGTGAGGTGTTCTCTATCATTTCATTCCAGTACTACTACTTTGGGTAGTGGCTGGACGTTTGTGTAGATATTGAAAAGGAGGGGGGCGAGCACGCTACCTTGTGGGAGGCCGTTCTTTTTGGGCTTTCTATTTACTCCTCTGGTCATTTAACTGGACATAGAAGCGCCTGTTGTTGAGGAGGCTTGTGCTGACCATTGTGCGGTGTTGGACAGTGTCGTAGGCAGCAGAGAGATCTCTGAATGCTGCTCCAGTTATTTGTTTTCCCTCAAACCTGCATAGTTGGGTTTGTGTGTGTCTTTCTTTTTCTGTCTTTCTTTCTTAGGACGGAGATCAAGGTAGACGCCGTTGGAAGGCTCAACACAAGCCGATGCCCCTAGAGATCCATCCCAAAGCTTCCCTCAGGGAGCCCAGCAAGCCAGCTAGCCAGCAAGCCTGCCCAGTCAGCCAACGTAGCCAGTCAGCTCCGCCAGTCAGCCAGTGTAGAAAGTCAGGCTGCCAAGCCAGAGCATATCAGCCCTTACAGTCAGCCATTGCAGCCATACCAGCCTTGCTCAGTCAGCTCAGCCAGGCCTCTCTCGAGGCCTGGCTCTCTGTCTGCCTGGCCCGGTCTGCCCCGCCCTGCCTTGCAGCAACAGAACCAGCCTTCTGGCAAGCCAGCCAGCTCAGAATGCGAGCTGAGCAAGCCAGTGCAGCAGCAAGCCCAGACTAGGTTACCGCAGCCTTACTGTGCAGCCACAGCCACTCAGCCCAGACCAGCAGGAGCTGGCCAGGCTCCAACCCTTGCAGCGCAGCCTTAGGCCGGATAGTCCCCCTGCCTGCACTTTGTTGCCTTCCTGGCCTGTCTGCCTGCCTAGGCGCCTCGGTCTTCCTGTCTGTCTGCCTTGGCCTGCCGGTCTGAAACTGGTTTAGACTAACTGCGTGCTTGCCAGCTGCGCTGGCTTGCTGAGCTCGTATTCTGAGCTGGCTGGCTTGCTAGCAAGGCTGGTTCTGTTGCTGCAAGGCAGGGCAGGGCAGACCGGGCCAGGCAGACAGAGAGCCAGGCCTCGAGAGAGGCCTGGCTGAGCTGACTGAGCAAGGCTGGTATGGCTGCAATGGCGGACTGCAAGAGCTGATATGCTCTGGCTTGTCAGCCTGACTTTCTACACTGGCTGACTGGCGGAGCTGGCTGGCTGCGTTGGCTGACTGGGCGGGCTTGCTGGCTAGCTGGCTTGCTGGGCTCCCTGAGGGAAGCTTTGGGATGGATCTCTAGGGGCATCGGCTTGTGTTGAGCCTTCCAACGGCGTCTACCTTGATCTTCATCCTAAGAAAGACAGACAGAAAAAGAAAGACACACACAAAGTCAACTATGCAGCTTCCACATGAGGAAGGCAGGCAGGAAGGCAGGCAGGCACTAGCTGCCTGCGTGCTTGCTTCGCCCTCCAGTTTCTGCTCCAGTTATTTGTTTTCCCTCAAACCCATCCTCAATGTGTTGGGTGAGGTTGAGCTCTGTCCAGCACAGGCCGGGACGGAAACCAGCTTGGTCTTTAGTCAGCTTGGTGTCTATGAGTGGCATGAGGTGTTGGAGTAGCAGCCTCTCTTGTAGGTGATGCAGAGAAGGGAAATGGGTCGGTAGCTCTTTGAGGATGATGGGTCTTTGCCAGGTTTGGGGATTGCAACCACTTTGGCCTTTCTCCAGACAGAAGGGATGGTTTTCTGTGCCATGCATGTGTTCAGCATCCCCACGAGCCAGGTCTTTGCGTTAGGTTCCAGGTGCTGTATAATTTCTGCCAGTATGTCATCAATCCCTGCTGCTTTTCCGGGTTTCAACTTTCCCATTGCAGTTTTGAGTTCTTCTAGGTCGAAGGGTTTGGTTTGAGGGCTGGCTGATTGTGGTTGGTCTGATACCACTGTGCGATGGTATTCTCCTGTGGGTCGTGGCGGTGTTGGTTACGACTGTTGGCCACCAGTTGTGATGCAACAGAGTTCGCTGTGACCGTTGTGAATTATGGGTGGCTCCCTGAGGTCCTTGATCGCCATTGGGTCCAACAGTGGTCATTGAAGCGTGCACACACATGCACACATGCACCTACACACACAGGGGCACATGCGTATGCACACCTGGACCTTTAAATGAACAACAACACAAAAACTAAGGCACTGGTGTCGGACTTCTGGTTTACCGGAACGGGGTTCAACTCCCTGCAGTGCCCTGCTCAATGTGTTGTATTTCATTCATTGGTCCATGGTCTCAGGTCATTGAGCGGCGCGCTATAGTGTGCGATTCTTCATCATTGTTGAGGATTTTTTAAAGGTGAAAATCAAGGAAAAGCAAAAGGCTATAGTCCATGGTCACGGACCGCATACTGGTCAAGGTCATTTATACTGGTGAAGATCATTTACTAGTCTTCTAAAGGTCATTTATACTGGTGAAGATCATTTACTAGTCTTCTAAAGGTCATTTATACTGGTCAAGGTCAATTACTAGTCTCATGAAGGTAATTTATACTGGTCACAGTCATATACTGGTCACGGTCATTTCTACTGGTGAAGGTCATTTATACTGGTCAAGGTCATTTGTACTTGTCAAGGTCATTTATACTGGTCAAGGTCATTTACTAGTCTTATTGAAGGTAATTTATACTGCTCAAGGTCATTGATATTGGTCAAGGTCATTAAGTGGCACGCTATAGTGCGCGATTCTTCATCATTGTTGAGGATTTGAAAAAAGGTTAAATTGCAGAAAAGCAAAAGGCTAAAGTCCATGGTCACGGAGGGCATACTATAGTATGTTGTTTTTCTTTTTTTTGGTGGTGTGCGGGCTCCATCCAATAACTACACCAGTTGTGATGCAATAGAGTTTGCTGTGACCGTTGTGAATTATGGGTGGTGTGGTCTTTGCCAAGACGGTGGATTGTGGCCCATGCCTTCCTGCTGTTATTTGTCATGTTGGTGTTCTCTATATCTTTTCGTCCTGGGCATGACGTTAAACTGTTCCGTTCGAGAGGACCGGCGACCCTCGAATGTAAACAGCCACGAAAGGAAACTATGTGTGTGTGTGAGGTGTTCTCTATCATTTCATTCCAGTACTACTACTTTGGGTAGTGGCTGGACGTTTGTGTAGATATTGAAAAGGAGGGGGGCGAGCACGCTACCTTGTGGGAGGCCGTTCTTTTTGGGCTTTCTATTTACTCCTCTGGTCATTTAACTGGACATAGAAGCGCCTGTTGTTGAGGAGGCTTGTGCTGACCATTGTGCGGTGTTGGACAGTGTCGTAGGCAGCAGAGAGATCTCTGAATGCTGCTCCAGTTATTTGTTTTCCCTCAAACCTGCATAGTTGGGTTTGTGTGTGTCTTTCTTTTTCTGTCTTTCTTTCTTAGGACGGAGATCAAGGTAGACGCCGTTGGAAGGCTCAACACAAGCCGATGCCCCTAGAGATCCATCCCAAAGCTTCCCTCAGGGAGCCCAGCAAGCCAGCTAGCCAGCAAGCCTGCCCAGTCAGCCAACGTAGCCAGTCAGCTCCGCCAGTCAGCCAGTGTAGAAAGTCAGGCTGCCAAGCCAGAGCATATCAGCCCTTACAGTCAGCCATTGCAGCCATACCAGCCTTGCTCAGTCAGCTCAGCCAGGCCTCTCTCGAGGCCTGGCTCTCTGTCTGCCTGGCCCGGTCTGCCCCGCCCTGCCTTGCAGCAACAGAACCAGCCTTCTGGCAAGCCAGCCAGCTCAGAATGCGAGCTGAGCAAGCCAGTGCAGCAGCAAGCCCAGACTAGGTTACCGCAGCCTTACTGTGCAGCCACAGCCACTCAGCCCAGACCAGCAGGAGCTGGCCAGGCTCCAACCCTTGCAGCGCAGCCTTAGGCCGGATAGTCCCCCTGCCTGCACTTTGTTGCCTTCCTGGCCTGTCTGCCTGCCTAGGCGCCTCGGTCTTCCTGTCTGTCTGCCTTGGCCTGCCGGTCTGAAACTGGTTTAGACTAACTGCGTGCTTGCCAGCTGCGCTGGCTTGCTGAGCTCGTATTCTGAGCTGGCTGGCTTGCTAGCAAGGCTGGTTCTGTTGCTGCAAGGCAGGGCAGGGCAGACCGGGCCAGGCAGACAGAGAGCCAGGCCTCGAGAGAGGCCTGGCTGAGCTGACTGAGCAAGGCTGGTATGGCTGCAATGGCGGACTGCAAGAGCTGATATGCTCTGGCTTGTCAGCCTGACTTTCTACACTGGCTGACTGGCGGAGCTGGCTGGCTGCGTTGGCTGACTGGGCGGGCTTGCTGGCTAGCTGGCTTGCTGGGCTCCCTGAGGGAAGCTTTGGGATGGATCTCTAGGGGCATCGGCTTGTGTTGAGCCTTCCAACGGCGTCTACCTTGATCTTCATCCTAAGAAAGACAGACAGAAAAAGAAAGACACACACAAAGTCAACTATGCAGCTTCCACATGAGGAAGGCAGGCAGGAAGGCAGGCAGGCACTAGCTGCCTGCGTGCTTGCTTCGCCCTCCAGTTTCTGCTCCAGTTATTTGTTTTCCCTCAAACCCATCCTCAATGTGTTGGGTGAGGTTGAGCTCTGTCCAGCACAGGCCGGGACGGAAACCAGCTTGGTCTTTAGTCAGCTTGGTGTCTATGAGTGGCATGAGGTGTTGGAGTAGCAGCCTCTCTTGTAGGTGATGCAGAGAAGGGAAATGGGTCGGTAGCTCTTTGAGGATGATGGGTCTTTGCCAGGTTTGGGGATTGCAACCACTTTGGCCTTTCTCCAGACAGAAGGGATGGTTTTCTGTGCCATGCATGTGTTCAGCATCCCCACGAGCCAGGTCTTTGCGTTAGGTTCCAGGTGCTGTATCATTTCTGCCAGTATGTCATCAATCCCTGCTGCTTTTCCGGGTTTCAACTTTCCCATTGCAGTTTCGAGTTCTTCTAGGTCGAAGGGTTTGGTTTGAGGGCTGGCTGATTGTGGTTGGTCTGATACCACTGTGCGATGGTATTCTCCTGTGGGTCGGCGGCGTTGTTGGTTATGACTGTTGGCCACCAGTTGTGATGCAACAGAGTTCACTGTGACCGTTGTGAATTTTGGGTGGCTCCCTGAGGTCCTTGATCGCCATTGGGTCCAACAGTGGTCATTGAAGCGTGCACACACACATGCACACATGCACCTACACACGCACAGGCGCACATGCGTATGCACACCTGGACCTTTAAATGAACAACAACACAAAAACTAAGGCACTGGTGTCGGACTTCTGGTTTACCGGAACGGGGTTCAACTCCCTGCAGTGCCCTGCTCAATGTGTTGTATTTCATTCATTGGTCCATGGTCTCAGAGGTCATTGAGCGGCGCGCTATAGTGCGCGATTCTTCATCATTTTTGAGGATTTAAAAAAAGGCGAAAACCAAGGAAAAGCAAAAGGCTATAGTCCATGGTCACGGACTGCATACTGGTCAAGGTCATTCATACTGGTGAAGATCATTTACTAGTCTTATGAAGGTCATTTATACTGGTCACGGTCATTTACTAGTCTCATGAAGGTAATTTATACTGGTCAAGGTCATTTACTAGTCTCATGAAGGTAATTTATAATGCCTTCCTGCTGTTATTTGTCATGTTGGTGTTCTCTATATCTTTTCGTCCTGGGCATGACGTTAAACTGTTCCGTTCGAGAGGACCGGCGACCCTCGAATGTAAACAGCCACGAAAGGAAACTATGTGTGTGTGAGGTGTTCTCTATCATTTCATTCCAGTACTACTACTTTGGGTAGTGGCTGGACGTTTGTGTAGATATTGAAAAGGAGGGGGGCGAGCACGCTACCTTGTGGGAGGCCGTTCTTTTTGGGCTTTCTATTTACTCCTCTGGTCATTTAACTGGACATAGAAGCCCCTGTTGTTGAGGAGGCTTGTGCTGACCATTGTGCGGTGTTGGACAGTGTCGTAGGCAGCAGAGAGATCTCTGAATGCTGCTCCAGTTATTTGTTTTCCCTCAAACCTGCATAGTTGGGTTTGTGTGTGTCTTTCTTTTTCTGTCTTTCTTTCTTAGGACGGAGATCAAGGTAGACGCCGTTGGAAGGCTCAACACAAGCCGATGCCCCTAGAGATCCATCCCAAAGCTTCCCTCAGGGAGCCCAGCAAGCCAGCTAGCCAGCAAGCCTGCCCAGTCAGCCAATGTAGCCAGTCAGCTCCGCCAGTCAGCCAGTGTAGAAAGTCAGGCTGCCAAGCCAGAGCATATCAGCCCTTACAGTCAGCCATTGCAGCCATACCAGCCTTGCTCAGTCAGCTCAGCCAGGCCTCTCTCGAGGCCTGGCTCTCTGTCTGCCTGGCCCGGTCTGCCCCGCCCTGCCTTGCAGCAACAGAACCAGCCTTTCTGGCAAGCCAGCCAGCTCAGAATGCGAGCTGAGCAAGCCAGTGCAGCAGCAAGCCCAGACTAGGTTACCGCAGCCTTACTGTGCAGCCACAGCCACTCAGCCCAGACCAGCAGGAGCTGGCCAGGCTCCAACCCTTGCAGCGCAGCCTTAGGCCGGATAGTCCCCCTGCCTGCACTTTGTTGCCTTCCTGGCCTGTCTGCCTGCCTAGGCGCCTCGGTCTTCCTGTCTGTCTGCCTTGGCCTGCCGGTCTGAAACTGGTTTAGACTAACTGCGTGCTTGCCAGCTGCGCTGGCTTGCTGAGCTCGTATTCTGAGCTGGCTGGCTTGCTAGCAAGGCTGGTTCTGTTGCTGCAAGGCAGGGCAGGGCAGACCGGGCCAGGCAGACAGAGAGCCAGGCCTCGAGAGAGGCCTGGCTGAGCTGACTGAGCAAGGCTGGTATGGCTGCAATGGCGGACTGCAAGAGCTGATATGCTCTGGCTTGTCAGCCTGACTTTCTACACTGGCTGACTGGCGGAGCTGGCTGGCTGCGTTGGCTGACTGGGCGGGCTTGCTGGCTAGCTGGCTTGCTGGGCTCCCTGAGGGAAGCTTTGGGATGGATCTCTAGGGGCATCGGCTTGTGTTGAGCCTTCCAACGGCGTCTACCTTGATCTTCATCCTAAGAAAGACAGACAGAAAAAGAAAGACACACACAAAGTCAACTATGCAGCTTCCACATGAGGAAGGCAGGCAGGAAGGCAGGCAGGCACTAGCTGCCTGCGTGCTTGCTTCGCCCTCCAGTTTCTGCTCCAGTTATTTGTTTTCCCTCAAACCCATCCTCAATGTGTTGGGTGAGGTTGAGCTCTGTCCAGCACAGGCCGGGACGGAAACCAGCTTGGTCTTTAGTCAGCTTGGTGTCTATGAGTGGCATGAGGTGTTGGAGTAGCAGCCTCTCTTGTAGGTGATGCAGAGAAGGGAAATGGGTCGGTAGCTCTTTGAGGATGATGGGTCTTTGCCAGGTTTGGGGATTGCAACCACTTTGGCCTTTCTCCAGACAGAAGGGATGGTTTTCTGTGCCATGCATGTGTTCAGCATCCCCACGAGCCAGGTCTTTGCGTTAGGTTCCAGGTGCTGTATCATTTCTGCCAGTATGTCATCAATCCCTGCTGCTTTTCCGGGTTTCAACTTTCCCATTGCAGTTTCGAGTTCTTCTAGGTCGAAGGGTTTGGTTTGAGGGCTGGCTGATTGTGGTTGGTCTGATACCACTGTGCGATGGTATTCTCCTGTGGGTCGGCGGCGTTGTTGGTTATGACTGTTGGCCACCAGTTGTGATGCAACAGAGTTCACTGTGACCGTTGTGAATTTTGGGTGGCTCCCTGAGGTCCTTGATCGCCATTGGGTCCAACAGTGGTCATTGAAGCGTGCACACACACATGCACACATGCACCTACACACGCACAGGCGCACATGCGTATGCACACCTGGACCTTTAAATGAACAACAACACAAAAACTAAGGCACTGGTGTCGGACTTCTGGTTTACCGGAACGGGGTTCAACTCCCTGCAGTGCCCTGCTCAATGTGTTGTATTTCATTCATTGGTCCATGGTCTCAGAGGTCATTGAGCGGCGCACTATAGTGCGCGATTCTTCATCATTTTTGAGGATTTAAAAAAAGGCGAAAACCAAGGAAAAGCAAAAGGCTATAGTCCATGGTCACGGACTGCATACTGGTCAAGGTCATTCATACTGGTGAAGATCATTTACTAGTCTTATGAAGGTCATTTATACTGGTCACGGTCATTTACTAGTCTCATGAAGGTAATTTATACTGGTCAAGGTCATTTACTAGTCTCATGAAGGTAATTTATAATGCCTTCCTGCTGTTATTTGTCATGTTGGTGTTCTCTATATCTTTTCGTCCTGGGCATGACGTTAAACTGTTCCGTTCGAGAGGACCGGCGACCCTCGAATGTAAACAGCCACGAAAGGAAACTATGTGTGTGTGAGGTGTTCTCTATCATTTCATTCCAGTACTACTACTTTGGGTAGTGGCTGGACGTTTGTGTAGATATTGAAAAGGAGGGGGGCGAGCACGCTACCTTGTGGGAGGCCGTTCTTTTTGGGCTTTCTATTTACTCCTCTGGTCATTTAACTGGACATAGAAGCCCCTGTTGTTGAGGAGGCTTGTGCTGACCATTGTGCGGTGTTGGACAGTGTCGTAGGCAGCAGAGAGATCTCTGAATGCTGCTCCAGTTATTTGTTTTCCCTCAAACCTGCATAGTTGGGTTTGTGTGTGTCTTTCTTTTTCTGTCTTTCTTTCTTAGGACGGAGATCAAGGTAGACGCCGTTGGAAGGCTCAACACAAGCCGATGCCCCTAGAGATCCATCCCAAAGCTTCCCTCAGGGAGCCCAGCAAGCCAGCTAGCCAGCAAGCCTGCCCAGTCAGCCAATGTAGCCAGTCAGCTCCGCCAGTCAGCCAGTGTAGAAAGTCAGGCTGCCAAGCCAGAGCATATCAGCCCTTACAGTCAGCCATTGCAGCCATACCAGCCTTGCTCAGTCAGCTCAGCCAGGCCTCTCTCGAGGCCTGGCTCTCTGTCTGCCTGGCCCGGTCTGCCCCGCCCTGCCTTGCAGCAACAGAACCAGCCTTTCTGGCAAGCCAGCCAGCTCAGAATGCGAGCTGAGCAAGCCAGTGCAGCAGCAAGCCCAGACTAGGTTACCGCAGCCTTACTGTGCAGCCACAGCCACTCAGCCCAGACCAGCAGGAGCTGGCCAGGCTCCAACCCTTGCAGCGCAGCCTTAGGCCGGATAGTCCCCCTGCCTGCACTTTGTTGCCTTCCTGGCCTGTCTGCCTGCCTAGGCGCCTCGGTCTTCCTGTCTGTCTGCCTTGGCCTGCCGGTCTGAAACTGGTTTAGACTAACTGCGTGCTTGCCAGCTGCGCTGGCTTGCTGAGCTCGTATTCTGAGCTGGCTGGCTTGCTAGCAAGGCTGGTTCTGTTGCTGCAAGGCAGGGCAGGGCAGACCGGGCCAGGCAGACAGAGAGCCAGGCCTCGAGAGAGGCCTGGCTGAGCTGACTGAGCAAGGCTGGTATGGCTGCAATGGCGGACTGCAAGAGCTGATATGCTCTGGCTTGTCAGCCTGACTTTCTACACTGGCTGACTGGCGGAGCTGGCTGGCTGCGTTGGCTGACTGGGCGGGCTTGCTGGCTAGCTGGCTTGCTGGGCTCCCTGAGGGAAGCTTTGGGATGGATCTCTAGGGGCATCGGCTTGTGTTGAGCCTTCCAACGGCGTCTACCTTGATCTTCATCCTAAGAAAGACAGACAGAAAAAGAAAGACACACACAAAGTCAACTATGCAGCTTCCACATGAGGAAGGCAGGCAGGAAGGCAGGCAGGCACTAGCTGCCTGCGTGCTTGCTTCGCCCTCCAGTTTCTGCTCCAGTTATTTGTTTTCCCTCAAACCCATCCTCAATGTGTTGGGTGAGGTTGAGCTCTGTCCAGCACAGGCCGGGACGGAAACCAGCTTGGTCTTTAGTCAGCTTGGTGTCTATGAGTGGCATGAGGTGTTGGAGTAGCAGCCTCTCTTGTAGGTGATGCAGAGAAGGGAAATGGGTCGGTAGCTCTTTGAGGATGATGGGTCTTTGCCAGGTTTGGGGATTGCAACCACTTTGGCCTTTCTCCAGACAGAAGGGATGGTTTTCTGTGCCATGCATGTGTTCAGCATCCCCACGAGCCAGGTCTTTGCGTTAGGTTCCAGGTGCTGTATAATTTCTGCCAGTATGTCATCAATCCCTGCTGCTTTTCCGGGTTTCAACTTTCCCATTGCAGTTTCGAGTTCTTCTAGGTGGAAGGGTTTGGTTTGAGGGCTGGCTGATTGTGGTTGGTCTGATACCACTGTGCGATGGTATTCTCCTGTGGGTCGGCGGCGTTGTTGGTTATGACTGTTGGCCACCAGTTGTGATGCAACAGAGTTCGCTGTGACCGTTGTGAATTTTGGGTGGCTCCCTGAGGTCCTTGATCGCCATTGGGTCCAACAGTGGTCATTGAAGCGTGCACACACACATGCACACATGCACCTACACACGCACAGGCGCACATGCGTATGCACACCTGGACCTTTAAATGAACAACAACACAAAAACTAAGACACTGGTGTCGGACTTCTGGTTTACCGGAACGGGGTTCAACTCCCTGCAGTGCCCTGCTCAATGTGTTGTATTTCATTCATTGGTCCATGGTCTCAGAGGTCATTGAGCGGCGCGCTATAGTGCGCGATTCTTCATCATTTTTGAGGATAAAAAAAAAGGCGAAAACCAAGGAAAAGCAAAAGGCTATAGTCCATGGTCACGGACTGCATACTGGTCAAGGTCATTCATACTGGTGAAGATCATTTACTAGTCTTATGAAGGTCATTTATACTGGTCACGGTCATTTACTAGTCTCATGAAGGTAATTTATACTGGTCAAGGTCATTTACTAGTCTCATGAAGGTAATTTATAATGCCTTCCTGCTGTTATTTGTCATGTTGGTGTTCTCTATATCTTTTCGTCCTGGGCATGACGTTAAACTGTTCCGTTCGAGAGGACCGGCGACCCTCGAATGTAAACAGCCACGAAAGGAAACTATGTGTGTGTGAGGTGTTCTCTATCATTTCATTCCAGTACTACTACTTTGGGTAGTGGCTGGACGTTTGTGTAGATATTGAAAAGGAGGGGGGCGAGCACGCTACCTTGTGGGAGGCCGTTCTTTTTGGGCTTTCTATTTACTCCTCTGGTCATTTAACTGGACATAGAAGCGCCTGTTGTTGAGGAGGCTTGTGCTGACCATTGTGCGGTGTTGGACAGTGTCGTAGGCAGCAGAGAGATCTCTGAATGCTGCTCCAGTTATTTGTTTTCCCTCAAACCTGCATAGTTGGGTTTGTGTGTGTCTTTCTTTTTCTGTCTTTCTTTCTTAGGACGGAGATCAAGGTAGACGCCGTTGGAAGGCTCAACACAAGCCGATGCCCCTAGAGATCCATCCCAAAGCTTCCCTCAGGGAGCCCAGCAAGCCAGCTAGCCAGCAAGCCTGCCCAGTCAGCCAATGTAGCCAGTCAGCTCCGCCAGTCAGCCAGTGTAGAAAGTCAGGCTGCCAAGCCAGAGCATATCAGCCCTTACAGTCAGCCATTGCAGCCATACCAGCCTTGCTCAGTCAGCTCAGCCAGGCCTCTCTCGAGGCCTGGCTCTCTGTCTGCCTGGCCCGGTCTGCCCCGCCCTGCCTTGCAGCAACAGAACCAGCCTTTCTGGCAAGCCAGCCAGCTCAGAATGCGAGCTGAGCAAGCCAGTGCAGCAGCAAGCCCAGACTAGGTTACCGCAGCCTTACTGTGCAGCCACAGCCACTCAGCCCAGACCAGCAGGAGCTGGCCAGGCTCCAACCCTTGCAGCGCAGCCTTAGGCCGGATAGTCCCCCTGCCTGCACTTTGTTGCCTTCCTGGCCTGTCTGCCTGCCTAGGCGCCTCGGTCTTCCTGTCTGTCTGCCTTGGCCTGCCGGTCTGAAACTGGTTTAGACTAACTGCGTGCTTGCCAGCTGCGCTGGCTTGCTGAGCTCGTATTCTGAGCTGGCTGGCTTGCTAGCAAGGCTGGTTCTGTTGCTGCAAGGCAGGGCAGGGCAGACCGGGCCAGGCAGACAGAGAGCCAGGCCTCGAGAGAGGCCTGGCTGAGCTGACTGAGCAAGGCTGGTATGGCTGCAATGGCGGACTGCAAGAGCTGATATGCTCTGGCTTGTCAGCCTGACTTTCTACACTGGCTGACTGGCGGAGCTGGCTGGCTGCGTTGGCTGACTGGGCGGGCTTGCTGGCTAGCTGGCTTGCTGGGCTCCCTGAGGGAAGCTTTGGGATGGATCTCTAGGGGCATCGGCTTGTGTTGAGCCTTCCAACGGCGTCTACCTTGATCTTCATCCTAAGAAAGACAGACAGAAAAAGAAAGACACACACAAAGTCAACTATGCAGCTTCCACATGAGGAAGGCAGGCAGGAAGGCAGGCAGGCACTAGCTGCCTGCGTGCTTGCTTCGCCCTCCAGTTTCTGCTCCAGTTATTTGTTTTCCCTCAAACCCATCCTCAATGTGTTGGGTGAGGTTGAGCTCTGTCCAGCACAGGCCGGGACGGAAACCAGCTTGGTCTTTAGTCAGCTTGGTGTCTATGAGTGGCATGAGGTGTTGGAGTAGCAGCCTCTCTTGTAGGTGATGCAGAGAAGGGAAATGGGTCGGTAGCTCTTTGAGGATGATGGGTCTTTGCCAGGTTTGGGGATTGCAACCACTTTGGCCTTTCTCCAGACAGAAGGGATGGTTTTCTGTGCCATGCATGTGTTCAGCATCCCCACGAGCCAGGTCTTTGCGTTAGGTTCCAGGTGCTGTATCATTTCTGCCAGTATGTCATCAATCCCTGCTGCTTTTCCGGGTTTCAACTTTCCCATTGCAGTTTCGAGTTCTTCTAGGTCGAAGGGTTTGGTTTGAGGGCTGGCTGATTGTGGTTGGTCTGATACCACTGTGCGATGGTATTCTCCTGTGGGTCGGCGGCGTTGTTGGTTATGACTGTTGGCCACCAGTTGTGATGCAACAGAGTTCGCTGTGACCGTTGTGAATTTTGGGTGGCTCCCTGAGGTCCTTGATCGCCATTGGGTCCAACAGTGGTCATTGAAGCGTGCACACACACATGCACACATGCACCTACACACGCACAGGCGCACATGCGTATGCACACCTGGACCTTTAAATGAACAACAACACAAAAACTAAGGCACTGGTGTCGGACTTCTGGTTTACCGGAACGGCGTTCAACTCCCTGCAGTGCCCTGCTCAATGTGTTGTATTTCATTCATTGGTCCATGGTCTCAGAGGTCATTGAGCGGTGCGCGATTCTTCATCATTGTTGAGGATTTAAAAAAAGGCGAAAACCAAGGAAAAGCAAAAGGCTATAGTCCATGGTCACGGACTGCATACTGGTCAAGGTCATTCATACTGGTGAAGATCATTTACTAGTCTTATGAAGGTCATTTATACTGGTCACGGTCATTTACTAGTCTCATGAAGGTAATTTATACTGGTCAAGGTCATTTACTAGTCTCATGAAGGTAATTTATAATGCCTTCCTGCTGTTATTTGTCATGTTGGTGTTCTCTATATCTTTTCGTCCTGGGCATGACGTTAAACTGTTCCGTTCGAGAGGACCGGCGACCCTCGAATGTAAACAGCCACGAAAGGAAACTATGTGTGTGTGAGGTGTTCTCTATCATTTCATTCCAGTACTACTACTTTGGGTAGTGGCTGGACGTTTGTGTAGATATTGAAAAGGAGGGGGGCGAGCACGCTACCTTGTGGGAGGCCGTTCTTTTTGGGCTTTCTGTTTACTCCTCTGGTCATTTAACTGGACATAGAAGCGCCTGTTGTTGAGGAGGCTTGTGCTGACCATTGTGCGGTGTTGGACAGTGTCGTAGGCAGCAGAGAGATCTCTGAATGCTGCTCCAGTTATTTGTTTTCCCTCAAACCTGCATAGTTGGGTTTGTGTGTGTCTTTCTTTTTCTGTCTTTCTTTCTTAGGACGGAGATCAAGGTAGACGCCGTTGGAAGGCTCAACACAAGCCGATGCCCCTAGAGATCCATCCAAAAGCTTCCCTCAGGGAGCCCAGCAAGCCAGCTAGCCAGCAAGCCTGCCCAGTCAGCCAACGTAGCCAGTCAGCTCCGCCAGTCAGCCAGTGTAGAAAGTCAGGCTGCCAAGCCAGAGCATATCAGCCCTTACAGTCAGCCATTGCAGCCATACCAGCCTTGCTCAGTCAGCTCAGCCAGGCCTCTCTCGAGGCCTGGCTCTCTGTCTGCCTGGCCCGGTCTGCCCTGCCCTGCCTTGCAGCAACAGAACCAGCCTTTCTGGCAAGCCAGCCAGCTCAGAATGCGAGCTGAGCAAGCCAGTGCACCAGCAAGCCCAGACTAGGTTACCGCAGCCTTACTGTGCAGCCACAGCCACTCAGCCCAGACCAGCAGGAGCTGGCCAGGCTCCAACCCTTGCAGCGCAGCCTTAGGCCGGATAGTCCCCCTGCCTGCACTTTGTTGCCTTCCTGGCCTGTCTGCCTGCCTAGGCGCCTCGGTCTTCCTGTCTGTCTGCCTTGGCCTGCCGGTCTGAAACTGGTTTAGACTAACTGCGTGCTTGCCAGCTGCGCTGGCTTGCTGAGCTCGTATTCTGAGCTGGCTGGCTTGCTAGCAAGGCTGGTTCTGTTGCTGCAAGGCAGGGCAGGGCAGACCGGGCCAGGCAGACAGAGAGCCAGGCCTCGAGAGAGGCCTGGCTGAGCTGACTGAGCAAGGCTGGTATGGCTGCAATGGCGGACTGCAAGAGCTGATATGCTCTGGCTTGTCAGCCTGACTTTCTACACTGGCTGACTGGCGGAGCTGGCTGGCTGCGTTGGCTGACTGGGCGGGCTTGCTGGCTAGCTGGCTTGCTGGGCTCCCTGAGGGAAGCTTTGGGATGGATCTCTAGGGGCATCGGCTTGTGTTGAGCCTTCCAACGGCGTCTACCTTGATCTTCATCCTAAGAAAGACAGACAGAAAAAGAAAGACACACACAAAGTCAACTATGCAGCTTCCACATGAGGAAGGCAGGCAGGAAGGCAGGCAGGCACTAGCTGCCTGCGTGCTTGCTTCGCCCTCCAGTTTCTGCTCCAGTTATTTGTTTTCCCTCAAACCCATCCTCAATGTGTTGGGTGAGGTTGAGCTCTGTCCAGCACAGGCCGGGACGGAAACCAGCTTGGTCTTTAGTCAGCTTGGTGTCTATGAGTGGCATGAGGCGTTGGAGTAGCAGCCTCTCTTGTAGGTGATGCAGAGAAGGGAAATGGGTCGGTAGCTCTTTGAGGATGATGGGTCTTTGCCAGGTTTGGGGATTGCAACCACTTTGGCCTTTCTCCAGACAGAAGGGATGGTTTTCTGTGCCATGCATGTGTTCAGCATCCCCACGAGCCAGGTCTTTGCGTTAGGTTCCAGGTGCTGTATAATTTCTGCCAGTATGTCATCAATCCCTGCTGCTTTTCCGGGTTTCAACTTTCCCATTGCAGTTTCGAGTTCTTCTAGGTGGAAGGGTTTGGTTTGAGGGCTGGCTGATTGTGGTTGGTCTGATACCACTGTGCGATGGTATTCTCCTGTGGGTCGGCGGCGTTGTTGGTTATGACTGTTGGCCACCAGTTGTGATGCAACAGAGTTCGCTGTGACCGTTGTGAATTTTGGGTGGCTCCCTGAGGTCCTTGATCGCCATTGGGTCCAACAGTGGTCATTGAAGCGTGCACACACACATGCACACATGCACCTACACACGCACAGGCGCACATGCGTATGCACACCTGGACCTTTAAATGAACAACAACACAAAAACTAAGGCACTGGTGTCGGACTTCTGGTTTACCGGAACGGGGTTCAACTCCCTGCAGTGCCCTGCTCAATGTGTTGTATTTCATTCATTGGTCCATGGTCTCAGAGGTCATTGAGCGGCGCACTATAGTGCGCGATTCTTCATCATTGTTGAGGATTTAAAAAAAGGCGAAAACCAAGGAAAAGCAAAAGGCTATAGTCCATGGTCACGGACTGCATACTGGTCAAGGTCATTTATACTGGTGAAGATCATTTACTAGTCTTATGAAGGTCATTTATACTGGTCAAGGTCATTTACTAGTCTCATGAAGGTCATTTATACTGGTCAAGGTCATTTACTAGTCTCATGAAGGTAATTGTCTCCACCAGGCCGAAGGCATGGGGGGAGAGTATGTTTTATAATGCCTTCCTGCTGTTATTTGTCATGTTGGTGTTCTCTATATCTTTTCGTCCTGGGCATGACGTTAAACTGTTCCGTTCGAGAGGACCGGCGACCCTCGAATGTAAACAGCCACGAAAGGAAACTATGTGTGTGTGAGGTGTTCTCTATCATTTCATTCCAGTACTACTACTTTGGGTAGTGGCTGGACGTTTGTGTAGATATTGAAAAGGAGGGGGGCGAGCACGCTACCTTGTGGGAGGCCGTTCTTTTTGGGCTTTCTATTTACTCCTCTGGTCATTTAACTGGACATAGAAGCGCCTGTTGTTGAGGAGGCTTGTGCTGACCATTGTGCGGTGTTGGACAGTGTCGTAGGCAGCAGAGAGATCTCTGAATGCTGCTCCAGTTATTTGTTTTCCCTCAAACCTGCATAGTTGGGTTTGTGTCAGTGTGTCTTTCTTTTTCTGTCTTTCTTTCTTAGGACGGAGATCAAGGTAGACGCCGTTGGAAGGCTCAACACAAGCCGATGCCCCTAGAGATCCATCCCAAAGCTTCCCTCAGGGAGCCCAGCAAGCCAGCTAGCCAGCAAGCCTGCCCAGTCAGCCAACGTAGCCAGTCAGCTCCGCCAGTCAGCCAGTGTAGAAAGTCAGGCTGCCAAGCCAGAGCATATCAGCCCTTACAGTCAGCCATTGCAGCCATACCAGCCTTGCTCAGTCAGCTCAGCCAGGCCTCTCTCGAGGCCTGGCTCTCTGTCTGCCTGGCCCGGTCTGCCCCGCCCTGCCTTGCAGCAACAGAACCAGCCTTTCTGGCAAGCCAGCCAGCTCAGAATGCGAGCTGAGCAAGCCAGTGCAGCAGCAAGCCCAGACTAGGTTACCGCAGCCTTACTGTGCAGCCACAGCCACTCAGCCCAGACCAGCAGGAGCTGGCCAGGCTCCAACCCTTGCAGCGCAGCCTTAGGCCGGATAGTCCCCCTGCCTGCACTTTGTTGCCTTCCTGGCCTGTCTGCCTGCCTAGGCGCCTCGGTCTTCCTGTCTGTCTGCCTTGGCCTGCCGGTCTGAAACTGGTTTAGACTAACTGCGTGCTTGCCAGCTGCGCTGGCTTGCTGAGCTCGTATTCTGAGCTGGCTGGCTTGCTAGCAAGGCTGGTTCTGTTGCTGCAAGGCAGGGCAGGGCAGACCGGGCCAGGCAGACAGAGAGCCAGGCCTCGAGAGAGGCCTGGCTGAGCTGACTGAGCAAGGCTGGTATGGCTGCAATGGCGGACTGCAAGAGCTGATATGCTCTAGCTTTTCAGCCTGACTTTCTACACTGGCTGACTGGCGGAGCTGGCTGGCTGCGTTGGCTGACTGGGCGGGCTTGCTGGCTAGCTGGCTTGCTGGGCTCCCTGATGGAAGCTTTGGGATGGATCTCTAGGGGCATCGGCTTGTGTTGAGCCTTCCAACGGCGTCTACCTTGATCTTCATCCTAAGAAAGACAGACAGAAAAAGAAAGACACACACAAAGTCAACTATGCAGCTTCCACATGAGGAAGGCAGGCAGGAAGGCAGGCAGGCACTAGCTGCCTGCGTGCTTGCTTCGCCCTCCAGTTTCTGCTCCAGTTATTTGTTTTCCCTCAAACCCATCCTCAATGTGTTGGGTGAGGTTGAGCTCTGTCCAGCACAGGCCGGGACGGAAACCAGCTTGGTCTTTAGTCAGCTTGGTGTCTATGAGTGGCATGAGGCGTTGGAGTAGCAGCCTCTCTTGTAGGTGATGCAGAGAAGGGAAATGGGTCGGTAGCTCTTTGAGGATGATGGGTCTTTGCCAGGTTTGGGGATTGCAACCACTTTGGCCTTTCTCCAGACAGAAGGGATGGTTTTCTGTGCCATGCATGTGTTCAGCATCCCCACGAGCCAGGTCTTTGCGTTAGGTTCCAGGTGCTGTATAATTTCTGCCAGTATGTCATCAATCCCTGCTGCTTTTCCGGGTTTCAACTTTCCCATTGCAGTTTCGAGTTCTTCTAGGTGGAAGGGTTTGGTTTGAGGGCTGGCTGATTGTGGTTGGTCTGATACCACTGTGCGATGGTATTCTCCTGTGGGTCGGCGGCGGTGTTGGTTATGACTGTTGGCCACCAGTTGTGATGCAACAGAGTTCGCTGTGACCGTTGTGAATTATGGGTGGCTCCCTGAGGTCCTTGATCCCCATGGGGTCCAACAGTGGTCATTGAATGGTGCACACACACATGCACACATGCACCTACACACGCACAGGCGCACATGCGTATGCACACCTGGACCTGTAAATGAACAACAACACAAAAATTAAGGCACTGGTGTCGGACTTCTGGTTTACCGGAACGGGGTTCAACTCCCTGCAGTGCCCTGCTCAATGTGTTGTATTTCATTCATTGGTCCATGGTCTCAGGTCATTGAGCGGCGCACTATAGTGCGCGATTCTTCATCATTGTTGAGGATTTAAAAAAAAGGTGAAAATCAAGGAAAAGCAAAAGGCTTTAGTCCATGGTCACGGATCGAATACTGGTCAAGGTCATTTATACTGGTGAAGATCATTTACTAGTCTTATGAAGGTCATTTATACTGGTCAAGGTCATTTACTAGTCTCATGAAGGTAATTTATACTGGTCAAGGTCATTTACTAGTCTCATGAAGGTAATTTATACTGGTCAAGGTCATTTACTAGTCTCATGAAGGTAATTTATACTGGTCAAGGTCATTTACTAGTCTCATGAAGGTAATTTATACTGGTCACAGTCATATACTGGTCACGGTCATTTGTACTGGTGAAGGTAATTTATACTGGTCAAGGTCATTTGTACTTGTCAAGGTAATTTATACTGGTCAAGGTAATTTACTAGTCTTATTGAAGGTCATTTATACTGCTCAAGGTCATTGATATTGGTCAAGGTCATTAAGTGGCACGCTATAGTGCGCGATTCTTCATCATTGTTGAGGATTTGAAAAAAGGTTAAATCGCAGAAAAGCGAAAGGCTAAAGTCCATAGTCTCGGAGGGCTTAACAAAATGTGTGGTGCTATACAGGCCGTTCTGGAAAATTTGGGGCAGAGGTTCATCGTTGGCATCCAGGGAGTGTGTGTGCAAAATTTGGCATCGACCGGGTTAATGGTGCTGGAGATTAGCTGTTAACAAACTGACTCACACACACTCTCCCCATGGCTTTGGCCTGGTGCCATACCGTTATTAATTATTGCCTACAATGTAAATTGTGAAATTACTTTACTGTTGAAATGCGAAATTTACATTTCAACGAATGGACCTCGTACAACAAAACAAAAACTAAGGCACTGGTTGTGGTACTTCTGGTTTACCGGAATGGGGTTCGACTCCCTGCCGTGCTCTGCTCAATTTGTTGGATTTACATGGTTCATTTTTATTTTCTGCTCATTCTGTTGCCTTTTCATAGATGATAACCCCCAGGTTCTTTACTGTGTTTGCATACTATGAAACTATAAAACCATGGGCTATAGACCATACCGTACGGCAGGGGTAGGCAACCTTTTTGACATGAAGTGCCATGATATTTTTCCTTGATACTCAAAGTGCCATAGTAATAAATTCCCTTAGTCAATAGTACATTTCCACGGTTTCCACATATTTATTGTCCAATTTGTGTTGCTACATGTCATGCATATTTCCACATTAGAACAGTTATAAACTCAGTGCAATATGTCCACATTAGAACAGTTATAAACTCATAGTTTCACATCATGACAGAACAGACTCTTTTTGTTTTAAATAAAATAAAATAAAACAAAACTCAGTGCAATATTTTCAGAAGTCTCTTGCTCTCCTTTTTAACTAAAATAAAATAAACATGAGTCATAGATCAGTGCAATATTTTCAGAAGTCTCTTGCTCTCCTTTTTAACTAAAATAAAAGTAACAGGAACTGTCATAGATCAGTGCAATATTTTCAGAAGTCTCTTGCTCTCCTTTTTAACTAAAATAAAAATAAAAGTAACAGGAACTGTCTTAGATCAGTGCAATATTTCCAGAAGTCTCTCTCTCTCTTTAACTAAAATAAAATAAAAAACAGGACAGTGCAATATCTTGTTATAAAAAAAGAGGCCATGTTGCAGCCTACAGAAAATAAAGAATGCCTACCAGTCAGTCAGTGTGATCCCTGGCCCTGTTTTCCTTTGCTAAGCTCCGTTATCTGGGGGTTATAATTGGTCACTTTCAGTTGCACACATGCTTCAGAGCGGTCAACAGTCAAACGACTGCGGGAGGGGCTGAGTACGTCCTTCATGTGTGAGAAGATTTGCTCACAGAGATAGGTTGAACCGAAGACTGATAACAGAGCCAATGCAACGTTCTTGAGGCAGCAGAATTTGTCTGGTACGGATAGATGTACACGTGTAGATGCAGGCTGAATGATTTTTCACTGCAGTATAGTTTCCAACTCTTTGCGTAGCTCTGCAAACTTAGTCACCCATAGTGCTGAACTTTTTAGTTCAATCAGCTGCATTTCCAAATCCTGTGTGCCCAGCCAGTCTATCAGAGATTAATCAAACTCGTGTCCATCAAAGCTGTCAGGCTTGATCAAAAAAGAGAACATGTCGCCATATTTCCTAAAGTCCACAAATCGTCTCAAGAACTCAGATTCCAGGTCACCGATGTATTTGCCGATCCCAGTATCGATGCGGTGCTCGCGGTGCTCAGCCTCGGCCTCCGCTGACAGCTTCAGTACGAGCTCCCCTACGTGCTTGAAATAGCGGAAAACGGAGGTCGCAATGTCTTTTTTAAAGACTGGCAGCTTGCCGACAAAAGTAGCCCACGTTTCATACATGTCCAAAACCGTTTGACCCGCACCTTGTAACTGGAGATTGAGCTCGTTCAGATGCCCAGTGATATCAGCCAGAAACATGAGTTTCATCACCCACTTCTCATCCTCCAGTTCTGGGTAGTTTTGGCCCTTTTCCACAAGGAAGGCTTTTACAGCGTCAAAACAGCCTACAAATCTCTCCAACACTTTCCCACAGCTGAGCCACCTAACTGCGCAATGGAGAGGGAGATCTTTGTATGTGCTGTCCATTTCCTCGAGTAGGGACTGGAACTGGCGGTGTGTGAGAGCAGATCGCTTAACTATGAAGTTAACAATTTTGGTCACTGTATCCATAACCTTATTAAGATCAGAATTTGACATTGTTGCACAGAGGTTTTCTTGGTGTATTATGCAGTGTAGTTTCATGATGGGGTGGCCGACTGCATCCTCAATCAATTTGACAGCTCCTATGTTTTTCCCAGTCATGGCAGCAGCGCCGTCTGTTGTCACTGCAAATATTTTCTTGATATCAACCCCTCGTTCCTTAACCTTTTGTTGTGTCAGGCATTGGTTTTAAGCAGCAAAGTTCTTCTCTTACAGTCGAATCACAGTATTTTGCCATTACTGCCAAACGTGGCATGTCATTTATATCCACGCTCTCATCAAGTGCAACACTAAATACAGAGGCATCTTTCAACCCAGCAGTTTGCTGTGAATTAACATTTTCTGCCATTTCTTCTATGCGTCGCTGGACTGTTCTGGCAGACGTGGGGATTTCTTTTATTCTGGACTTGATTGTCTCTTTATTTGGCAAGCCATCAAACAAAGCATCTGCACTTAACTGGAACGCCTCTTTGATGTATTCACCGTCGGTGAATGGCTTACCACGTTTTGCGATGCAGTGGGCAATTTGATAACTTGCTTCAGTGCCATGGTGTTTAGCAGTGGAAAAAGCTTTCAGTGTGTTGGTTTGCTTGTCGTAAGCGGACAGAGCTCTTTTTATTGCCTCCGTCTTGTCTGCCGTATCTTTGAAAGATTTTTCGTATCTATAGTTTCAAAGTGACGCTTAACGCTTGACGTCCGACACACAACATTCTCAAGACATAAAACGCAGACAGCGCGATCTTGCTGCTGAACAAATCCATATTCATCTCTCCATGTGGGCTGGAATGCTCGGGAATCTAATTTGGCCTTTTTAGCCATCTTTGTAATGTTGTCTCACACGGAGCCACAGCATGCAGTCGCACATGCATCACACACCGGCGTCCTGCGAATATGACGTAATGTTAACAGCCCCGCTCCGTGAGTTGAAAACAGCCAATCTACAAGCTCACAATGCGTCGCATATAGGTGAGCAGCACCTAGGTATAAAACTCAGCATGAATACTGCAGAAGGTATAATTTATTTTACAACATGCACATGGAGGGGACTTGCAATTAATTTATTTATTGAAAAAAAAAAAAAAAAAAAAAGATTCTCCCAGAATCTGGCAGCGTGCCAGCATTACACTCATCATGTCTGTCTGCCTGCCTGCCTGCCTGTCTGTCTGTCTGTCTGTCTGTCTGTCTGTCTGTCTGTCTGTCTGTCTGTCTGTCTGTCTGTCTGCCTGCCTGCCTGCCTGCCTGCCTGGAGCGTTAGTGCGCATGCGTGCGCCGCGTGCTGTTGTCATGGTTGTCGTCATAGCAACCGACGCCGGTCAGCCTCAGACAGACGACAACAGACAACATGGTGAGTGTGTGTGTGTGTGTGTGTGTGTGTGTGTGTGTGTGTTTCTGATGTTTGAGTTTATTCTAATAACGTTCATTAATTAGCATCTCATTAATATGCACGTTTCTGATCCTTAACGATAAGGCGTAGCTGTGTTTAATGTATCTGACGTCATTATAACGGTTCTAATGATAATAATAATATAACGCTGCTGTTAGCGTTAGCTTGGACTGCTAAGCACTGTGCAGTCTACACTGTAGTCTACACTGTAGTCTACACTGTAGTCTACACTGTAGACTACACTGAGTCTACACTGTAGTCTACACTGTAGACTACACTGAGTCTACACTGTAGTCTACAGACCTCCGAAATCTACAAGCTCACGCTGTGAGATCTGCAATATTTTCGGACAACCCAGCTAATCCACACACCACGTACCATGCATGCGTGACGTTACTTACAATATAGACGGATGAGGAGAGATAACATGGTGTTGGTACCATTAGGAGAGATAACATGGTGTTGGTACCATTAGGAGAGATAACATGATGTTGGTACCATTAGGAGAGATAACATGATGTTGGTACCATTAGGAGAGATAACATGATGTTGGTACCATTAGGAGAGATAACATGATGTTGGTACCATTAGGAGAGATACCATGATGTTGGTACCATTAAGAGATATAACATGATGTTGGTACCATTAGGAGATATAACATGATGTTGGTACCATTAGGAGAGATAACATGATGTTGGTACCATTAGGAGAGATAACATGGTGTTGGTACCATTAGGAGAGATAACATGATGTTGGTACCATTAGGAGAGATAACATGATGTTGGTATACCATTAGGAGAGATAACATGATGTTGGTACCATTAGGAGAGATAACATGATGTTGGTACCATTAGGAGAGATAACATGATGTTGGTACCATTAGGAGAGATAACATGATGTTGGTACCATTAGGAGAGATAACATGATGTTGGTACCATTAGGAGAGATAACATGATGTTGGTATACCATTAGGAGAGATAACATGGTGTTGGTACCATTAGGAGAGATAACATGATGTTGGTACCATTAGGAGAGATAACATGATGTTGGTACCATTAGGAGAGATAACATGATGTTGGTATACCATTAGGAGAGATAACATGATGTTGGTATACCATTAGGAGAGATAACATGATGTTGGTACCATTAGGAGAGATAACATGATGTTGGTACCATTAGGAGAGATAACATGATGTTGGTACCATTAGGAGAGATAACATGATGTTGGTACCATTAGGAGAGATAACATGATGTTGGTATACCATTAGGAGAGATAACATGATGTTGGTATACCATTAGGAGAGATAACATGATGTTGGTATACCATTAGGAGAGATAACATGATGTTGGTACCATTAGGAGAGATAACATGATGTTGGTACCATTAGGAGAGATAACATGATGTTGGTACCATTAGGAGAGATAACATGATGTTGGTACCATTAGGAGAGATAACATGATGTTGGTATACCATTAGGAGAGATAACATGATGTTGGTACCATTAGGAGAGATAACATGATGTTGGTACCATTAGCAGAGATAACATGATGTTGGTACCATTAGGAGAGATAACATGATGTTGGTACCATTAGCAGAGATAACATGATGTTGGTACCATTAGGAGAGATAACATGATGTTGGTACCATTAGCAGAGATAACATGATGTTGGTACCATTAGGAGAGATAACATGATGTTGGTATACCATTAGGAGAGATAACATGATGTTGGTATACCATTAGGAGAGATAACATGATGTTGGTATACCATTAGGAGAGATAACATGATGTTGGTACCATTAGGAGAGATAACATGATGTTGGTACCATTAGGAGAGATAACATGATGTTGGTACCATTAGGAGAGATAACATGATGTTGGTACCATTAGGAGAGATAACATGATGTTGGTATACCATTAGGAGAGATAACATGATGTTGGTACCATTAGGAGAGATAACATGATGTTGGTACCATTAGGAGAGATAACATGGTGTTGGTACCATTAGGAGAGATAACATGATGTTGGTACCATTAGGAGAGATAACATGATGTTGGTACCATTAGGAGAGATAACATGGTGTTGGTACCATTAGGAGAGATAACATGGTGTTGATACCATTAGGAGAGATAACATGATGTTGGTACCATTAGCAGAGATAACATGATGTTGGTACCATTAGGAGAGATAACATGATGTTGGTACCATTAGCAGAGATAACATGATGTTGGTACCATTAGGAGAGATAACATGATGTTGGTACCATTAGCAGAGATAACATGATGTTGGTACCATTAGGAGAGATAACATGATGTTGGTACCATTAGCAGAGATAACATGATGTTGGTACCATTAGGAGAGATAACATGATGTTGGTACCATTAGCAGAGATAACATGATGTTGGTACCATTAGGAGAGATAACATGATGTTGGTACCATTAGCAGAGATAACATGATGTTGGTACCATTAGGAGAGATAACATGATGTTGGTACCATTAGGAGAGATAACATGATGTTGGTACCATTAGGAGAGATAACATGATGTTGGTACCATTAGGAGAGATAACATGGTGTTGGTACCATTAGGAGAGATAACATGATGTTGGTACCATTAGGAGAGATAACATGGTGTTGGTACCATTAGGAGAGATAACATGATGTTGGTACCATTAGGAGAGATAACATGATGTTGGTACCATTAGGAGAGATAACATGATGTTGGTACCATTAGGAGAGATAACATGATGTTGGTACCATTAGGAGAGATAACATGGTGTTGGTACCATTAGGAGAGATAACATGATGTTGGTACCATTAGGAGAGATAACATGATGTTGGTACCATTAGGAGAGATAACATGATGTTGGTACCATTAGGAGAGATAACATGGTGTTGGTACCATTAGGAGAGATAACATGATGTTGGTACCATTAGGAGAGATAACATGATGTTGGTACCATTAGGAGAGATAACATGATGTTGGTACCATTAGGAGAGATAACATGGTGTTGGTACCATTAGGAGAGATAACATGGTGTTGGTACCATTAGGAGAGATAACATGATGTTGGTACCATTAGGAGAGATAACATGATGTTGGTACCATTAGGAGAGATAACATGATGTTGGTACCATTAGGAGAGATAACATGATGTTGGTACCATTAGGAGAGATACCATGATGTTGGTACCATTAGGAGATATAACATGATGTTGGTACCATTAGGAGATATAACATGATGTTGGTACCATTAGGAGAGATAACATGATGTTGGTACCATTAGGAGAGATAACATGGTGTTGGTACCATTAGGAGAGATAACATGATGTTGGTACCATTAGGAGAGATAACATGATGTTGGTACCATTAGGAGAGATAACATGATGTTGGTACCATTAGCAGAGATAACATGATGTTGGTACCATTAGGAGAGATAACATGATGTTGGTACCATTAGCAGAGATAACATGATGTTGGTACCATTAGGAGAGATAACATGATGTTGGTACCATTAGGATATATAACATGATGTTGGTACCATTAGCAGAGATAACATGATGTTGGTACCATTAGGAGAGATAACATGATGTTGGTACCATTAGCAGAGATAACATGATGTTGGTACCATTAGGAGAGATAACATGGTGTTGGTAGGAGAGATAACATGATGTTGGTACCATTAGGAGAGATAACATGATGTTGGTACCATTAGGAGAGATAACATGATGTTGGTACCATTAGGAGAGATAACATGATGTTGGTACCATTAGGAGAGATAACATGATGTTGGTACCATTAGGAGAGATAACATGATGTTGGTACCATTAGCAGAGATAACATGATGTTGGTACCATTAGCAGAGATAACATGATGTTGGTACCATTAGCAGAGATAACATGATGTTGGTACCATTAGGAGAGATAACATGATGTTGGTACCATTAGGAGAGATAACATGGTGTTGGTACCATTAGGAGCGATAACATGATTTTGGTACCATTAGGAGAGATAACATGGTGTTGGTACCATTAGGAGAGATAACATGATGTTGGTACCATTAGGAGTGATAACATGATGTTGGTACCATTAGGAGAGATAACATGGTGTTGGTACCATTAGGAGAGATAACATGATGTTGGTACCATTAGGAGAGATAACATGATGTTGGTACCATTAGGAGAGATAACATGGTGTTGGTACCATTAGGAGAGATAACATGATGTTGGTACCATTAGGAGAGATAACATGATGTTGGTACCATTAGGAGTTACCCCTGG
This sequence comes from Protomyctophum parallelum, assembly GCF_964188405.1. Lineage (NCBI taxonomy): Eukaryota > Metazoa > Chordata > Actinopteri > Myctophiformes > Myctophidae > Protomyctophum > Protomyctophum parallelum. The sequence continues at coordinate 1,170,628 of NC_139718.1, read as the reverse complement.
AACCCCCTCAGGGACCCCCTGGACCCCCCTCAGGGACCCCCTGGAACCCCCTCAAGGACCACCAGTCTCAGTCTAAAGCAGTGTTGATTTTGTCGACTAAAACTAAGACTAAGATAAAAACTAAATGGAAACTAAATGAAAACTAAGCTATGATGACTAAAACTAACTAAATATACTGACAATTTCGTCAACAAATAAAAACTAGACAAAATTGTTAGGAAAGGACTAGTGGACAAGAGATCCAGTCATTTTACACTTGGTTGCGTGCTGACAATAGCAGATCTACAAGCTCACAACGCGTCGCAGAGGCTTGTAGATCGGCTATTTTCAGCTAGTGAAAAAAACAGTCATTACGACGGCATCAAGGCCCGCCAAAACACATTTTGTTCGACTAAATCAACAGTAGATTTAGTCGACTAAAATCTTATGGTATTTAGTCGACTAAAACTAGAGTAACACTGAAACATTCCAGGTGACTAAAATGTGACTAAAACTAAAATGTGTTTGTTTGCAGAATAAAGCCACTACCATCAAAGAAGCTCTGGTGAAATGGGTGAGTGATTTACATATTCACATATTCATAAAATAATAGCATATATAATCATGAGTTATTTACATATTTACATATTCATAAAAATAATATTATATATAATTATGAGTGATTTACATATTTACATATTCATAAAATAATATCTGTGTGTTGTTCCATAAATCAGTGCTATTGAACACCCTTTACGTCTGTGTGTTGTTCCATAAATCAGTGCTATTGAACACCCTTTACGTCTGTGTGTTGTTCCATAAATCAGTGCTATTGAACACCCTTTACGTCTGTGTGTTGTTCCATAAATCAGTGCTATTGAACACCCTTTACGTCTGTGTGTTGTTCCATAAATCAGTGCTGTTGAACACCCTTTACGTCTGTGTGTTGTTCCATAAATCAGTGCTATTGAACACCCTTTACGTCTGTGTGTTGTTTCATAAATCAGTGCTGTTGAACACCCTTTACGTCTGTGTGTTGTTTCGAAAATATTGCACAAATGGAAAGTAGTAAAAAGTGCTTTGGACAAAACCTCTTAACTCCATTGGACCCTCAAACTGTCTGCTAAAGCAGCTAACTCCACCACCTCTCCCCCTCTCAAACTGTCTGCTAAAGCAGCTAACTCCACCACCTCTCCCCCTCTCAAACTGTCTGCTATAAAGCAGCTAACTCCGCCACCTCTCCCCCTCTCAAACTGTCTGCTAAAGCAGCTAACTCCACCACCTCTCCCCCTCTCAAACTGTCTGCTATAAAGCAGCTAACTACACCACCTCTCCCCATCTCAAACTTTCTGCTATAAAGCAGCTAACTCCACCACCTCTCCCCATCTCAAACTTTCTGCTATAAAGCAGCTAATGTGAGGGATTTACACATATTCATAAAACTGTGTGTGTGTGTGTGTGTGTGTGTGTGTGTGTGTGTGTGTGTGTGTGTGTGTGTGTGTGTGTGTGTGCGTGTGTGTGTGTAGGAGTCGTCATCAGGAGAGAAGGTCTCTGAAGCCACAGCAGTGAAGTTGTACAGTCAGACTCCTCCCATCGAGAAGATGGACGCCTCCCTGTCCACGCTGGTCAGCTGTCAGTGAGTATTGATTGGTTGATTGATTGATTGAACAGTCAGACTTTGTGCGCCCTGTCAAGGCAGAAATAGCACATCTACAAGCTCACGCATTGTGGATAGACTGAATGATCAACTAACCCAGCAAGATAGTTTACATTTAACCACTATACTCTTAACTTGAAACTTCATCATGTAATCTCTATGATAAAATACAACAGAGTTCTTTATTAATTAAAATGAGCATATGGATATTTTGTGGCGTGGTGCTATGTTGTCTTCCTGGCTTTGGGGCGAGGCATTTCTTGGCCGTTGGTGTGTGATTGTTAGTGATGGATTATTATTATTATTATTATTATTATTATTATTATTGTTATGGATGCTCCCATCAGGTTGGTGTGTGATTGTTAGTTATGGATTATTATTATTATTATTATTATTATTATTGTTATGGATGCTCTCATCAGGTTGGTGTGTGATTGTTAGTTATGGATTATTATTATTATTATTATTGTTATGGATGCTCTCATCAGGTTGGTGTGTGATTGTTAGTTATGGATTATTATTATTGCGGGCTCGCCACAGCGAGCACACAATAGTTATTGCCAGTCTATATTTATTCCGCTTCTTTATTCTTCTTTATTCCACCCTTTTTTTTGCGACCTAACTACTTCCACATACTTTATGCTAGAAATGTTGTTCAAACTTCAAACTGTTCAGCTCTTTGCAGTGATGTGTGCTTGTTTTGTTTTTTTTACAAAGTTTTATACTTTTTATACTTTTTAACTTTTTAACTTTTTTTTACATTCTTTATAGTGAGAGTCGATGGAAGAAAGGTCCCATTTTTCACAGTTAACTTTTTTGAGCTCTTATTACTCCGTCATACTTTCACTTTGAAACTTCATTCAAACTTTATAATGTTCATCTATCTTTGAACTTTAATTGGTGAAAAAGTTGTTTTGAAAAAGTTTATACTTTTTAAAATATTTAACTTTATTTATAGTTTTTTCCTCCCATTGACAATGTATGGGATTTATCTCTAAATCAACCTCACTTTTGCAGCCTCATTACTCTGGCATACTTTGTCGTAGAAACGTGATTTAAACTTTAGAAAGCTCACACGACTCTGGACTTTTTCGTGGTTCAAACCGTATTCGAATACGTTAAACGGTTTTTCCGAAATCGCAGTTCAATCGCAGGCCGTTTCGCCTAATTAGTGCCAACTTAGAGTGCGGGGCTTCTTTCACTAGAGTGCGTGAACAGAAAATCTTTCCTTGAAAATTTACCAAACAAATTGCCGTCCCGGCCAAAATATTCACTTTACACGCATGTTCTTTGGTCATTTTGTAGCCACACATGTCCTCTTTCACACAATGTGACCACCAAAACACAGAGACATACAGAATGTGAACTACAGCCTTTTAAGTGACACAAATACAGTCAAGCTGCTCATTGACATCCATTGTAAAATCCTTACGAGGAAATTATCGCGATGACAATTCTTAACTCGCTCTTATAACCACATTTTCGATCCTACCAACACCACAATCGCACATGGTGTACCTCAATATCTCAGGCCACTCACAGCGAAAAAAATATTTGCATTCGACTTTTACTTTTTGCGATCGGGCAATTTGTTCGGGCATAGTTTCCCCCCATTCAGGACCATTGTAAAATAGCAGACCTTCAAGTTGCGCGCCACTTTGTCTTTTACACTTCCACAGCTGAGACATATAAGGGCTTAATTACAGGGCTGAAATTAAAGTTACAAGATCTCAATGAGTTGCTCTGCGATACCTTGTGGGCTTGTAGGTCTGCTATTTGTGCAATTGGATGGCCTTTACACAAGAGCACGCACGCACGCACGCACGCACACACACACCCTGTCTTCCTATTGGTTGCCCTTTACACAGCTCTCGCAAGCGCACGCACGCACGCACGCACACACACACCCTGTCTTCCTATTGGCTGGCCTTTACACAGCTCTCGCAAGCGCACGCACGCACGCACACACACACGTTTATAAAAAAAATATTTTCAAAATAAAAAAATAAAAAAAAAAAAGAAAAAAAAAAATAACATTAAACAAAATATATATATATATTAAAAAAAATGAAAAAAATGAAAACAAATGAAAAAAATGAAAACTTAAAAATAAAAAACTTTTTTCTTTTTTTTTTTACTTAAAAAGAAAAAACTTCAATTTTTTTGATTTCTTTTTTTTTTTTTTTACATTTAAAGAATAACTTTTAAAAACACTTCTACAACTTCCACATACTTTATTCTGCTTAAACTATAGTTTTTACAAATTTTCATACTTTTTTTTAACTTTTACTTCAGCTTTAATGCATTTTCTACTTTTGTTTACAATATGCTACAGTCCCGAAATTTTGATTATGGATTTAGACCACCAATGGTAACACCATTACTCCGGTCCCCGAGTTTCAAACTTGACACGGCAATAACTTTATACAAAGCATTTTACGCGAGCCCACGCAGTTTCTACAGGAACTGCTTTCTAGTTATTATTGTTATGGATGCTCTCATCAGGTTGGTGTGTGATTGTTAGTGATGGATTATTATTATTATTATTGTTATGGATGCTCTCATCAGGTTGGTGTGTGATTGTTAGTGATGGATTATTATTATTATTATTGTTATGGATGCTCTCATCAGGTTGGTGTGTGATTGTTAGTGATGGATTAATATTATTATTATTATTATTGTTATGGATGCTCTCATCAGGTTGGTGTGTGATTGTTAGTGATGGATTATTATTATTATTATTATTATTGTTATGGATGCTCTCATCAGGTTGGTGTGTGATTGTTAGTGATGGATTAATATTATTATTATTGTTATGGATGCTCTCATCAGGTTGGTGTGTGATTGTTAGTGATGGATTAATATTATTATTATTATTATTGTTATGGATGCTCTCATCAGGTTGGTGTGTGATTGTTAGTGATGGATTAATATTATTATTATTGTTATGGATGCTCCCATCAGGGTTTTTGGGACCAAAACCGAACGCTGATTGTTTTTCTCATGATCGTCCGAAACCGACACGTCCGAAACCGATACCGATCTTGTGAAATGTTGCAAATTTTAATACTTCCAAGATGATTATATGTCAAAACTGTTCCTGTGTGTGTGGAGGAAGGGGAGAATGTTTATACGTATATATATATATATATATATATATATGTGTTATACTCTATATCTGATTGACATTTATACCACTTAAATGGTGTAAAAGATCAGTTTCTCCAGATAGGGTAAATTGCCGATCACAGATAGGGTAAATGCCGATAACCAATGGCTGGCCGATTATCGGAGCATCTCTCGTTACAACGGTAATATGTTGTATAAGAATGAGTTACAATGGTAATATTATGTTTTATAAGAATGAGTTACAATGGTAATATTATGTTGCTCCAAAACTGTGGAATGCACTTCCCATTGCAGTCAGAACTGCAGCATCACTCCCAATCTTCCGCCGTAGTCTGAAAACCCACCTTTTCAGACTCCATCATGGCCCATAGCACTTACCCTACCCCCTTAGATAGCATTTCTGTAGGCTTAGATAGCATTTGATACAGACTTATAGCATGTTATGTAGACAGCACTATAATTGTATTGTATATAGTCATAGCACGCCATAGTACATAATGTATAGCATAGTAGTATATATGTATAGTTTATATGTATAGTCTCATAATATAGATATGCCACTGTTACTTCCTTAGCTTACGCATGTTTCATGATAAATGTTTTTATGTGATGTATTCCCATGCTTTTGTTCTTGCTTAATGTAAATCGCTCTGGATTAAGAGCGTCTGATAAATGCCTAAATTGTAAATTGTAAATTGTTGTATAAGAATGAGTAATGGTAACATTTAGTAATGGTTTCATTCATCTCGTTACAATGGTAATGTGTTGTATAAGAATCAGTAATGGTAACATTTAGTAATGTTTTCATTTTCAAAAATGTGATTCTTCTGAACAACTCGCTCCACATCAAACCTATTCTGGTGGACTGTAACTGTATCTCTGTCGCCCCCTTCAGGAGACTGTCACTGTCCACTAACTGTATCTCTGTCGCCCCCTTCAGGAGACTGTCACTGTCCACTAACTGTATCTCTGTCGCCCCCTTCAGGAGACTGTCACTGTCCACTAACTGTATCTCTGTCGCCCCCTTCAGGAGACTGTCACTGTCCACTAACTGTATCTCTGTCGCCCCCTTCAGGAGACTGTCACTGTCCACTAACTGTATAGAGAAGATCGCTAACCTCAACGGCCTGAGTGAGTGCACGCACGCACACACACACACACACACACACACACACACACACACACACATACACATACACAATTACACACGCACGCACGTACACACGTACACACACACACACACACACACACACACACACACACACACACACACACACACACACACACACACACAGAGACGCATTCATTCTAATACAGTTTTGTTTGTTCTTCCAGAGAATCTGAAGATTTTATCACTGGGAAGAAACAACATCAAAAACCTCAATGGACTGGTGAGATACAACGTGTGTGTGTGTGTGTGTGTGTGTGCGTGTGTGCGTGTGTGTGTGTGTGTGTGTGTGTGTGTGTGTGTGTGCGCGTGTGTGTGTGTGTGTGTGTGTGTGTGTGTGTGTGTGCGCGCACAAATGCACAAAGTACATTTATGTACGGGAACCAAAAAAAACAATAAATATACGGGCATAATTATGCGAAGGCTAGTTCACGTCAGTGTTGATTTCGTCGACTAAAACTAAGACGAAAAATTTTCGTCGACTACCTTTTTTCACTGACTGAAACTAAATAAAAACTAAATGAAGACGAAGCTATGATGACTAAAACTAAGACTAAATATACTGACAATTTCGTCAACAAATAAAAACTAGACTAAAATGTTAGGAAGGGACTAGTGGACAAGAGATCCAGTTTTATGCTGGGTTGCATGCTGAAAATAGCAGAGATTGTATATCTGCTATTTTCAGCATGCAACCAAAGTGTAAAATATGTCATTACAACGACACCAAGGCCTGTCAAAACACATTTTAGTCGACTAAATCAACTGTAGATTTAGTCGACTAAAATCGTATTGACATTTAGTCGACTAAAACTAGACTAAACACTACAACATTCCAGGTGACTAAAATGTGACTAAAACTAAGTGGAAAACTATTCAGGAGACTAAATGACTAAAACTAAAATAGAAATTTGCTGCCAAAAACAACAGTGGTTCACATCCCAACATGTGCAGGACGGTGTTGGATTGTACATGTAATATGTAGAGTATTATTACTATAACTGTCTATTGAGTCTACTAAGAACTAAGATGAGAGAACATTATTACTCCAGTTTTGGCATCACTGCACTGGCTTCCGCTTGTTTTTAGGATTGATTTTAAAATTATTTTACTTGTCTATAAAGCCCTCAATGGTCTCGCACCTTCCTACCTACATGACTGCCTGTCTAAATATGTCCCAAACCTTCCTACCTACATGACTGCCTGCCTAAATATGTCCCAAACCTTCCTACCTACATGACTGCCTGCCTAAATATGTCCCAAACCGCCCCCTAAACCGCCCACTGCTGGCCTGCTCGCTTTGCCTAAAAAAATGGCAACTAAAAAATACGGGGAAGCAGCTTTTTGCTTCTAGGGGCCGTCGGCATGGAACAAGCTCCCACTGTACCTTCGTCAGGCAGCCTCTGTAGACATTTTTAAAGCTCAGCTCAAGACCCACTTCTACAACATTGCTTTTAAGTGATCTTATATTTTTTGTTATTCATGTCCTCACTGTATTGCATTACTGCTTGTTTTTTAATGTCGTTGCCTTGCTTTTCTTTTATTCTCCATTGCTCTGTAAAGCACTTTGAGCTGCATTTGATGTCATGAAAGGTGCTATACAAATAAAGTTTTATTATTATTATTATTACTGTTGGACTGATGTGTGTGTGTGTGTGTGTGTGTGTGTGTGTGTGTGTGTGTGTGTGTGTGTGTGTGTGTGTGTGTGCGTTGCGTGCATGCCCACTAGGAGGCGGTAGGGGACACGTTGGAGGAGTTGTGGATCTCCTACAACCTGATCGAGAAGCTGAAAGGAATTCACGTCATGAAGAAACTCAAAGTTCTCTACATGTCAAACAACCTGGTGAAGGAGTGGGGTGAGCTCTACTCTGTTCTAGTTCTACATGTCTAACCCATTCTGACCTGAGATCAGATTCATACGATGGTTTCCACTGGACACACATTGGTCTGATTGACCCATTCTGACCTGAGATCAGATTCATACAAGGTTTCCACTGGACACACACTGGTCTGATTAACCCATTCTGACCTGAGATCAGATTCAAAAAATGTCAGTCGCTCTTCGATTTTTCAAAAATAGCAGACCTACAAGCTCGTAGCGCGCCACTCGGTGGCGCGATATGAGCTTGTAGATCTGCTATTTTTAAATAGCTAAAGCATAACATGATGCTGACACCAAAATGGGTGCCCGGTCAGAATGGGCTAATAACTACTGTACTGTACTGGGAACGCTTTTTGGTGTTTTAAGCATTATGTTATAATTTTGCTATTTTTTTGAAAGATCTAGAAAATGTGGCGCAAATCTTTGAATGAATTTTTCCAATGGAAATATCCTAATAAATGCGGTGGTATATTATAATCTGGGACTAGTTTATCTAGGACTAAATCTCGATATCAAAATGCGTTAAAGCCACAATAACAAAAGTGCAATAAACAAAACATAGACATTAAGGTGCGATTAAAAGCCAAAGAATAAAGGTGTGTTTTTTATAGCTCTACATTTTAGCAGTGAATACTTTTTTTTTTATATATATATTTTTTATCCCACGATTTTGTAACCCATTTTTCACCCCTGTGTCAATCATCTAATGTGATCCTGGGCTCTACACACCCTCCGCCAACCTAGTCCCCATATATGGGGGACAAGGGGAGACCAACCTAGTCCCCATATATGGGGGACAAGGGGAGACCAACCTAGTCCCCATATATGGGGGACAAGGGGAGACCAACCTAGTCCCCATATATGGGGGACAAGGGGAGACCAACCTAGTCCCCATATATGGGGGACATGGGGAGACCAACCTAGTCCCCATATATGGGGGACAAGGGGAGACCAACCTAGTCCCCATATATGGGGGACATGGGGAGACCAACCTAGTCCCCATATATGGGGGACATGGGGAGACCAACCTAGTCCCCATATATGAGGGACATGGGGAGACCAACCTAGTCCCCATATATGGGGGACAAGGGGAGACCAACCTAGTCCCCATATATGGGGGACAAGGGGAGACCAACCTAGTCCCCATATATGGGGGACAAGGGGAGAGCAACGGACTTGAACTCATGCTTCCTTCATGCCTGAGTGTCCAAGTTGCTCCTTTACACCTGACAGGGGGGAGTTTCCCTGGTTGGACGTAGCGCGTGGAAGGAACACGTTATTCCAACCAGTTAACAGTGAATACATTATGTTTAGATGCCTAAACCTGATAAACTCTCTTAGAAACGAGGCAGAGTTTCGAGTGATTTTAATAAAATGAGGATCCCGACCCGAACGGCTCTCGGGTCCTGAGTATTTGTGTGTGTATAATTATGTAATGCATTGTGCGTCTGTGTGTGTCTGTGTGCGTGTGCGTCTGTGTGCGTGCGTGCGTGCGTGCGTGTGTGTCTGTGTGCGTGCGTGCGTGCGTATGTGTGTGTGTCTGTGTGTGTGTCTGCGTGCGTCTGTGTGCGTGCGTGCGTGCGTGCGTGCGTGCGTGCGTGTGTGTGTGCGTGCGTGCGTTCCAGGTGAGTTCGTGAAGCTAGCAGAGTTGGCGTGTTTGGTGGATCTGGTGTTTGTGGGAAACCCTCTGGAGGAGAAACACCAGACTGACGGAACCTGGATGGACGAGGCCTCCAGGAGACTGCCCCGCCTCAGGAAACTAGACGGTGTGTGTGTGTGTGTGTGTGTGTGTGTGTGTGTGTGTGTGTGTGTGTGTGTGTGTGTGTGTGTGTGTGTGTGTGTGTGTGTGTGTGTGTGTGTGTGTGTGTGTGTGTGTGTGTGTGTCTGTGTCTGTGTCTGTGTCTGTGTCTGTTTCTGTGTGTGTGTGTGTGTGTGTGTGTGTGTGTGTGTGTGTGTCTGTGTGTCTGTGTCTGTTTCTGTGTGTCTGTCTGTCTGTGTGTGTGTCTGTGTCTGTCTGTGTCTGTTTCTGTGTGTGTGTGTGTGTGTGTCTGTGTCTGTGTCTGTGTCTGTGTCTGTCTGTGTGTGTGTGTGTGTGTGTGTCTGTGTCTGTGTCTGTTTCTGTGTGTCTGTGTGTGTGTGTGTGTGTGTGTGTGTCTGTGTCTGTCTGTGTCTGTTTCTGTGTGTGTGTGTGTGTGTGTGTGTGTGTGTGTGTGTGTGTGTGTGTGTGTGTGTGTGTGTGTGTGTCTGTGTCTGTGTCTGTGTCTGTGTGTGTGTGTGTGTGTGTGTGTGTGTGTGTGTGTGTGTGTGTGTGTGTGTGTGTGTGTGTGTGTGTGTGTGTCTGTGTCTGTGTCTGTGTCTGTGTGTGCGTGTGTCTGTGTCTGTGTCTGTGTCTGTGTCTGTGTCTGTGTCTGTGTCTGTCTGTGTGTCTGTGTCTGTTTCTGTGTGTGTGTGTGTGTGTCTGTGTCTGTGTCTGTGTCTGTGTGTGTGTGTGCGTGTGTCTGTGTCAGTCTGGCTGTCTGTCTGCCAGGCCTGTGTCCGGTTTGTAATTGTTTTTTTTGTTGTTGACGAAATTAATGTATTTGCATTTTTGTGCGCTTTTTTAATGCACTACGTGCTTTCTGAAATTGTCACTAGAGCTTCACTGTATATCATATATGAGTTTCACTCATATCATATATGAGTGGCGTCATTTTCGCCAGTGAAAAAAGGCAGTCGACCAACATTCTTCATCGTAGCTTTTATCACGGAAATTAACACTGGTGAGTGTGTGTGTGTGTGTGTGTGTGTGTGTGTGTGTGTGTGTGTGTGTGTGTGTGTGTGTGTGTGTGTGTGTGTGTGTGTGTGTGTGTGTGTGTGTGTGTGTGTGTGTGCGTGCAGGTACTCCTGTCATCAAACAGGAAGAAGAGGAGGGCGAGACAGAAAGCTGAGGAATCATTCCAGTGTTTTTCTCCTTTTTTAATATATTTAATATATTTTTATCACGTTGGTGTTTTTTTGCATGTTGGTGTATTTTTGATACCATGGAATCACACAAAGCACAACAACGTCATGTGATCTCAGAGGAGTTGGTAATTATGACGTTTGTAATAATAATAATTATTATAATAATAATAATTTAATATCGAGCCTTTGTAAACAAAATGTCCGTCCTTTCAAGGCCGTCCCATGTTGTGTAAGTTGAACGTCCGCAATTACATTTTCTTATTGAGTAAAAGTGTTGGCATCAAAATGTACTTAACCCATTCTGACCTGAGATCAGATTCATACGAGGTTTCCACTGGACACACACTGGTCTGATTAACCCATTCTGACCTGAGATCAGATTCATACGAGGTTTCCACTGGACACGCACTGGTCTGATTAACCCATTCTGACCTGAGATCAGATTCATACGAGGTTTCCACTGGACACGCACTGGTCTGATTAACCCATTCTGACCTGAGATCAGATTCATACGAGGTTTCCACTGGACACGCACTGGGTCTGATTAAAAGTACAAAAGTATGTTCCAAGTTTTCAAATGTCTAAAAATCACCTGGAAAAATTGCATTAAATTGAAGTACAAACAATATTTTCCTCTGTTATAAAAATACTGTAAATTGGAAATACTCGCAATGAGGCAATGCTAAAGCCTACTGTAACTCTCACATGTAGCACAAACAACCATTTGTGGACTGTATACTGTATCTGTTGTCTCTCTATTGTCTATTTTTGTCTTTTTTAACTTTTACAACTTTTACTGTGCTGTCCGTTTCAGTTGGTCCATTAAAGAAACTTAACACTTTGACTGTATAATTAATTCATCTTTTAACCTCCTGTTAAAGAAACTTAACACTTTGACTGTATAATTAATTCATCTTTTAACCTCCTGTTAAAGAAACTTAACACTTTGACTGTATAATTAATTAATCTTTAACCTCCTGTTAAAGAAACTTAACACTTTGACTGTATAATTAATTAATCTTTAACCCCCTGTTAAACTGCAGGTGTTTTTCACTAACCTTTGAAGAATCACCTCCATTCCAGCTTAACCCATTCTGACCTGAGATCAGATTCTAACGCACAGTCAGAAGAATGGAGGTTCTTTAACCCATTCTGACCTGAGATCAGATTCTAACGCACAGAAGAATGGAGGTTCTTTAAAATAGCACGACTGCCCTAGTGTCGGGGAAACTAATCCATGATCGGTCGATGAAAAACAGAGCCGATCGTATCGCGCCACGTTGTCCCAATTCACCCTTTTGTCAGCCTTCTGATTGGTCCCTGACTGACCCCTGTGTCAATCATCTAATGTGATCCTGGGCTCTACACACCCTCCACCAACCTAGTCCCCATATATGGGGGACAAGGGGAGACCAACCTAGTCCCCATATATGGGGGACAAGGGGAGACCAACCTAGTCCCCATATATGGGGGACAAGGGGAGACCAACCTAGTCCCCATATATGGGGGACAAGGGGAGACCAACCTATTCCCCATATATGGGGGACAAGGGGAGACCAACCTAGTCCCCATATATGGGGGACAAGGGGAGACCAACCTAGTCCCCATATATGGGGGACAAGGGGAGACCAACCTAGTCCCCATATATGGGGGACAAGGGGAGACCAACCTAGTCCCCATATATGGGGGACAAGGGGAGACCAACCTGGTCCCCATATATGGGGGACAAGGGGAGACCAACCTAGTCCCCATATATGGGGGACAAGGGGAGACCAACCTAGTCCCCATATATGGGGGACAAGGGGAGACCAACCTAGTCCCCATATATGGGGGACAAGGGGAGAGCAACGGACTTGAACTCATGCTTCCTTCATGCCTGAGTGTCCAAGTTGCTCCTTTCCACCTGACAGGGGGGAGTTTCCCTGGTTGGACGTAGCGCGTGGAAGGAACACGTTATTCCAACCAGTTCCTTTCCCCTGACACCAAGTTTAAAACAACAATTGAACGCACAGAATATCGCACAGAATATCAATACGAATACGGGCGACTGTGGCTCAGGAGGTAGAGCAGGTCGTCCAATGATCCATGGGTCGGCGGTTCGAATCCCTGCTCCTCCTCCTCCTGTCTACATGTGGAAGTGTCCTTGGGCAAAGACGCTGAACCCCAAATTGCTCCCGATGTGCAGGTTGGTGCCTTGCATGGCTTTCGCCGCAATCGGTGTATGAATGTGTGTGTGAATGGGTGAATGTAATGCACAATCTATGTAAAGGTGTGTGAATGTGTGTGTGTGAATGGGTGCATTACGTGAATGTAATGCACTATCTATGTAAAGCGCCTTGGATAAAAGCGCTATATAAATGCACCATTTACCATTTTACGAAGCAACTGAAAAACCTGTTATTTCAATGGTAGTGGTAGTGGATGGAGAGAGAGAGAGAGAGAGGATTTTTGTCCAACCACTCAACGGCAACCAATGGGTGCAAGGAGGGGCAGAACCAGGGGCGGGACTTGGAGACAAAGGGTGAATTCTACCGCCACGGGGAGAGTTTTTTGGTTCACGTCCAAAACGTACGTGGGACGTGTCACAAAGAACCCGCCCCCCCGTGGCCCCCCCGTGTCCCCCCCCCGGCCTCAAACGTACGTGGGACGTGTCACAAAGAACCCGCGGAAAGCAGATTATCTCTCATACGTTATCGAAGTGTATTATCTCTCATACGTTATCAAAGCGTATTATCTCTCATACGTTATCGAAGCGTATTATCTCTCATACGTTATCAAAGCGTATTATCTCTCATACGTTATCAAAGCGTATTATCTCTCATACGTTATCAAAGCGTATTATCTCTCATACGTTATCAAAGCATATTATCTCTCATACGTTATCAAAGCGTATTATCTCTCATACGTTATCAAAGCGTATTATCTCTCATACGTTATCAAAGCGTATTATCTCTCATACGTTATCAAAGCGTATTATCTCTCATACGTTATCGAAGCGTATTATCTCTCATACGTTATCAAAGCGTATTATCTCTCATACGTTATCAAAGCGTATTATCTCTCATACGTTATCAAAGCGTATTATCTCTCATACGTTATCAAAGCATATTATCTCTCATACGTTATCAAAGCGTATTATCTCTCATACGTTATCAAAGCAGATTATCTCTCATACGTTATCAAAGCGTATTATCTCTCATACGTTATCAAAGCGTATTATCTCTCATACGTTATCAAAGCGTATTATCTCTCATACGTTATCAAAGCGTATTATCTCTCATACGTTATCAAAGCGTATTATCTCTCATACGTTATCAAAGCGTATTATCTCTCATACGTTATCAAAGCGTATTATCTCTCATACGTTATCAAAGCAGATTATCTCTCATACGTTATCAAAGCGTATTATCTCTCATACGTTATCAAAGCGTATTATCTCTCATACGTTATCAAAGCGTATTATCTCTCATACGTTATCAAAGCGTATTATCTCTCATACGTTATCAAAGCGCCCCCTGCCGGCTCGGTATCACAAAACCCGGGAAAAGTGGTGTTTAGCAGGGATTCAAAGACCCAATCAATTATCTCGGGGGGGAAACTCGGGTTTAGCCAGTCTAAGGGCTATATTTTGCGTGTCTTAAGTACCAGGTCTTATTACTTAACTTAAGACCTGGAGGCGTTGGTCAATGCTCTTTGGCCACACAGAATAGCCAAATGGCATTGGCCACGCCTCCAGGTCTTAAGTAATAAGACACGCAAAATACAGCCCTAAGTGTTTTAACGTCTGTCATACTCATTTGCATATAAACTGTTAAGCAGTGATTTATACTCATTTGCATATCAACCGTTATTGGTGATTGGTGTAAACCAAACTAATGTCGTCGTTTTAAATTATGTGTGACGTTTTTATTTATTTATTTGATGTTGGAAATAAAAGCAGTTGAAGCAAAACTATCTTCTGTCGTCTGACCTTTGACCTTCAGCTGCTAAACCAATTTAATTTAGATATTTAAACCAACGATTATGAAGACCCACCGTTGTTGTTATTATTAGACATTTCAAAGCCTGCACTGTCATCATAATGTTTCCACCGCGGCCAGACTTCCCGGTCCTTCATTGCCATCCCCAGTTCCTGCTTACTGATGCATGTGTCCCTGGTGATGACATCATGTGTCCCTATAGCGATGACATCAGGGAAGGACAGTTCTCTACCTCTGGTCTGCTTTGAGGCAGGACTCCAGAGAAGAAGGGAGGATATAACCTCATTGTCAGCTCTGTAGCAGTGGACTCCAGAGAAGATGGGCAGATATAACCTCATTGTCAGCTCTGTAGCAGTGGACTCCAGAGAAGAAGGGAGGATATAACCTCATTGTCAGCTCTGTAGCAGTGGACTCCAGAGAAGAAGGGAAGATTATAACCTCATTGTCAGCTCTGTAGCAGTGGACTCCAGAGAAGAAGGGAGGATATAACCTCATTGTCAGCTCTGTAGCAGTGGACTCCAGAGAAGAAGGGAGGATATAACCTCATTGTCAGCTCTGTAGCAGTGGACTCCAGAGAAGATGGGCAGATATAACCTCATTGTCAGCTCTGTAGCAGTGGACTCCAGAGAAGAAGGGAGGATATAACCTCATTGTCAGCTCTGTAGCAGTGGTCTGCTTTGAGGCAGGACTCCAGAGAAGAAGGGAGGATATAACCTCATTGTCAGCTCTGTAGCAGTGGCCGGCAAACTGTGTTCTTCATCATATCATCATATTAATCACATAGACTGCACAGATCATCAGGGCTGTGGTCTGCAGCAAAAGGTCTAAATAGCGCGTCTATCTGAAAAGTGTAAAAATAATGTGTTTCCAAATAGTGTGTCTTTATACCCAAAACGTCTGCTCTTCTGCGGAAGTATCTATTCTCAACAGAGGGATTTGGTGTAGAGGGAAAAAAGGATGCATGCACAGCCACCGTGGAAGGGTTTCTGGAGGTGAAGCAGTCTCTGTTCTAGAGCTGAAGCAGTCAGCCTCCAGTCTCTAAACAGTCTCTGTTCTAGAGCTGAAGTAGTCAGCCTCCAGTCTCTAAACAGTCTCTGTTCTAGAGCTGAAGCAGTCAGCCTCCAGTCTATAAACAGTCTCTGTTCTAGAGGTGAAGCAGTCAGCCTCCAGTCTCTAAACAGTCTCTGTTCTAGAGGTGAAGCAGTCAGCCTCCAGTCTATAAACAGTCTCTGTTCCAGAGCTGAAGCAGTCAGCCTCCAGTCTCTAAACAGTCTCTGTTCTAGAGGTGAAGCAGTCAGCCTCCAGTCTCTAAACAGTCTCTGTTCTAGAGGTGAAGCAGTCAGCCTCCAGTCTCTAAGCAGTCTATAAGCAGTCTCTAAACAGTCTCTGTTCTAGAGGTGAAGCAGTCAGCCTCCAGTCTCTAAGCAGTCTCTGTTCTAGAGGTGAAGCAGTCAGCCTCCAGTCTCTAAACAGTCTCTGTTCTAGAAGTGAAGCAGTCAGCCTCTAGTCTCTAAACAGTCTCTTTTCTAGAGCTGAAGCAGTCAGCCTCTAGTCTCTAAACAGTCTCTGTTCTAGAGGTGAAGCAGTCAGCCTCCAGTCTCTAAACAGTCTCTATTCTAGAGGTGAAGCAGTCAGCCTCCAGTCTCTAAGCAGTCTCTAAACAGTCTCTGTTCTAGAGGTGAAGCAGTCAGCCTCCAGTCTCTAAACAGTCTCTGTTCTAGAGCTGAAGCAGTCAGCCTCCAGTCTCTAAACAGTCTCTGTTCTAGAGGTGAAGCAGTCAGCCTCCAGTCTCTAAACAGTCTCTGTTCCAGAGGTGAAGCAGTCAGCCTCCAGTCTCTAAACAGTCTCTGTTCTAGAGGTGAAGCAGTCAGCCTCCAGTCTCTAAACAGTCTCTATTCTAGAGGTGAAGCAGTCAGCCTCCAGTCTCTAAGCAGTCTCTAAACAGTCTCTGTTCTAGAGGTGAAGCAGTCAGCCTCCAGTCTCTAAACAGTCTCTGTTCTAGAGCTGAAGCAGTCAGCCTCCAGTCTCTAAACAGTCTCTGTTCTAGAGGTGAAGCAGTCAGCCTCCAGTCTCTAAACAGTCTCTGTTCCAGAGGTGAAGCAGTCAGCCTCCAGTCTCTAAACAGTCTCTGTTATAGAGGTGAAGCAGTCAGCCTCCAGTCTCTAAACAGTCTCTATTCTAGAGGTGAAGCAGTCAGCCTCCAGTCTCTAAGCAGTCTCTAAACAGTCTCTGTTCTAGAGGTGAAGCAGTCAGCCTCCAGTCTCTAAACAGTCTCTGTTCTAGAGCTGAAGCAGTCAGCCTCCAGTCTCTAAACAGTCTCTGTTCTAGAGGTGAAGCAGTCTCTAAACAGTCTCTGTTCTAGAGGTGAAGCAGTCAGCCTCCAGTCTCTAAACAGTCTCTGTTCTAGAGCTGAAGCAGTCAGCCTCCAGTCTCTAAACAGTCTCTGTTCTAGAGGTGAAGCAGTCTCTAAACAGTCTCTGTTCTAGAGGTGAAGCAGTCTCTAAACAGTCTCTGTTCTAGAGGTGAAGCAGTCAGCCTCCAGTCTCTAAACAGTCTCTGTTCTAGAGGTGAAGCAGTCAGCCTCCAGTCTCTAAACAGTCTCTGTTCTAGAGCTGAAGCAGTCAGCCTCCAGTCTCTAAACAGTCTCTGTTCTAGAGCTGAAGCAGTCAGCCTCTAGTCTCTAAACAGTCTCTGTAAACTCACGGTGAAGCAGTCAGCCCCCAGTCTCTACAGTCTCTAAACAGTCTCTGTATCTCTAAACAGTGCCAGTCTCTGTAAACTCTCCTATTGAAATAACAAAGAAATGACTGTCGAAACAAAAAGTACGCCAGGCACCTGGGAGGTAAAAAAATCACACCTGTGTGAAGTGACTCGTGAGCGGTGCTCTTATCGTCGTACCTCATCATGCATCATCTCATACTGGCCAATCAGAATGCCTCTTGCCAGGAAATTACGTCATTTACATTATTTGGCGGACATTTGACCTAATTTCTCCTTTCATTGTCAATGGCAAATATGAGACGTGTGGGGACAAGATGACGTCAGTCTTCTCTTCATTGTCCATCCATCCATCCATCTTCAACCGCTTATCCGTAGTCGGGTCACGGGGGCTACAGCTCCACCAGAGAGCTCCAGAGCAACATTCATTGTCAATGGCAACTAATGTTTGTGTTGCGGACATTTTGTGGGGACAAAAGCTACAAACATAGACAAGGCTGGGCGAAGGAGGAGGGGTTAGGGGGAGGGACCGGCGCCCCTCAAAGACCAACAAAAAAAATGACCTTGTCCTGTCATTGTCCTTTTGCACCGGGTTGAACCGGTTCCGTTCTTTTAACCAGTTCAGTTCAGTTCAGGAGATGCAGGTGTTGTAACGACATGGACTTCCCTTCCGGTATGGCGTGGGAAAGGAGAGGATCGGGGCATCGTGTGCATTTCTTTCACCTTTGATAGATGCTGGATTCGTGGTCTGGGCAAAAAGGGCAGTTGTTTTACAGACGGGTATAGAAAAGGGGCAGCAGGGGCTAAAGCCCCTACCATGAAATGTTCTATGAGCAGGGCCTGGCTGTAAACAAGTTCTTGAGCTTTCCAGTTACCCTGGGTAAACATGGTACCTTTCCTTTCCTTAGTCCAGTTACCCTGGGTAAACATAGTACCTTTCCTTTCCTTAGTCCAGATACCCTGGGTAAACATAGTACCTTTCCTTTCCTTAGTCCAGTTACCCTGGGTAAACATGGTACCTTTCCTTTCCTTAGTCCAGTTACCCTGGGTAAACATAGTACCTTTCCTTTCCTTAGTCCAGTTACCCTGGGTAAACATAGTACCTTTCCTTTCCTTAGTCCAGTTACCCTGGGTAAACATAGTACCTTTCCTTTCCTTAGTCCAGTTACCCTGGGTAAACATAGTACCTTTCCTTTCCTTAGTCCAGTTACCCTGGGTAAACATAGTACCTTTCCTTTCCTTAGTCCAGTTACCCTGGGTAAACATGGTACCTTTCCTTTCCTTAGTCCAGTTACCCTGGGTAAACATAGTACCTTTCCTTTCCTTAGTCCAGTTACCCTGGGTAAACATAGTACCTTTCCTTTCCTTAGTCCAGATACCCTGGGTAAACATAGTACCTTTCCTTTCCTTAGTCCAGTTACCCTGGGTAAACATAGTACCTTTCCTTTCCTTAGTCCAGATACCCTGGGTAAACATGGTACCTTTCCTTTCCTTAGTCCAGTTACCCTGGGTAAACATAGTACCTTTCCTTTCCTTAGTCCAGTTACCCTGGGTAAACATAGTACCTTTCCTTTCCTTAGTCCAGTTACCCTGGGTAAACATGGTACCTTTCCTTTCCTTAGTCCAGTTACCCTGGGTAAACATAGTACCTTTCCTTTCCTTAGTCCAGTTACCCTGGGTGAACATGGTACCTTTCCTTTCCTTAGTCCAGTTACCCTGGGTGAACATGGTACCTTTCCTTTCCTTAGTCCAGTTACCCTGGGTAAACATAGTACCTTTCCTTTCCTTAGTCCAGTTACCCTGGGTAAACATAGTACCTTTCCTTTCCTTAGTCCAGTTACCCTGGGTAAACATAGTACCTTTCCTTTCCTTAGTCCAGATACCCTGGGTAAACATGGTACCTTTCCTTTCCTTAGTCCAGTTACCCTGGGTAAACATAGTACCTTTCCTTTCCTTAGTCCAGTTACCCTGGGTAAACATAGTACCTTTCCTTTCCTTAGTCCAGTTACCCTGGGTAAACATGGTACCTTTCCTTTCCTTAGTCCAGTTACCCTGGGTAAACATAGTACCTTTCCTTTCCTTAGTCCAGTTACCCTAGGTGAACATGGTACCTTTCCTTTCCTTAGTCCAGTTACCCTGGGTGAACATGGTACCTTTCCTTTCCTTAGTCCAGTTACCCTGGGTAAACATAGTACCTTTCCTTCCCTTAGTCCAGTTACCCTGGGTAAACATAGTACCTTTCCTTTCCTTAGTCCAGTTACCCTGGGTAAACATAGTACCTTTCCTTTCCTTAGTCCAGTTACCCTGGGTGAACATGGTACCTTTCCTTTCCTTAGTCCAGTTACCCTGGGTGAACATGGTACCTTTCCTTTCCTTAGTCCAGTTACCCTGGGTAAACATAGTACCTTTCCTTTCCTTAGTTCAGTTACCCTGGGTAAATATAGTACCTTTCCTTTCCTTAGTCCAGTTACCCTGGGTAAACATAGTACCTTTCCTTCCCCCCCCCCTTTGAGTCCCTGGTTTTCCCTTCGGTTCTACTTCACTTTCTTCCTCTCCTTCCTGAAGAACTTGAGCCTCTGGGCGAGCAGCGACTTGGGCGTCTTCATGAAGGAGGAGAAGCGGTCGCCGGAGGAGCGCAGAGACTTCACCTCCTTCTCCAGGTCCTGCGTCTTGTGCTCCATGTAGATGATCTTCCTGCCCATGTCGCTCAGCAGGCGCTCCACGGCCGGGGGCGCCGCCGCCGGCTCCACGTAGGCCGTGCTCTTCTGGTCCAGGAAGGCGATGTTCTGCTCCATGGTCGTGACCTTGCGCTCCAGGTGCGTGGTCTTGCGCTCCACGCTGCACACCTTCTCCGTCAGCCGCTGCTCCAGCTCCACCATCTTCCTCTCCAGGCGCTCCATGTTGGCCACGCGCTGCTCCATCTCGGCCACGCGGTCGCCCATGGTCCTCGCCGTGGGCCAGGCTCCGCCTCCTCCTCCGCCCAGGCCGGTGGTGGTCTGGTGGTGCGAGGAGGAGGAGCCGCCGTGCTCCACGAAGGACTCGCGGTTCAGGTAGAGCGCCGACGACTGCTGCTGCTGCCCGACGTCGCCCTTCACAATAAGAGCCTGCTGCTGGCTTCCTCCTCCCTTGGAGGCGGTTCCCGCCTCGCCGCCGTGGAGGAAGGACTTCACCATGAGCGCCTGCTGGGCCGCGGCGCCGCCGCCGCCGCCGTCGCCTTTGAAGAAAGACTCGTTCTTGGCGGCGAGGAGGGCGGCGGCGGCCGCCTGCTGGTGGGCGTGGGCGTGGTCGCCCCCCACCCCACCCCCCGGCCCGCCTGGCCCGCCCCCCGGCCCCCCGTGGACGAAAGACTCTCGCTTCATGTTCATGATGAAGGCCTGATGGCCGCCCTCGCTGCTGCCCTGATGGCCCCCCTGCAGGAAGGGCTCGCCCTTCACCATCACCTCGCTGTCGCCGCCCTGGTGGTGGCTGCGGCGGGACGCCGCCCTGCTGTTGGCGTAGTCGGAGGCGGCGGCCTCCATGTGCTCCACCATGTGCTTCTGGTAGATCTGGCGGTCCGTGGCGGCGGCCTCCAGGTGGTCCACCATGTGCTTCTGGAAGACCTGGCGGTCCGAGGAGTCGGAGCCCTCCAGGTGGTGGCCGACCACGTGCTTCTGGTAGATCTGCCGGTGGTACATCTGCCGCTGGTACTTGGGCTTCTGCATCAGCGACTCCCACTTCTTGATGAGAGACTGGACGTCCTCGGGGCGGCTCGTCAGCTCCGAGTCCAGCATGTTGGAGTCGCCGATGACCATGTTGGCCGACGTCCGCCGATGCTCCCCGATGACCATGTTGGCCATGCTCGAGTGCACCATCGCTGGGATGGGGTGGGCGGGGGGGTCGGTCGTCCTCAACGGTCGGTTCGTGTTTTTACGTCGTGCGGTCGTCGTCGAACCCTATAGGCGTTCGTTCGTTCGTGCGTTCGTTCGTTCGGTGTTCGTGTTTTTTGCTCTCCGACCGCGGACCGCTGTCTTTTTAAACGCGGGGTGTTTGGCACGATGGCGTCACCGCCGTCGCCGCCCTACGATTGGACAGATCGCATAGTTTCGTATTTTGTCACGTGAAATGCACGATATCCAGCATTAGGATGATTATTGAGGGGTGCTAACCCTCTCCTAGCTCCTCCCCTAGCCCCTCCCCTAGCCCCACAGCTTTAACGATGCCGTTTTCAGAAAACGCCTCATATACGATAAAGTTTGTGTTGAGGACTAAAACAAACGTTAGCACCCGTGGCTTAAACAAACATCATGTTGTAATCGATGTCGTAAGATGATAAGAGCGCCCCTCACTTCACACAGGTGTGATTTTGTTGTAATGGATGTCGATGTGAAATAAAGTACAACCGGACGATAGTTAGTGTCACCACTTTCTTATTGTTCTTCTTCCGGAGTAAACTACCTATAACTTCTGCTGTGATTGGTCGAGCTTTGCATAATGTTTGTAGTAGCTAATTGGCTGTTGTTGGTTACGTATAACCAATACATGTTTTACAATCGTTTATTCCCTTGCAGGGGCAGAAGACCAAACTATATTCAAGCGTTATAGAACATTTCAAATTACTGTTCAAGAGAGTCAATTAAGGAGTCAAGGGAAATTGGACAGAGGTTGAAGCAAAGTGTCAAAACACCAATTATTCAAGCCTTACAGCGAAGATCTGAAGGACACATGGACCAGGACTAAAGGCTAAACGAGGGAAAACATGGACCAGGACTAAAGGCTAAACGAGGGAAAACATGGACCAGGACTAAAGGCTAAACGAGGGAAAACATGGACCAGGACTAAAGGCTAAACGAGGGAAAACATGGACCAGGACTAAAGGCTAAACGAGGGAAAACATGGACCCATGGGCTCAGACAACGGACCCGTCCTGCGTGAGAGTCTGAAAGATTCTAGACGGAATACAGAGAGGTCATCGTGGGGTAGAGAGAGAGAAGAGGGGAGGGGCCTACACTGCGCAAAAAGCATGGAATACGGATGTGTATATTACAGGAAACTCCCGTTAAACTTTCCAACAAACTACGGTAAACACCCGCATTGTACCGTCACACCTGTATATTACCGTATATTAACTGTATATTATGTACCATCACACCTGTATATTACCGTATATTACTATAAATGCTGCTAAACTTGAGGTTTACGGGCAAAATACAGTGCCTATAATTGCCTGTTAACGCCTCTTTTCACGCAGTGCTACTGTATGTAAGCAGTGCTACTGTATGTAAGCAGTGCTACTGTACAGTGCTACTGTATGTAAGCGACTAACCAGTCTTTGTGTTCTCTCCTCTGATTGGAGGATGACTACACGGCCCTGCCTATAATTGCCCTCATATGATTGGACAATCCAACCACACTGGCAATTCCCCAGGATTGCATGTTTCTAAATGTTTCTTATTTCTGAGTGGACCACATAAGTCCACTAACCTCATATCAGTCTTAACCGACCACATAAGTCCACTAACCTCATATCAGTCTTAACCAGCCATAAGTCCACTAAACTCATATCAGTCTTAACCAGCCACATAAGTCCTCTAACCTCATATCAGTCTTAACCGACCACTAAGTCCACTAACCTCATCAGTCTTAACCAGCCACGTAAGTCCACTAACCTCATATCAGTCTTAACCAGCCACGTAAGTCCCCTAACAACCTCATATCAGTCTTAACCGACCACTAAGTCCACTAACCTCATATCAGTCTTAACCAGCCACTCAAGTCCACTAACCTCATATCAGTCTTAATCGACCACTAAGTCCACTAACCTCATATCAGTCTTAACCGACCACGTAAGTCCACTAACCTCATATCAGTCTTAACCGACCACTAAGTCCACTAACCTCATCAGTCTTAACCAGCCACGTAAGTCCACTAACCTCATATCAGTCTTAACCGACCACTAAGTCCACTAACCTCATATCAGTCTTAACCAGCTACGTAAGTCCACTAACCTCATATCAGTCTTAACCAGCCACGTAAGTCCACTAACCTCATATCAGTCTTAACCGACCACTAAGTCCACTAACCTCATATCAGTCTTAATCGACCACTAAGTCCACTAACCTCATATCAGTCTTAATCGACCACTAAGTCCACTAAACTCATATCAGTCTTAACCAGCCACATAAGTCCTCTAACCTCATATCAGTCTTAACCGACCACTAAGTCCACTAACCTCATATCAGTCTTAATCGACCACTAAGTCCACTAACCTCATATCAGTCTTAATCGACCACTAAGTCCACTAACCTCATATCAGTCTTAACCGACCACTAAGTCCACTAACCTCATATCAGTCTTAACCGACCACGTAAGTCCACTAACCTCATATCAGTCTTAACCAGCCACATAAGTCCTCTAACCTGGTTTTATGAACACAAGGCTGCTGAACATTATATACCTCATACTTTAAATGCTTAGTATGAGGTATAAAGTACAGCCTTGTGTTCATAAAACCCAAAGATTGGGTATTGGGTAAGACTGACGCTATATGTATCTTTCAGGACCTTTCACTGCTTTGTCTCAACCATTACTCTATGGCTCTGGTCTCGGCCACCGCGGTAGATATTTTGACATACGTCGCATGAGACCCGTTTCTGAATCAGTCTATAGAGCCCCGAAAGACCCGGAAAAATAAATCCCTGTTCATTTTCCTCATAGACTTTTCAGAGAGTATTTATTTAGAGACGTTTACGCCGCGGACAAAGCCAACTCTTGTAGTGACAAATCATGACAATAAACACATTGTTTTGGGCCTAACAAAGAATTAGAAAGTAGAAAAAAACGGCAGGTTACAACACTTTTTTTGTTGTTTTTCTTCTTTATTATAATTATTTGTTTGGTCCAAAAGATTGTGTTTGTTGTCATGATTTGTCACGACTCCAGTTGGCTTCGTACGACGCTTAAAAACACTTTAAATAAATACTTTTTGAAATGTCTATGGGAAAAATGCAATGGGATTCATTTCCTGGGCCTGGCGTCGTCATGAAAGGGGTCGGGACTGCGACGCTCTATAGTGGCCCTCTGGAGTGAGCGTGGAACTATTGTGGCCCTCTGGAGTGAGCGTGGAACTATAGTGGCCCTCTGGAGTGAGCGTGGAACTATAGTGTCCCTCTGGAGTGAGCGTGGAGCTATAGCGGCCCTCTGGAGTGAGCGTGGAACTATAGCGGCCCTCTGGAGTGAGTGTGGAACTATAGCGGCCCTCTGGAGTGAGCGTGGAACTATAGCGGCCCTCTGGAGTGAGCGTGGAACTATAGCGGCCCTCTGGAGTGAGTGTGGAACTATATAGGCCCTCTGGAGTGAGCGTGGAACTATATAGGCCCTCTGGAGTGAGCGTGGAACTATAGGCCCTCTGGAGTGAGCGTGGAACTATAGTGGCCCTCTGGAGTGAGCGTGGAACTATAGCGGCCCTCTGGAGTGAGCGTGGAACTATAGCGGCCCTCTGGAGTGAGTGTGGAACTATATAGGCCCTCTGGAGTGAGCGTGGAACTATATAGGCCCTCTGGAGTGAGCGTGGAACTATAGTGGCCCTCTGGAGTGAGTGTGGAACTATAGTGGCCCTCTGGAGTGAGTGTGGAACTATAGTGGCCCTCTGGAGTGAGTGTGGAACTATAGTGGCCCTCTGGAGTGAGTGTGGAACTATAGTGGCCCTCTGGAGTGAGTGTGGAACTATAGTGGCCCTCTCCATCGTAGGGCCCTCATGGCCCCGCATCTTGGTCATCATGTGCCTGTGCCGAAGGCCGCCATCACGGCCCACATCATCTGGTTGGCGTGCGGCCGGCGGCTCTCGGCCTCGGGGTCGAGCGCGGCCAGGAGGCGGAGCCTCCGCATGGCCAGGTCGTAGCGCTGGTCGGGCAGCGCGTCCAGAGCGGCGCCCAGCACGGCAGAGGCGCGCGCCATCAGCAGCAGCGCCAGCGCGCGCCTGCCGGCCGCCGTGGCGCCGCGCCGCGCCGGGTCGCCCAGGCCCAGCGACGCCCAGCCGTCGCCCAGGAGGACGTGGCGGACGCCCTGGACCAGGCGCCGCTTGGCGCCGCCGCCCCCCCCCGGCCCCCCCTCCTCCCCCGCCAAGGGGTGCGTGGTCATGTCGAACAGCAGGAAGCTCTGCTTGCGCGTGGTCAGGACGCCCTTCTCCACCAGGCCCTTGGCCAGGCGCAGCCGCACGTTGGGCAGCCGCCAGCGCCGCCGCCTCAGCGGGTTGGCCCAGTCCCCGCTGAGGAGCGCCACCCAGGCCGCCGCCCCCTGCCCCCCCCCCCCGCCCCCCCGCTGCCTCTGGCGCACGGCGCGCAGGGCCTCGTCCAGCAGGGCGTCGCCCGTGGGCGCGTCCGACCGCACCACCACCTTCCTGCCCAGCAGGCCGCCGCCCCCGCCCCCCCAGGGGGGCGTGGTGGCCCCTCCTTCCTCCAGGCCCAGCCGGCCCCTGAGGGCCAGCTCCAGCAGGATGCAGCCGCGCAGGCCCGCCGACAGGCAGTCGTTGAAGGGGGAGGTGACGCCGGAGCGCTCCTTCAGGCCCAGCAGGAGGACCTCGTCCATCAGCGTCAGCCCGCCCTCCTCCTCTGCTCCTCCTCCTCCTCCCCCTCCTCCTCCTCCTCTCTCCTCCTCCTCCTCCAATGAGGAGGAGGGGGAGGAGGAGGAGGGGGAGGGGGGAGCGGAGGCGTTTTGGGACGTCCTGGATCTCCTCTGGACCGGCCCGGAGACGGTGGGAGCACTCATCGCCACGGAGCGCGTGAAAGTGTGTGTGTGTGTGTGTGTGTGTGTGTGTGTGTGTGTGTGTGTGTGTGTGTGTGTGTGTGTGTGTGTGTGTGTGTGTGTGTGTGTGTGTGTGTGTGTGTGTGTGTGTGTGTGTGTGTGTGTGTGTGTGTGTGTGTGTGTGTGTGTGCGTGCGTGCGCGTGTTAGAGAGTGCGCAGCTCAGATCCACGCGCAAAGTTCACGTGCACATCATTTTATTGGCGGACAAGGGGCTCTGCTGTTACGTCATCATCACCAACAACAGCATGATGTCATCATAACTGCGATGTCGTCAAATGTTTGGTCAAACCAAAGACTTCCATTGAAATATACAGGCGGCCATTTTACATACGGACAAGACAGGACAAGACAAGACAGGTGTCTCTCATTACATACAGACAAGACAGGTGTCTCTCATTACATACGGACAAGACAGGGACAAGACAGGTGTCTCTCATTACATACGGACAAGACAGGACAAGACAGGTGTCTCTCATTACATACGGACAAGACAGGGACAAGACAGGTGTCTCTCATTACATACGGACAAGACAGGGACAAGACAGGTGTCTCTCATTACATACGGACAAGACAGGACAAGACAGGTGTCTCTCATTACATACGGACAAGACAGGGACAAGACAGGTGTCTCTCATTACATACGGACAAGACAGGGACAAGACAGGTGTCTCTCATTACATACGGACAAGACAGGACAAGACAGGTGTCTCTCATTACATACGGACAAGACAGGTGTCTCTCATTACATACGGACAAGACAGGGACAAGACAGGTGTCTCTCATTACATACGGACAAGACAGGGACAAGACAGGTGTCTCTCATTACATACGGACAAGACAGGACAAGACAGGTGTCTCTCATTACATACGGACAAGACAGGTGTCTCTCATTACATACGGACAAGACAGGACAAGACAGGTGTCTCTCATTACATACGGACAAGACAGGACAAGACAAGACAGGTGTCTCTCATTACATACGGACAAGACAGGTGTCTCTCATTACATACGGACAAGACAGGTGTCTCTCATTACATACGGACAAGACAGGTGTCTCTCATTACATACGGACAAGACAGGGACAAGACAGGTGTCTCTCATTACATACGGACAAGACAGGACAAGACAGGTGTCTCTCATTACATACGGACAAGACAGGTGTCTCTCATTACATACGGACAAGACAGGTGTCTCTCATTACATACGGACAAGACAGGTGTCTCTCATTACATACGGACAAGACAGGTGTCTCTCATTACATACGGACAAGACAGGTGTCTCTCATTACATACGGACAAGACAGGTGTCTCTCATTACATACGGACAAGACAGGACAAGACAGGTGTCTCTCATTACATACAGACAAGACAGGACAAGACAGGTGTCTCTCATTACATACGGACAAGACAGGGACAAGACAGGTGTCTCTCATTACATACGGACAAGACAGGACAAGACAGGTGTCTCTCATTACATACGGACAAGACAGGACAAGACAGGTGTCTCTCATTACATACGGACAAGACAGGTGTCTCTCATTACATACGGACAAGACAGGTGTCTCTCATTACATACGGACAAGACAGGACAAGACAGGTGTCTCTCATTACATACGGACAAGACAGGACAAGACAGGTGTCTCTCATTACATACGGACAAGACAGGGACAAGACAGGTGTCTCTCATTACATACGGACAAGACAGGTGTCTCTCATTACATACGGACAAGACAGGACAAGACAGGTGTCTCTCATTACATACAGACAAGACAGGTGTCTCTCATTACATACAGACAAGACAGGTGTCTCTCATTACATACGGACAAGACAGGACAAGACAGGTGTCTCTCATTACATACGGACAAGACAGGTGTCTCTCATTACATACGGACAAGACAGGGACAAGACAGGTGTCTCTTAGGTGTGAATGAGGCCTAAAGTCAATAAGACAGACTTATATTGACTTCTCCGTATTGTATTGTAGCCTATTACATAATAATACAGTGAATACATATAAAGATATTGTATTGTATGTAGCCTATTACATAATAATACAGTGAATACATATAAAGATATTGTATTGTATGTAGCCTATTACATAATAATACAGTGAATACATATAAAGATATTGTATTGTATGTATAGCCTATTACATAATAATACAATGAATACAATTAAAGATATTGTATTGTATGTAGCCTATTACACAATAATACAGTGAATACATATAAAGATATTGTATTGTATGTAGCCTATGAAATAATAGTAGGACTACAATGAATATATTTAAAGATATTGTATTGTATGAAATAATAGTACAATGAATACATTTAAAAATAGCCTGTGAAATAATAATACAATGAATACATTTAAAGATACACATACACATGTGTTAAATAATATTGAAATACATTTAAGTAAACCTTGTTTTATTAGTGAAATACAAAACTCACACAGACTATGACAAATGCACACAAAATAGAAGAATATTGTTACATTCATCACGCACGTTTGTGATTGGTCAACCGTGCTGTCAATCATTCACGTCAGCCAATCGAAACTAACCTCCCGTGGTGACGTCCGTCCCTCCCTGACGACGGTGTGTCACACCGCAATCGGCGACCTAAGGAATCGTGTAACCAGAAGGGCAATTTTTAACAGCGGCGAACGTCGTCACGTGGTCTACGTCCTCCGTCTTCGATTGGACACACATGTCGGTGTAACAACAAACCCGGATGTGTTGACCAGCGTTGTCAGGTCCGCTTTTTATAAGCGACTTTCGGTAGTTGTTTATTATTGTTAAAGTGTAGTTGTTTATTTGGTCTTGTTTCTAAAGTGTAGTTGTTTATTTGGTCTTGTTTCTAAAGTGTAGTTGTTTATTTGGTCTTGTTTCTAAAGTGTAGTTGTTTATTTGGTCTTGTTTCTAAAGTGTAGATGTTTATTTGGTCTTGTTTCTAAAGTGTAGTTGTTTATTTGGTCTGGTTTCTAAAGTGTAGTTGTTTATTTGGTCTTGTTTCTAAAGTGTAGTTGTTTATTTGGTCTGGTTTCTAAAGTGTAGTTGTTTATTTGGTCTTGTTTCTAAAGTGTAGTTGTTTATTTGGTCTTGTTTCTAAGGTGTATTTGTTTATTTGGTCTGGTTTCTAAAGTGTAGTTGTTTATTTGGTCTTGTTTCTAAAGTGTAGTTGTTTATTTGGTCTTGTTTCTAAAGTGTAGTTGTTTATTTGGTCTTGTTTCTAAAGTGTAGTTGTTTATTTGGTCTTGTTTCTAAAGTGTAGTTGTTTATTTGGTCTTGTTTCTAAAGTGTAGTTGTTTATTGTCTCCACCAGCCGAAGGCATGGGGGAGAGTATGTTTTGCACTCCGTCCGTCCGTCCGTCCGTGTGTCCGTCCGTCCGTCCCAAGATTCGTTACACCACCAAGATACCCATGTACCTGTCTAAATACTTCCTTAATGTAAACGAAGTCCACACCCACAACACCAGAGGGAGTGCAACAAACCATGTACAACCCAGATTCGGCACAAACAAGGGACTAAATTCTTTTCGCTCCTATGCCACCAAAATGTGGAACGCCCTACCAACAGTCATTAAGACATGTGAATCCCTTGACTCCTTCAAAACCGCTCTCAAAGGGCACCTACGGATGGCTGCAATTCGAAACTGGCCTCTGTAAAATCTGAATCCCCCCCACCCCACCCCCCCCCCCCTTTCCCCTCACTGTATATATGTATCTTTTCCCTTTTTGCTTTATTATGATGAATTCCTGTTCTGTTCTTTAGCTACATAGAAATGTCTATTTGTATGTCTCTAAATGTTTTGATGAATTGAACAATGTGGACCCTGTTGTAAACAAGTGTAATGCTTAATTGGGTCGTCCACTCACAGTTAACAGTCTTTGTATTGAGTTTGTGCTTGAAATGTACTGTAAATTCTGCAAACTGTTAATAAATATTTCAATCAATCAATCAATCAAACCGTGTGTCCGTGTGTCCGTCCGTCCGTCCGTGAGCAGCTAATCTCGGCCACCGTTAACCCGGTCGATGCCAAATTTTGCACACACACTCCCTGGATGCCAACCATGAACCTCTGCCCCAAACTTTCCAGAACGGCCTGTTATAGCGCCACCAGGAGGTCGCTTTGTGCAAAACAAGTTTTTGCACAGTACACCTACAGATTGTGTCCAAACATCACGCAAATTTGTACACAGTCTCTCTAGAGCCATTCAACCAAACCGCTCTTTCAGATTTCTCAGACTCCATCCTGATTGGTTAAGATTGCCTTCCAAAATTCACAGGAGTGCTCAGTTTCAAACAAAATGCTGCAAATCATGAACACATCGCGTGATTTCCGTGAAATTGTGCACACACATTCCCACTAGGCCGAGGACGAAATGCCACATGAACAATTTCAACTCAGCCTCAAGGTGGCGCTATAACTGGCCGAAAAGTGTTTTTACCTCTGACTGCACAAATCTGTGGATCACTTTGTATGCCAACTCCCTAGAGGCCAAGGAAAAACCTTTGTCTGGAATTTTTCACATCTGCTCTTTATAGCGCCACCAGGAGGCCGACATATGTAAAACACATTTTCTATTATTACTCCTTCACATTTTATCCAAATTTCACGCAATCGGTACACATGATCTCCATAGTCATGTGATCAAGACAGGTTTGTTTGATTTCTCATATTCCATCCTGATTGGCCACGATTGGCTCCTACAGTTTTCAGGAGTAGCAAATGGCCACAACTCCTCAACGCAGCGTCCGATTGCGATGAAACTGTGCACGCATATTCCCACTAGGCTGAGGAAGAATCCTGGTGGAGACCTGTGCCGATTGGCACTTTATCTAGTTTGGTCTTGTTTCTAAAGTGTAGTTGTTTATTTGGTCTTGTTTCTAAAGTGTATTTGTGCTTGTTTCCAAATATTGCTTCCACCCAGTGAGTCTCACACATTTCCTTGTCCAAATTAATTTTGTCACAGCAAATAATAAAAGACCTTTAACATCTAAAACTATGTTGTGCCTCCAGGGACCCCCTTAGAGTATATATATATACTAAGGGGACCCCCAATACAAGATTATTATTTTGTGTTGTTTTAGAGAAATTCAAAAAATATTCCACATTTGTCACCTTTTCCCCAATATATATATATATATATATATATATATATTGGGGAAAAGGTGACAAATGTGGAATATTTTTTGAATTTCTCTAAAAAATATATATATATATATATATATATATATATATATATAATAGCAGATGTACAAGCTCCCAACAGTTCACAGCTCACACAGTTTGTAGTTTGTAGATCTGACAGTCCCTTACTTCTGGGATTGTTTTCATGGAACTGGTTGCCTGCTTGTTTCTCTCCCGCGACCTGGCAACGCGGATGTTGACAGTTTTTTTCTTTTCTTTTTTTTTTTTACACTTTCCCGTGCGCGCGCGCGCGGCCACGGCGGCGGCGGCTGCGGCTGCGGCGCGGAAACTCAACCGTCATGACGAAAAGAAATAAAGTGTAGACTTAAGTTTTAACACCTTTATACTTCATAGTTCATTCTCTGGAGTTGTTGTAAAAGGTGAGTGAATGCTCTCTACATGTTCACCGTTTAGGCTACATGTTGAGCCACTTGATGACAACCTTAACCTTAGTGTTTGATTGATTTAACAGTTTGCAGAATTACAGTAGGCTACATTTCAAGCACAACTCGATACAAAGATCGACTGTCAACTGTGAGGGGACGACCCAATGAAGCATTACACTTGTTTACAAGAGGGTACACCATGTTCAATTCATCAAAACATTTAGAGACATACGAAATAGACACTTCTATAATATAGCCGAAGTGTTTTATTTAGCTGCCAGGGGCAGGTGGGCAAGTTGGGCGACCCTTAGTGTTTTATTTAGCTGCCAGGGGCAGGTGGGGCAACCCTTAGTGTTTTATTTAGCTGCCAGGGGCAGGTGGGGCAACCCTTAGTGTTTTATTTAGCTGCCAGGGGCAGGTGGGCAACCCTTAGTGTTTTATTTACCTGCCAGGGGCAGGTGGGCAACCCTTAGTGTTTTGTTTACCTGCCAGGGGCAGGTGGGCAACCCTTAGTGTTTTATTTACCTGCCAGGGGCAGGTGGGCAACCCTTAGTGTTTTGTTTACCTGCCAGGGGACGGTGGGCAACTTCCCATTACAATCAGAACTGCAGACTCACTCCCAATCTTCCGCCGTAGTCTGAAAACCCACCTCTTCAGACTCCATCATGGCCCGTAGCACTTACCCTATATACCCCCTTAGAAACATACTTATAGCATGTTATGTAGACGGCACTAGAATTGCATTGTATGTAGTCATAGCACTTCATAGTACATATGTATACTGTATAGTATAGCATAGTATAAATTATATGTATAGTTTCATTATATAGATATTCCACTGTTACGTTCTTAACTTACACGTTTCATGATAAATACTTTTCATATAGGCTATGTGATGTATTGCCTTGCTTTTTGTTCTTGCTTAGTGTAAATGTCTCTGGATTAAGAGCGTCTGCTAAATGCCTAACTTGTAAATTGTGTGTGTGTGTGTGTGTGTGTGTGTGTGTGTGTGTGTGTGTGTGTGTGTGTGTGTGTGTGTGTGTGTGTGTGTGTGTGTGTGTGTGTGTGTGTGTGTGTCCTGCAGTGACATGCAGAGGCCTGTGGGGGGCGTCAGGGTTGCGGTAGCGGCTCTCTGCAGACTGCTCTCGGCGGTGGGCGTGGTCCGTGTTCCTTCTGCAGAATCCTTCAGGAGAGCCAAACTCAACACGGCTGGAGCACAGCTGGTAGGTTACCCTGTTTGAGACCCACGGCTGGAGCACAGCTGGTAGGTTACCCTGTTTGAGAGCCACGGCTGGAGCACAGCTGGTAGGTTACCCTGTTTGAGAGCCACGGCTGGAGCACAGCTGGTAGGTTACCCTGTTTGAGAGCCACGGCTGGAGCACAGCTGGTAGGTTACCCTGTTTGAGAGCCACGGCTGGAGCACAGCTGGTAGGTTACCCTGTTTGAGAGCCACGGCTGGAGCACAGCTGGTAGGTTACCCTGTTTGAGAGCCACGGCTGGAGCACAGCTGGTAGGTTACCCTGTTTGAGACCCACGGCTGGATCACAGCTGGTAGGTTACCCTGTTTGAGACCCACGGCTGGAGCACAGCTGGTAGGTTACCCTGTTTGAGAGCGGTTTTGAAGGAGTCAAGGGATTCGCATGTCTTAATGACTGTTGGTAGGGCGTTCCACATTCTGGTGGCATAGGAGCGAAAATAATTTAGTCCCTTGTTTGTGCCGGATCTGGGTTGCACTTGTTTTGTTGACTGCCGGTGTGTACATTGTGTGTGTCTGCGTGTGCGTGTGCGTGTGCGTGTGCGTGTGCGTGCGTCATTTCAGGAGGAGGAGTTTTGGAATCTGTTGTTCAACATCCTGTGTAAGGCTGAGGTCATTTCCTGTGGAGCACAGGAAGAGGAAACACAAGGTTTGTAAAAATCACAATTGTGCACGACGGAAATCTACACTAATATAGGAATATAGGAGGGGCTAGCGCCCTATAAATCTACACTAATAGCTGAATATAGGAGGGGCTAGCGCCCTATAAATCTACACAAATATCTGAATATAGGAGGGGCTAGCGCCCTATAAATCTACACTAATAGCTGAATATAGGAGGGGCTAGCGCCCTATAAATCTACACTAATAGCTGAATATAGAAGGGGCTAGCGCCCTATAAATCTACACTAATAGCTGAATATAGGAGGGGCTAGCGCCCTATAAATCTACACTAATAGCTGAATATACCTTTCTTACCTTTCTTTGTAGTCGTTACGTCCCCACCAAAGAGGTCCAGGTGTTTTTGTGTGCAAAAACTCCTTATTGGCTATTTCCCCTACTATAAGACCTCAAGGAATTGCATTGCATTGAATGGGAATTGAATGGGGCTATGGGGTGTTGTGCTAATTCGCTTATTTCCATCTAAATAAGTAGTAAAGTGTGCCGCTTGGGATTATTATTTACATTATGAAGAGAGGATATATACAATGGATATAAGTGAATTAGCACAACACCCCATAGCCCCATTCAATTCCCATTCCATTCAATGCAATTCATTTAGGGCTTATGGTAGGGGAAATGGCCAATAAGGAGCTTTTGCACAAAATATTAATAACATTCCGGGTGACTAAAACTAAAATCTAAATTTGCTGTCAAAATCAACACCTACTCTGAACTGCAGAGGAGAAGTCATAACAGAACCATCTAAACACTACAGCATGCAGTCATAACAGAACCATCTAAACACTACAACATGCAGAGGAGAAGTCATAACAGAACCATCTAAACACTACAGCATGCAGAGGAGAAGTCATAACAGAACCATCTAAACACTACAACATGAAGTCATAACAGAACCATCTAAACACTACAACATGCAGAGGAGAAGTCATAACAGAACCATCTAAATACTACAACATGCAGAGAAGTCATAACAGAACCATCTAAACACTACAACATGCAGAGGAGAAGTCATAACAGAACCATCTAAATACTACAACATGCAGAGGAGAAGTCATAACAGAACCATCTAAACACTACAACATGCAGAGGAGAAGTCATAACAGAACCATCTAAACACTACAACATGCAGAGGAGAAGTCATAACAGAACCATCTAAACACTACAACATGCAGAGAAGTCATAACAGAACCATCTAAACACTACAACATGCAGAGGAGAAGTCATAACAGAACCATCTAAACACTACAGCATGCAGAGGAGAAGTCATAACAGAACCATCTAAACACTACAGCATGCAGAGGAGAAGTCATAACAGAACCATCTAAACACTACAGCATGCAGAGGAGAAGTCATAACAGAACCATCTAAACACTACAGCATGCAGAGGAGAAGTCATAACAGAACCATCTAAACACTACAGCATGCAGAGGAGAAGTCATAACAGAACCATCTAAACACTACAGCATGCAGAGGAGAAGTCATAACAGAACCATCTAAACACTACAGAATGCAGTCATAACAGAACCATGTCCTCTCTCTCTCTCTCTCTCTCTCTCTCTCTCTCTCTCTCTCTCTGTCTCTGTGTGTGTATCACCAGGTTCCTCCACCAGGGGGCAGCAGTGCGTAGCAGCAGGGTTGTGGCAGACAGGCTACATGGCCGAATGGATAGTGAGCGGACAGGAGAAGAAGAGACCAGGTGTGTGTGTGTGTGTGTGTGTGTGTGCATTATTATATTATTATGCATTATGTTATGCTTTTATAGCTGTTGACATCATCATCAAACCAGGAAGTTATGCAGGAATGCCTACCGAGTGGCAAAAAACGACTTTCTGGCCTCGATGCACAATCAGACAGAAAAGTCTAATTGCATTAAACGACATTAAACAACGTTAAACTCACTTTGCCACTCGATATTGCCATTCACTTTATGCATGCGCTCTATACCCTCTATAGCAGATCTACAAGCTCTTGTAGATTTGCTATTTTTTGAAAAATCTTTGAAAAGAAAATGCTATGGGGCGGCGGTGGCTCAGGGGTAGAGTGCCTGGATGGTAACCGCAAGGTTGCCAGTTCGAACCCGGGCTCCCCCAGAGTTACTGTCGAAGTGTCCTTGAGCAAGACACTGAACCCCTAATTGCTCCCGATGTGCTGGTTGGTGCCTTGCATGGTTTCCGCTGCCATCGGTGTATGAATGTGTGTTTGAATGGGTGAATGTAATGCACAATCTATGTAAAGGTGTGTGAATGTGTGTGTGAATGGGTGAATGTAATGCACAATCTATGTAAAGGTGTGTGAATGTGTGTGTGAATGGGTGAATGTAATGCACAATATATGTAAAGGTGTGTGTGTGAATGGGTGAATGTAATGCACAGTCTATGTAAAGGTGTGTGAATGTGTGTGTGAATGGGTGAATGTAATGCACAGTCTATGTAAAGGTGTGTGAATGTGTGTGTGAATGGGTGAATGTGATGCACAATCTATGTAAAGGTGTGTGAATGTGTGTGTGAATGGGTGAATGTAATGCACAATCTATGTAAAGGTGTGTGAATGTGTGTGTGAATGGGTGAATGTAATGCACAATCTATGTAAAGGTGTGTGAATGTGTGTGTGAATGGGTGAATGTAATGCACAATCTATGTAAAGGTGTGTGAATGTGTGTGTGAATGGGTGAATGTAATGCACAATCTATGTAAAGGTGTGTGAATGTGTGTGTGAATGGGTGAATGTAATGCACAATCTCTGTAAAGGTGTGTGAATGTGTGTGTGAATGGGTGAATGTAATGCACAGTCTATGTAAAGGTGTATGAATGTGTGTGTGAATGGGTGAATGTAATGCACCATCTATGTAAAGGTGTGTGAATGTGTGTGTGAATGGGTGAATGTAATGCACAATCTATGTAAAGGTGTGTGAATGTGTGTGTGAATGGGTGAATGTAATGCACAGTCTATGTAAAGGTGTGTGAATGTGTGTGTGAATGGGTGAATGTAATGCACAATCTATGTAAAGGTGTGTGAATGTGTGTGTGAATGGGTGAATGTAATGCACAATCTATGTAAAGGTGTGTGAATGTGTGTGTGAATGGGTGAATGTAATGCACAGTCTATGTAAAGGTGTGTGAATGTGTGTGTGAATGGGTGAATGTAATGCACCATCTATGTAAAGGTGTGTGAATGTGTGTGTGAATGGGTGAATGTAATGCACAATCTATGTAAAGGTGTGTGAATGTGTGTGTGAATGGGTGAATGAAATGCACAATCTATGTAAAGGTGTGTGAATGTGTGTGTGAATGGGTGAATGAAATGCACAATCTATGTAAAGGTGTGTGAATGTGTGTGTGAATGGGTGAATGTAATGCACAGTCTATGTAAAGGTGTGTGAATGTGTGTGTGAATGGGTGAATGTAATGCACAGTCTATGTAAAGGTGTGTGAATGTGTGTGTGAATGGGTGAATGTAATGCACAATATATGTAAAGGTGTGTGAATGTGTGTGTGAATGGGTGAATGTAATGCACAATCTATGTAAAGGTGTGTGAATGTGTGTGTGAATGGGTGAATGTAATGCACAATCTATGTAAAGGTGTGTGAATGGGTGAATGTAATGCACAGTCTATGTAAAGGTGTGTGAATGTGTGTGTGAATGGGTGAATGTAATGCACAATCTATGTAAAGGTGTGTGAATGGGTGAATGTAATGCACAATCTATGTAAAGCGCCTTGGATAAAGGCGCTATATAAATGCACCATTTACCATTTACCATTTACCATTCTTTAGCTATTGAAAAATAGCAGATCTACAAGCTCATCAGCGACTCACCAGACCTGGATTCGGTTTAGCTTCTTTTATTTTTAACGCTTGTGTTGCGTTCGCAGGAGAAGAGGAGGAGGAGGAGGAGGAGGAGGAGGAGGAGGAGGAGGAGGAGGAGGAGGAGGAGGAGGAGGAGGAGGAGGAGGAGGAGGAGGAGAGGTCAAGAGGTCGTCCAGTGGTGTCCAGCAGAGATCTCCTGTTGGCTCTGGGATGGATTCTGGGAAATGGAGTCCTGGACGCTGTGATGAACTACACACTGCACATTGACACCAGTGTAGTGAAGGTACACACACACACACACACACACACACACACACACACACATACACACACACACATACACACACACACACACACACACACACACACACACACACACACACACTGCACATAGACACAGGTATTGTGCATTTTATGACTAAAGCATGAAACTTTCAGCATATCATCTACACACCCCAAGGTTTGATGTCAGACGTTGAACCACTTTCTGACTGACCTTGAGGAGTCATTGACCTCAGAATTGCATTTTTGCTCCAATATTCTCCACTATAATAATTAACTAGATAAAGTGCCAATCGGCACAGGTCTCCACCAGGATTCTTCCTCAGCCTAGTGGGAATATGCGTGCACAGTTTCATCGCAATCGGACGCTGCCGAGTTGTGGCCATTTGCTACTCCTGAAAACTGTAGGAGCCAATCGTGGCCAATCAGGATGGAATATGAGAAATCAAACAAACCTGTGTTGATCACATGACTATGGAGATCATGTGTACTGATTTGCGTGAAATTTGGATAAAATCTGAAGGAGTAATAATAGAAAATGTGTTTTACATATGTGGGCCTCCTGGTGGCGCTATAAAGAGCAGATGTGAAAAATTCCAGACAAAGGTTTTTCCTTGGCCTCTAGGGAGTTGGCATACAAAGTGATCCACAGATTTGTGCAGTTAGAGGTAAAATCACTTTTCGGCCAGTTATAGCGCCACCTTGAGGCTGAGTTGAAATTGTTCATGTGGCATTTCGTCCTCGGCCTAGTGGGAATGTGCGTGCACAATTTCAAGGAAATCACGCGATGTGTTCATGATTTGCAGCATTTTGTTTGAAACTGAGCACTCCTGTGAACTTTGGAAGCCAATCTTAACCAATCAGGATGGAGTCTGAGAAATCTGAAAGACTGGTTTGGTTGAATGGCTGTAGAGAGACTGTGTACCAATTTGCGTGATGTTTGGACAAAATCTGTAGGTGTACTGTGCAAAAAGTTGTTTTGCACAAAGCGGCCTCCTGGTGGCGCTATAACAGGCCGTTCTGGAAAGTTTGGGGCAGAGGTTCATCGTTGGCATCCAGGGAGTGTGTGTGCAAAATTTGGCATCGACCGGGTTAACGGTGGCCGAGATTAGCTACTAACGGACGGACGGACGGACACACACACACACACACACACACACACACACACACACACACACACGGACGGACACACGGACGGACGGAGTGCAAAACACTCGGCCTGGTGGAGACAATTATGTTTGTTAAAACTGTTTAGTAGCCAAAAACGCCAAGACGTCTAATTGCCTATTTATGTAATGGATGCCATGGGCGTCAAGACGTCTCTCCCTTGGGAATTCAAATTCAATTTCCTAAAAAATATATTTTATTTATTTTCATCCATATTTAGTAAATTCCTCTAATCCATGGTGTACAGGTGATGACATCATGCACATTACATGCATAATGTAATTACAAATTCTTTCTTTCTTTATAATGGGTGAATTGGCACTCAGAGCCTAAACTGGTGACCACCAGGTGGCGCTGAAAGAGATGGACGTTTTGTTCTAATGAATGACAACTTAATCCCCAATAGTAGTAACTATAAATGCGCAACTTTGTCTATGTGCGTACGTGTACGTGTGTGTGTGTGTGTGTGTGTGTGTGTGTGTGTGTGTGTGTGTGTGTGTGTGTGTGTGTGTGTGTGTGTGTGTG
>NC_139718.1:1123593-1126093 GCF_964188405.1 Protomyctophum parallelum | reverse complement strand
GAAGAGGAGGAGACGAGGAGAGGAGACGAGGAGAGGAGACGGCAGCACCTCCTGCTCTCCTCCATGAGGCCTACAGAGCCAGGCTCCAGAGCCAGAGGCCGGCCCGCCACCCCGCCTGCCCAGCCCCGAGGCCTCGTCCTGGGGCCGCCGCTCCAGGAGAGCTCCAGGCTTCACGGGCCTCCGGGCTGCTGCGACAGACGGAGGCCCGCCTCCGGGACGTGACGGACAGACGGCGGAGGGCCAATAGGACGCGGCTGCAGGACATGATAGGCAGGCTGGAACATGTAGTTCTAATACCTCCCTAAGATTTAGGAACTTGTAGTTCTGATTCCTCTTTAAGATTAGGAACATGTATAGTTATGGAGAAAATATTAGATTTATTTTAATAGCCAACATATAAATGAATAAAGTGGTTGAAATGATTGTGCTGTTATGTAGACATGAACACAGAGAATACACACATTATGGACAAACCCTCACCTTGACATGAACACAGAGAATACACACATTATGGACAAACCCTCACCTTGACATGAACACAGAGAATACACACATTATGGACAAACCCTCACCTTGACATGAACACAGAGAATACACACATTATGGACTAACCCTCACCTTGA
Source organism: Protomyctophum parallelum (assembly GCF_964188405.1). Lineage (NCBI taxonomy): Eukaryota > Metazoa > Chordata > Actinopteri > Myctophiformes > Myctophidae > Protomyctophum > Protomyctophum parallelum. Next base: position 1,125,470 of record NC_139718.1, on the reverse strand, counting down.
CATGAACACAGAGAATACACACATTATGGACAAACCCTCACCTTGACATGAACACAGAGAATACACACATTATGGACAAACCCTCACCTTGACATGAACACAGAGAATACACACATTATGGACTAACCCTCACCTTGACATGAACACAGAGAATACACACATTATGGACAAACCCTCACCTTGACATGAACACAGAGAATACACACATTATGGACTAACCCTCACCTTGACATGAACACAGAATACACACATTATGGACAAACCCTCACCTTGACATGAACACAGAGAATACACACATTATGGACTAACGCTCACCTTGACATGAACACAGAATACACACATTATGGACAAACCCTCACCTTGACATGAACACAGAGAATACACACATTATGGACTAACGCTCACCTTGACATGAACACAGAGAATACACACATTATGGACTAACCCTCACCTTGACATGAACACAGAGAATACACACATTATGGACAAACCCACACCTTGACATGAACACAGAGAATACACACATTATGGACTAACCCTCACCTTGACATGAACACAGAGAATACACACATTATGGACTAACCCTCACCTTGACATGAACACAGAGAATACACACATTATGGACAAACCCACACCTTGACATGAACACAGAGAATACACAGATTATGGACTAACCCTCACCTTGACATGAACACAGAGAATACACACATTATGGACAAACCTTCACCTTGACATGAACACAGAGAATACACACATTATGGACAAACCCTCACCTTGACATGAACACAGAGAATACACACATTATGGACAAACCCACACCTTGACATGAACACAGAGAATACACACATTATGGACAAACCCTCACCTTGACATGAACACAGAGAATACACACATTATGGACAAACCCACACCTTGACATGAACACAGAGAATACACACATTATGGACTAACCCTCACCTTGACATGAACACAGACAATACACACATTATGGACAAACCCTCACCTTGACATGAACACAGAGAATACACACATTATGGACTAACCCTCACCTTGACATGAACACAGAGAATACACACATTATGGACAAACCCACACCTTGACATGAACACAGAGAATACACACATTATGGACTAACCCTCACCTTGACATGAACACAGAGAATACACACATTATGGACAAACCCACACCTTGACATGAACACAGAGAATACACACATTATGGACAAACCCTCACCTTGACATGAACACAGAGAATACACACATTATGGACTAACGCTCACCTTGACATGAACACAGAGAATACACACATTATGGACAAACCCTCACCTTGACATGAACACAGAGAATACACACATTATGGACAAACCCTCACCTTGACATGAACACAGAGAATACACACATTATGGACAAACCCTCACCTTGACATGAACACAGAGAATACACACATTATGGACAAACCCTCACCTTGACATGAACACAGAGAATACACAGATTTATCAATAGACCAATAGTGTAGGGATATGGAATGGAAAAGTAATTCAACTCATGCACAAGTAGCCTACTTAGTATTGATTCAATTGATTATTTCCATTGCAAAACGATACAATGTACAATTACAATTGAGTCATTTATCAGACGCTCTTAATCCAGAGTGATTTATATTAGGCAAAAACTAAAAGCATGGCAACACATCACATTCATAAAAAGTAGTATTCAAGAAACATGCGTAAAGCTAAGAACGCAACAGTGGAATATCTATATAATGAAACTATACATATATACTATACTATCCTTATATAGCCTACTATAAAGTGCTGTTAATAAATCTAAATCCTGACAGTTTCCTGAAATACCTCATGTTTCTATATCAGTGGTGTC
>NC_139718.1:1091093-1118593 GCF_964188405.1 Protomyctophum parallelum | reverse complement strand
ACCGCTGTGCGCGTGACAGGCGCACGGAGGGTCGTCTTTGAATGACAGGTCGCGCGGTGCAGATGTTGTTGTGCATCCAGATGTGTGCGTGCGTGCGTGCGTGCGTTCCGTGCGTGCGTGCGCCTTGTCGTGTGTCGGACTGTGTCCGTCCTCGTCCACCACGCACGTCTCGACGTGCACGTTATTGTTTGTGCACGTCTGTGTTATGCGGAACGTGGTGTGTGTGTGTGTGTGTGTGTGTGTCTATCTGCATGTGTGTGTGTGTGTGTGTGTGTGTGTGTGCGTGCGTGCGTGCGTGCGCAGGACAGGCTATTTATATAACATTTACTTTTATTTATTTTCTGTGTCAAGCACTCGTTTTAGTCAAATCCAGACCCTCAGCTACACTACATCTAATAATAATCATAATCATAATCATAATAATAATCAATTAGGCTGCATGACAGACTTAAATGAACAAAATAGTGAATAAATTGCATTAATTAACGGAATGAAAGAAAATAATTTGTATTATCCTTAGATGTCTTTAAATGTTCTGATGAATTGAAAATGGAGGACCGGGATGTAAACTGTTGGGAACTGAACATTGTCGTCAAGAAAACATTTGAACGTTTATTTTTTTGATTTGGGGTTTGGGTTCACTGTTGAATATACAATACACTTAACTCACTTACACTTAACCCATTCTGAACAGGCACCCATTTTGGTGTTGGCATCATGTTATGCTTTAGCTAAAATAGCTATAGCTATAGCTAAAATAGCTAAAAATAGCAGATCTACAAGCTCATATCGCGCCACCAAGTGGCGCGATACGAGCTTGTAGGTCTGCTATTTTTGAAAAATCAAAGAGCGACTGACATTTCTAGAATCTGATCTCAGGTCAGAATGGGTTCATCAGACCAGTGTGTGTCCGGCGGAAACCTGGTATGAATCTGATCTCAGGTCAGAATGGGTTAAATTAAGTCCTCTGTGTGTGAATATACAATACACTGCTCACTGATAAATGAAGTCCTCTGTGTGTTTCCTTTATGATTCTGAGTCTACTGTTTGTTCCAGGGGTTGATATATGTATTTATCTATCCCTTGTACGGTGGTTGGGGCTGTTATTATTTTACCTCTTTTGTCAGACTGGGTCTCTGACTGGCACCCCGACGCGAGCTCGCCCCAACAAACCGCTATAGTGGCCCTCTGGAGTGAGTGTGGAACTATAGCGGCCCTCTGGAGTGAGTGTGGAACTATAGTGGCCCTCTGGAGTGAGTGTGGAACTATAGAGGCCCTCTGGAGTGAGTGTGGAACTATAGCGGCCCTCTGGAGTGAGTGTGGAACTATAGTGGCCCTCTGGAGTGAGTGTGGAACTATATTGGTCCTCTGGAGTGAGTGTGGAACTATAGTGGCCCTCTGGAGTGAGTGTGGAACTATAGTGGCCCTCTGGAGTGAGTGTGGAACTATAGCGGCCCTCTGGAGTGAGTGTGGAACTATAGTGGCCCTCTGGAGTGAGTGTGGAACTATAGCGGCCCTCTGGAGTGAGTGTGGAACTATATTGGTCCTCTGGAGTGAGTGTGGAACTATAGCGGCCCTCTGGAGTGAGTGTGGAACTATAGTGGCCCTCTGGAGTGAGTGTGGAACTATAGAGGCCCTCTGGAGTGAGTGTTGAACTATAGTGGCCCTCTGGAGTGAGTGTGGAACTATAGCGGCCCTCTGGAGTGAGTGTGGATCTATAGTGGCCCTCTGGAGTGAGTGTGGAACTATAGTGGCCCTCTGGAGTGAGTGTGGAACTATAGCGGCCCTCTGGAGTGAGTGTGGAACTATAGTGGCCCTCTGGAGTGAGTGTGGAACTATAGTGGCCCTCTGGAGTGAGTGTGGAACTATAGCGGCCCTCTGGAGTGAGTGTGGATCTATAGTGGCCCTCTGGAGTGAGTGTGGAACTATAGTGGCCCTCTGGAGTGAGTGTGGAACTATAGCGGCCCTCTGGAGTGAGTGTGGAACTATAGTGGCCCTCTGGAGTGAGTGTGGAACTATAGTGGCCCTCTGGAGTGAGTGTGGAACTATAGTGGCCCTCTGGAGTGAGTGTAAAACAAATAATTACAAAGAGAAGTTCAATGGAGGCTCTCCAACATAGACTTCTATTGAGAATGGGGACAACCAACTGGGACAAGTCCTGGACCGGAAGTGGGCAGAAATGTATTGGACTCAGGGCAACAGCCCAGCTGTAATGATCTTAAATAAATCCCTTTATTTTAGATTGTTTTGTAGTAATAGTACAATATAAACATTAAAGAGACTTTAGTTGTCACTGTACGATACTTTAAAACAGTTGTCATGTTGCACACATGCTTAAAATAGCTCTTATTTGTGCCGCCCTCGTTGAAAACAATGTATTTCCAACTTGTCTCAGTTCAGGCTGCATGAACAGCGCTCAGTTTCTGCCCCCTCAATGTCCTAACTCTTCTATTAGACGGCTCTGGGTTTCTGCCCCCTCAATGTCCTAACTCTTCTATTAGACGGCTCTGGATTTCTGCCCCCTCAATGTCCTAACTCTTCTATTAGACGGCTCTGGATTTCTGCCCCCTCAATGTCCTAACTCTTCTATTAGACGGCTCTGGGTTTCTGCCCCCTCAATGTCCTAACTCTTCTATTAGACGGCTCTGGGTTTCTGCCCCCTCAATGTCCTAACTCTTCTATTAGATGGCTCTGGGTTTCTGCCCCCTCAATGTCCTAACTCTACTATTAGATGGCTCTGGGTTTCTGCCCCCTCAATGTCCTAACTCTTCTATTAGACGGCTCTGGGTTTCTGCCCCCTCAATGTCCTAACTCTTCTATTAGACGGCTCTGGGTTTCTGCCCCCTCAATGTCCTAACTCTTCTATTAGACGGCTCTGGGTTTCTGCCCCCTCAATGTCCTAACTCTTCTAGACGGCTCTGGGTTTCTGCCCCCTCAATGTCCTAACTCTTCTATTAGATGGCTCTGGGTTTCTGCCCCCTCAATGTCCTAACTCTTCTATTAGATGGCTCTGGATTTCTGCCCCCTCAATGTCCTAACTCTACTATTAGATGGCTCTGGGTTTCTGCCCCCTCAATGTCCTAACTCTTCTATTAGACGGCTATGGGTTTCTGCCCCCTCAATGTCCTAACTCTTCTATTAGACGGCTCTGGGTTTCTGCCCCCTCAATGTCCTAACTCTTCTATTAGATGGCTCTGGATTTCTGCCCCCTCAATGTCCTAACTCTTCTATTAGATGGCTCTGGGTTTCTGCCCCCTCAATGTCCTAACTCTTCTATTAGACGGCTCTGGGTTTCTGCCCCCTCAATGTCCTAACTCTTCTATTAGATGGCTCTGGGTTTCTGCCCCCTCAATGTCCTAACTCTTCTATTAGATGGCTCTGGGTTTCTACCCCCTCAATGTCCTAACTCTTCTATTAGACGGCTCTGGGTTTCTGCCCCCTCAATGTCCTAACTCTTCTATTAGACGGCTCTGGGTTTCTGCCCCCTCAATGTCCTAACTCTTCTATTAGACGGCTCTGGGTTTCTGCCCCCTCAATGTCCTAACTCTTCTATTAGACGGCTCTGGGTTTCTGCCCCCTCAATGTCCTAACTCTTCTATTAGACGGCTCTGGGTTTCTGCCCCCTCAATGTCCTAACTCTTCTATTAGATGGCTCTGGGTTTCTGCCCCCTCAATGTCCTAACTCTTCTATTAGATGGCTCTGGGTTTCTGCCCCCTCAATGTCCTAACTCTTCTATTAGATGGCTCTGGGTCTCTGCCCCCTCAATGTCCTAACTCTTCTATTAGATGGCTCTGGGTTTCTGCCCCCTCAATGTCCTAACTCTTCTATTAGACGGCTCTGGGTTTCTGCCCCCTCAATGTCCTAACTCTTCTATTAGACGGCTCTGGGTTTCTGCCCCCTCAATGTCCTAACTCTTCTATTAGACGGCTCTGGGTTTCTGCCCCCTCAATGTCCTAACTCTTCTATTAGATGGCTCTGGGTTTCTGCCCCCCTCAATGTCCTAACTCTTCTATTAGATGGCTCTGGGTTTCTGCCCCCTCAATGTCCTAACTCTTCTATTAGACGGCTCTGGGTTTCTGCCCCCTCAATGTCCTAACTCTTCTATTAGACGGCTCTGGGTTTCTGCCCCCTCAATGTCCTAACTCTGCTATTAGATGGCTCTGGGTTTCTGCCCCCCTCAATGTCCTAACTCTTCTATTAGACGGCTCTGGCCAGGCTAACATGCATGTGCTGCCACTGACGTGTGTGTGTGTGTGTGTGTGTGTGTGTGTGTGTGTGTGTGTGTGTGTGTGTGCGTGTGCGTGCGTGCACGTGCAGTGAGTGACAGCTGCTACAGGAACCTAGCCGAGGACCGGAGTGGAGTGAACCTGAAAGACCTCGTGCACGACCCTTCACTGTAAGACACACACACACACACACACACACACACACAGTCACACACACACACACACACACACACACACACACACACACACACACACACACACACACACACACACACACACACACACACACACACACACACACAGTCACACACTCTCACACACACACACACACACACACACACACACACACACACACACACACACACACACACACAGTACACACGCACACACACAGGGTTCAACAAACCGCGGTGTGCTCGTTGTCTCCCCCTGCAGGTTAGGTGGTGTAATATCAGCCTACAAGATCGTTCCTGATGAGCTGGAGGACATCAAGGTGAGACTTTAGACCTTCCTTTAGATCTACTAATGTCCTCGCACAAGTGGTATAGGGTTTGGGATGACACGTGTGTGTGTGTGTGTGTGTGTGTGTGTGTGTGTGTGTGTGTGTGTGTGTGTGTGTGTGTGTGTGTGTGTGTGTGTGTGTGTGTGTGTGTGTGTGTGTGTGTGTGTGTAGGAAGTGTTGTTGGACTGGTGTGATGATCAGGAGTTGAATCTCATTCTGACCACTGGAGGCACCGGCTTCGCCCCCCGAGATGTCACCCCTGAGGTACACACACACACACATGCGCACACACACACACGCACACACACACACACACACACACACACACACACACACACACACACACACACACACAGCCGCACTGTTACACTGCAATCACCCCTGTTTATATACAATTTAGGCATTTAGCCTAATAATAATAATAAAACTTTATTTGTATAGCACCTTTCATGACATGAAATGCAGCTCAAAGTGCTTTACAGAACAATGGAGAATAAAAGAAAAGCAAGGCAACGACAGTAATGCAATACAGTGAGGACATGAATAACAAAAACTAAAAAAAACAACTAAAAGATCAATTAAAAGCAATGTTGTAGAAGTGGGTCTTGAGCTGAGCTTTAAAAATGTCTACAGAGGCTGCCTGACGAAGGTACAGTGGGAGTTTGTTCCATGCCGACGGCCCGACATATTTAGGCAAGCAGTCATGTAGGTAGGAAGCTGCGAGACCATTGAGAGCTTTATAGACAAGTAAAATAATTTTAAAATCAATCCTAAAAACAACCGGAAGCCGGTGCAGTGATGCCAAAACTGGAGTAATATGTTCTCTCATCTTAGTTCTAGTTAAAACTCTAGCTGCTGCATTTTGGACAAGTTGTAATCTGTCAGTTGTTTTCTTAGGTAGTCCTGAAAAAAGTGCATTGCAGTAATCAAGCCGAGAAAAAACAAAGGCGTGGATTAGCGTTTTTACATCGTCCAAGGACACATAGGCTCTGATTCGTGCAATATTTCTAAGGTGAAAAAAGGCAATCTTGGTAACATGATTAATGTGTGAATAGCGTGCTATGGCGTGTATATTATACACATTGGGCTGTAACATATGATGGAGAAACAGAAACCTGATTCAAAATGTATTCTATAATCTTTAGTGGCTTCAGGGCTCAGATTGACCATGTTAGAGTCTAATAAAACATTAATCTGACTGTTATAGTTTAATAAAACATTAATCTGACTGTTATAGTTTAATAAAACATTAATCTGACTGTTAGAGTTTAATAAAACATTAATCTGACTGTTAGAGTTTAATAAAACATTAATCTGACTGTCAGAGTTTAATGGGGGTGGGTTTCAGTGATCATTTTCTTATTTCCATCGAAACAAGTGGTAAAGTGTGCCGCTTGGGATACTCATTACTGAGGCTGTAGCGATTTATTGTGTTCTAAAACAGTGTCCCATATGTTTGATTTGTCCTTTTCAATGTCACATACCTGACATCTGAATACACAACCCACAATCTACTGTAATATACTCTACTCACAATCTACTGTAATATACTCTACTCACAATCTACTGTAATATACTCTACTCACAATCTACTGTAATATACTCTACTCACAATCTACTGTAATATACTCTACTCACAATCTACTGTAATATACTCTACTCACAATCTACTGTAATATACTCGGGACCACTTGGCAGATGTTGTGGTAGTGTGAATGATGCGTACCGTTCCCGGGAGCGGATTGCCCAACCGTCCCCGGGACCGCATGGGGGGAGGGTCTCTGGACCGTTGAAGTGTATTCAGATACGGATCGTTCCAATGTGAATGCATGTGTACCTAAAGAAGGAAGTGGACTGTTTTTTTTAAAGAACGTGACATAATCTCTAGTTGACAAGCCAAGCGTAAAAAAAAACAAACACACAGCCGCTGCACGGCGCGTAACACCAGCGCATTTCTCAACGCCGCCCGTCTCCTGTTGAATCTGCGTATAGGCACAGCACCGCAGTACGTGCTGATCTTATTACACGTGGCTCTTGGGCTTTGCTTGGCATAGTTTCCAAAGTAAAACAAAATAATAATAATGCTAAAGTAGAATCCATAGCAAACTAATATCAAACACGACACTGGAGCACAGAACTGACTGACACAGTGAATAGCAGACAGGCTGACAGTGAAGTAGTATAACGGCAAAGAGGCAATGCAATTCAGTGTGTCTGGATTTATTTGAGACAATGTCGCACAGTTGATGGTCAGTGTCCGTGCGCGCCAGCCATCAAGCACACCGTCATCAGGAGGATTAAAGTGTGTTATGCAAGTGTACCCAGGTGCGCTGTTGAATCTCGGGCAATGTGAATCATGGCCATCGGGGACCAGGCAACCGTATTCGGAAACGGTTCCAATGAAACGGATTCAGTCCGTCTCAGTGTGAATCCCCTATTAGTGTCCATGCATTGACTGGCACTGACGCTGAATTACGGCGACGAGGCGACAGCAGCGTTGTCGGACCGCCTCCGCCCAGGAAAGCAAACAAAACATGGCGCCGGTGAGAGTAACGAGTCCTAGCAAGTTGGTTCGTAAGAAAACATCTGGAAATACTGCTGTTTGGCAGCATTTCAGGTTCCAGCCAAATTAAAAAGGCCGATAATCGATAATACCGATTATCGCGATATTATTCACGGCATCAATACCGATATCAAAACAAGCCTGGTTCAATACAATAGACTCTAAAGAGCCTATTGCATTGTATTAATTGTATTGTATTAATTGTATTAAGTGTATTGTATGAATTGTATTGTATTAATTGTATTAATTGTATTAATTGTATTGTATTAATTGTATTGTATTAATTGTATTGTATTAATTGTATTGTCTCCACTAGGCCACCAGGGAGGTGATAGAGAGAGAAGCTCCAGGGATGTCTCTGGCCATGTTGATGGGAAGTCTGAATGTGACTCCTCTGGGCATGTTATCCAGGTAATCTATTACTATTACTATTACTGTTACCATGTTGATGGGAAGTCTGAATGTGACCCCTCTGGGCATGTTATCCAGGTAATCTATTACTATTGCTATTACTATTACCATGTTGATGGGAAGTCTGAATGTGACCCCTCCTGGGCATGTTATCCAGGTAATCTATTACTATTACTATTACTGTTACCATGTTGATGGGAAGTCTCAATGTGACCCCTCTGGGCATGTTATCCAGGTAATCTATTACTATTACTTTTACCATGTTGATGGGAAGTCTAAATGTGACCCCGCTGGGCATGTTATCCAGGTAATCTATTACTATTGCTATTGCTATTAATATTACTATTAATATTAATATTACTATGACTATTACCATGTTGATGGAAGTCTGAATGTGACTCCTCTAGGCATGCTGTCTAGGTACTGTAATCTATTAATACCAGTAAGACGTCTGAGGTTGTGTGCGCACTGGCCATAATTATATGGAGTGTGTCTTGAGGGTACAGGGTTTGATGAGGTCAGATATATATATATATTTTTAAGATATTTTTTTGCGGCTTACGCCTTTTATTGATTTTTGAAGGGACAGACAGTAGGCTGACAGGAAACGGGAGAGAGATGGGGAGATGACATGCAGTAAAGGCCGTGTCGGGTCCGGGAGTCGAACCCGCGGCACACTGCGACTGGATTACCAGTCCGGTGCCCAGACCGTTACGCTACGGCCTGGGCCGATGAGGTCAGATATAACATAATTATGGAATGTAAGGACAGACCAGCTCCATATATGGAGATGTAAGGGTGGCAGTGGAGCGGAGAGGTTCAGAACGCTCCCCGTTTAGAGAAAATGGCCGAGGCGGTTAGTAGTTCTGAAGTGCACGTTTTACTGCCCTGCCAAAGACAACAACAACTGACACATTACAACTGTGTGTGTGCGTGCGTGTGCGTGCGTGCGTGTGTGCGTGTGTGTGTGTGTGTGCGTGTGTGTGTGTGCGTGTGTGTGTGCGTGTGCGTGTTCCAGACCAGTGTGTGGGATTCGGGGGAAGACGTTGATCATCAACCTGCCAGGCAGCAAGAAAGGCTCTCAGGTATGACTGACGCACACACACACACACACACACACACACACACACACACACACACACACACAGACGCGCACACACACACACACACACACACACGCACGCACGCACGCACGCACGCACGCACGCACGCACGCACGCACGCACACACACACACACACACACACACACAGACACACACACACACACACACACACACACACACACACACACGCACTGCAATGGAAATGAATGGTCTCACTATTAGTAAGTAAACAACATCAGGAAGAAGCAGGACTCAACCATCAGGATTCAAACTCCATTCTTTTATTGTATCTGTCATCACACCAGAGAGAGACTAGTGTCTCTCTCTAGAGCTTCCCTCAGCTCTCCCCACACATATGTTATACTCTCAGCAGTGTACAGAGTTTATATGTTATACTCTCAGCAGTGTACAGAGTTTATATGTTATACTCTCAGCAGTGTACAGAGTTTATATGTTATACTCTCAGCAGTGTACAGAGTTTATATCTTATACTCTCAGCAGTGTACAGAGTTTATATGTTATACTCTCAGCAGTGTACAGAGTTTATATGTTATACTCTCAGCAGTGTACAGAGTTTATATGTTATACTCTCAGCAGTGTACAGAGTTTATATGTTATACTCTCAGCAGTGTACAGAGTTTATATGTTATACTCTCAGCAGTGTACAGAGTTTATATGTTATACTCTCAGCAGTGTACATAGTTTATATGTTATACTCTCAGCAGTGTACAGAGTTTATATGTTATACTCTCAGCAGTGTACAGAGTTTATATGTTATACTCTCAGCAGTGTACAGAGTTTATATGTTATACTCTCAGCAGTGTACAGAGTTTATATGTTATACTCTCAGCAGTGTACAGAGTTTCAGGAGTAACAAGAGATGGTCATTCCTTAAATGGACTCCATTCTATAGTTAACTCACACAGTTTGAAATAGGTTCACATGAGTGGGCAGTCTCTAATGAGTTTGTCAGTGAGGAACAGGTGGTAATTAGAGTGTAACTAGTATAGGCTACATTAAAGTAATCAATACCATAGTGTTTATATGCATTTTTGCCACCACAGTCCATCCTATTTCTCTTTGTAACTGAAACCCTCAGGTACATGTACACAGAAAATACATATACATATACATATACACATTAGAATCACAATTCACTGGGATACAATGAAACCCTCAGGTACATGTACACCAGAGAATACATATAATAACATTAATAACATTAATAACATTAATAACAAACCCTCAGGTACATGTACACCAGAAAATACATATAATAACATTAATAACATTAATAACAAACCCTCAGGTACATGTACAGCAGAAAATACATATAATAACATTAAAATCACAATTCACTGGGATACAATCATAATAATAATAATACTAATAAAACTTTATTTGTATAGCACCTGTCATGACATGAAATGCAGCTCAAAGTGCTTTACAGAACAATGGAGAATAAAAGAAAAGCAAGGCAACGACATTAAAAAAAACAAGCAGTAATGCAATACAGTGAGGACATGAATAACAAAAAAAATAAAAAATAAATGATCAATTAAAAGCAATGTTGTAGAAGTGGGTCTTGAGCTGAGCTTTAAAAATGTCTACAGAGGCTGCCTGACGAAGGTACAGTGGGAGCTTGTTCCATGCCGTCGGCCCCTAGAAGCAGAAAGCTGCTTGAACAAACATTCAACTCTATTGTTAGGTACATGTGTGATGACAGTGACCAACAGCATTGCGCATACATAGCCATCAGTCACCCAGTCCCACACAGTGTAGTCAACAATAATTATTTGGTTAGATAGACAACATTTACAGTGTAATTGCACCTTAATTAACATGACTTCAAATTTTTTAATGTTCCAATAAACTTTAAACACTCAAAAACACTCAAAAATGAAATAAAATTGAATTAGAATGATTAAAATTAATTAAAATATATAAATGTTCCAATATCACTCTGGCTGTTTCTTTTCACACCCAGATAAAACAAAACACACCAGGCAAACGATTATGCAAAATCGTCCTTTTGACCATCAAGGTGTGTGTGTGTGTGTGCGTGTGTGTGTGTGCGTGTGCGTGTGTGCGTGCGTGTGTGTGTGTGTGTGTGTGCGTGCTAACGTCCTCAGGAGTGCTTCCAGTTCATCCTGCCTGCTCTGCCTCACGCCGTCGACCTCCTGCGTGAAGCGCACGTGAAGGTCAAGTCCGTGCACGCCGCGCTGGAGCAGCTGCCCTCGCCCCCCCTTCCCCCCATGCTGGGCAACGACGTGCACGCCCACACACACCACGCACACCACGCGCACGCCCTGGAGGAGCTGGTGGTGGGCAACGACCTGGTGCACGCCCACACGCACACCGCGGAGCGCGACCTCGTGCACGCCCACACGCACACCGCGGAGCGCGACCTCGTGCACGCCCACACGCACACCGCGGAGCGCGGCACGCAGTGCGAGGACGAGGACGAGAACGGCGGGAACGGCGAGGAGGAGGCGGAGCCTCACCGCCACGGAGGCCACGCCCACCACCACCACCACCACCACCACGGAGGCTCCTCCCACATCACGGCCGCCGCCATCGCCGCCAAGGTAACCCAACCGGCCGCTGTGATTGGCTGTTGTTGAAACTCGAAAGTGGGTCACTTCGATTGGCCAATCGTGTGTTGACACGGTGTCGATTTTTGGCGGCACATTTTTTATTTTAGTTTTAGTCACATTTTAGTCACAATTTACAATTTACAATTTAGGCATTTAGCAGACGCTCTTAATCCAGAGCGACTTACATTAAGCAAGAACAAAAAGCATGGGAATACATCACAAAAAAACATTTATCATGAAACATGCGTAAGCTAAGAAAGTAACAGTGGAATATCTATATAATGAAACTATACATATAAACTATACATAAATATACTACTATGCTATACATATGTACTATGGCGTGCTATGACTATATACAATGCAATTATAGTGCCGTCTACATAATTCATCATAAATGTCGTCGTCCAATCATTGCCCTTTCATCTCACCGACACTCATGTGATCACATGTCTTGTGTGTGTGTGTGTGTGTGCGTGTGCGTGTGCGTGTGTGTGTGTGTGTGTGTGTGTGTGTGTGTGTGTGTGTGTGTGTGTGTGTGTGTGTGTGTGTGTGTGTGTGTGTGTGTGTGTGTGTGTGTGTGCACGTCTCCATCAGACCAGTCATGCGGTCGTCATGGCTAAGGGGACTCCCTACATGCCTGGCTCCGCCCCCGCCCCGCCCCCTCATTTCACCTGCTGCTCCCATGGCAACCAGGTGAGACACGCCCCCTATCTCCTCTCCCATTGGTCCATTTCACCAGGTGAGTCTCCTCACATTGGTCCATTTCACCAGGTGAGTCTCCTCACATTGGTCCATTTCACCAGGTGAGACACGCCCCCCGCTCCTCCTCCTTCCTCCTCATTGGTTCATTGTGTATCACATGTTATCTGTGTGACGCATAGAGTATTAAAAGGATAGAGGCTGATCTGGCGCGAAGCTCCGCCCCCTCCGCTATTCATGTCAGTGGAAGTTGCTCAGTGGCGTTTTGAAGCACCCGGAAGGACCGAGTCTATTACCGCCTTTTTTCGCCGATTCAGCATTTGGGCACCAAATTTTGGTGCCCAAATGCGGAAGTGCAGCTGGGCTTTAACATTGAGCGCTCAGTTGAAGTGCAGCTGGGCTTTAACATTGAGCGCTCAGTTGAAGTGCAGCTGGGCTTTAACATTGAGCGCTCAGTTGAAGTGCAGCTGGGCTTTAACATTGAGCGCTCAGTTGAAGTGCAGCTGGGCTTTAACATTGAGCGCTCGGTTGAAGTGCAGCTGGGCTTTAACATTGAGCGCTCGGTTGAAGTGCAGCTGGGCTTTAACATTGAGCGCTCGGTTGAAGTGCAGCTGGGCTTTAACATTGAGCGCTCGGTTGAAGTGCAGCTGGGCTTTAACATTGAGCGCTCGGTTGCACGGGGTTTCCTCGTCATGAATCCACGGGTCCGCCTGCAGTCCCTCCTCTTACCACTAGGGCCCTGCAGTCCCTCCTCTTACCACTAGGGCCCTGCAGTCCTTCCTCTTACCACTAGGGCCCTGCAGTCCTTCCTCTTACCACTAGGGCCCTGCAGTCCTTCCTCTTACCACTAGGGCCCTGCAGTCCTTCCTCTTACCACTAGGGCCCTGCAGTCCTTCCTCTTACCACTAGGGCCCTGCAGAAACATCACAGATCACAGATCAGCGCCACAGATCTGACATCACACAATTTACAATTTAGGCATTTAGCAGACGCTCTTAATCCAGAGCGACTTACATTAAGAAAGAACAAAAAAGCATGGGAATACATCACATAAAAGCATTTATCATGAAACATGCGTAAGCTAAGAAAGTAACAGTGGAATATCTATATAATGAAACTATACATATAAACTATACATATTTACTACTATGCTATACATATGTACTATGGCGTGCTATGACTACATACAATGCAATTATAGTGCTGTCTACATAACATGCTATAAGTCTGTATCAAATGCTATCTAAGTCTACAGAAATGCTATCTAAGGGGGTATAGGGTAAGTGCTACGGGCCATGATGGAGTCTGAAAAGGTGGGTTTTCAGACTACGGCGGAAGATTGGGAGTGATGCTGCAGTTCTGACTGCGATGGGAAGTGGAGAAGAGTTTGGGACGTGTGGAGCGCTGTCCCGGCATTATCACACATCACAGCGCCACAGCTTCCCTTTATATACTTTTTGGGCATATAAAATACACATTAAATGACATATTTCAATGGGTAACTTATGTTTGGCGCTCGAAATAAAATCTTTTCAACTCACCGTGTGTGTGTGCGTGTGCGTGTGCATGTGTGTGTGTGTGCGTGCGTGCGTGCGTGCAGATTCCAGACTCCATCATCTCTCGAGGCGTTCAGGTGCTTCCTCGTGACTCCGCCTCTCTAAGCTCCACCCCCTCCGAGTCGCCGCGGGCAACGCAGGCCACGTCCCGCCTCTCCACGGCATCCTGCCCCACCCCCAAGGTGCACACACACACACACACGCACACACACACACACGTACACACACGCACGCACACGCGGTCCATTAACACGTTTCAGCTCATAGTATGTCGGTGAGGCTCTGCTGTGATAATCTGATATCACATGCAGTGTTGCCCTTACATGGCGTTACGTTACATAACGTAACTACTATTTGCAGTAACTTGTAACCTAACGCTTTACATTCCCCATTCCATAACGGCCTTATAGTTATTGTGCGAGCGTTACCCGCGTTATGGCGTTATTGTCAACGTATGTGATCAGTGAAAAGTCTGGCAGCTCCGAGAGTCTATCATACAGGCGTCTCTGTGCTGCTGACTGCAGTGCAGAGACTAGAGAGCGCTCTCTGTGTTGACAGTTTCGTTTGTGCTCTGCCTCTTAAACTAACTGCGGGAAAAACACAGATGTACAAGCCCAAAGCGCTGTGCATTGCGACGGGTAGATAACTTGTAGATCTGCTACTCCCAGCGCAGGACCAGGCGCATGCTTATGACGCTCTTAACCCATTCTGAACGGGAACCCGTTTTGGTGTTATAGCATCATGTCGTGCTTTACCTATTGAAAAATAGCAGATCTACAAGCTCATATCGCGCCACCGAGTGGCGCGATACGAGCTTGTAGGTCTGCTATTTTTTTTAAATCGAAGAACGACTGACATTTTTTAGAATCTGATCTCAGGTCAGAATGGGTTGATCAGACCAGTGTGTGTCCAGTGGAAACCGCGTATGAATCTGATCTCAGGTCAGAATGGGTTAAATATGCATCAGCACTCAGCAGCCAGCAACGACAACGCACTAGCACTAGCAGCATAAACCACTCGTCGTCACACGGAATACACACACGCAAATACGAGTCACGACACAACTGTGTCTGTGCTTTCATCCTTGCTTCTATAGCCTTTTAAATCTCATTTCCCATCCACGGGCACAAGCAGAGTGATAGCAGCTTCCACCCGATCTGGATGGTGGTGTTGTTTCTGACGAGGGTAGCAAGTAGCAACTAGTTAGCATGGGAGCTAACATTAGTTTAACTCTGGTCCATATCGTTAGAAACCAAGGAGTCCTCCTTAATAACACTGGTACTTTCCATCCGTTCCCCAACCCTCACACGATGCTGCGTTGCCGTTTACACGGGCAGACACAGACGAATGGGAATATCATTTGGAGCAGGCCGAGCAGCTACTGTACACGTCTGTTTGCATCGGCGTGTTGCTGGCTTCACAATTAATGATAGTTAGACTGTATCGTTGCGTCTGCCCGTGTTTAATGGTCAGGGTTTCACTGTCCACAGCAGGCAGACCTGTCAAAACTATGCACTTCCCAAAACTCACAAGACATGCCAGCCACCACCTATAAGTTCAAACACACCTCTATCACAAAAAACCTTCTTTTAAATCATGTTTTATATTATTATTTTTTAAAGTAAAGTAAAGTAGTTACTTTCATAATTTAATGTAAAGTAAAGTAACAAATTACTTTTTTAGATAAGTAACGATAACTATAATTCCTTACTTTTTAAAAGTAACTTCCCCAACACTGATCACATGTGATATCTCAGATTACCTGTGTATCCAAAATGAGTTAATATCACAGGCAGACTCTTCACATACTAGAGCATGTCTGAAATAAAGGTCAGAGCTGAAATCGACATGTAAATATGAAATAAATGCTTAAACATTGATTGATTGATTGATTGAAATATTTATTAACAGTTTGTAGAATTTACAGTACATTTTAAGCACAAACTCAATACAAAGACTGTCAACTGTGAGTGGACGACCCAATTAAGCATTACACTTGTTTACAACAGGGTCCACATTGTTCAATTCATCAAAACATTTAAAGACATACAAACATTTAGAGACATACAAATAGACATTTCTATGTAGCTAAATTCATCATATGGGAAGCAAAAAAAGGGAAAAGATACAATATACAGTGAGGGAAAATGGGGTGGGGGGGTGGGGGGGATTCAGATTTTACAGAGGCCAGTTTCGAATTGCAGCCATCCGTAGGTGCCCTTTGAGAGCGGTTTTGAAGGAGTCAAGGGATTCACATGTCTTAATGACTGTTGGTAGGGCGTTCCACATTTTGGTGGCATAGGAGCGAAAAGAATTTAGTCCCTTGTTTGTGCCGAATCTGGGTTGTACATGGTTTGTTGCACTCCCTCTGGTGTTGTGGGTGTGGACTTCGTTTACATTAAGGAAGTATTTAGACAGGTACATGGGTATCTTGGTGGTGTATCGAATCTTGTGGACCAGACCCATTGCAAGATGCTGTACTCTGTCGTCGACCCTAAGCCATCCCAGCCAGTCAAAGTGGGCAGGGGTGAGGTGGGTTCGGGGGGTGAGGCCAAGTAGGAGCCTGACCAGTTTGTTTTGGGAGGTCTGGAGCCTTGTTTTAAGGGCCTTTGAGGTGCTGTGGTACCAAGAGGTGGATGCATAGTCAAAGAAACCTTGTACGAGGGCTCCTGTTAAGGTCTTCAAGGTGTTTTTGCTGACCAGTGAGGAGATCCTGTAAAGGAATCTTGTAGCTAGGTGTAATGTTAGAGACCACAGAAGACATGTAAATATGAAATAAATGCTTAAACATGTAGCTAGGTGTAATGTTAGAGACCACAGAAGACATGTAAATATGAAATACATGCTTAAACATGTAGCTAGGTGTAATGTTAGAGTCCACAGAAGACATGTAAATATGAAATAAATGCTTAAACATGTAGCTAGGTGTAATGTTAGAGACCACAGAAGACATGTAAATATGAAATAAATGCTTAAACATGTAGCTAGGTGTAATGTTACAGAAGACATGTAAACATGAAATAAATGCTTAAACATGTAGCTAGGTGTAATGTTAGAGACCACAGAAGACATGTAAATATGAAATAAATGCTTAAACATGTAGCTATATGTGTAATGTTAGAGTCCACAGAAGACATGTAAATATGAAATAAATGCTTAAACATGTAGCTAGGTGTAATGTTAGAGACCACAGAAGACATGTAAATATGAAATACATGCTTAAACATGTAGCTAGGTGTAATGTTAGAGTCCACAGAAGACATGTAAATATGAAATAAATGCTTAAACATGTAGCTAGGTGTAATGTTAGAGACCACAGAAGACATGTAAATATGAAATAAATGCTTAAACATGTAGCTAGGTGTAATGTTAGAGACCACAGAAGACATGTAAATCACTCATTCTTGAGATGAGGGACAAAAGTGGAAAAAACATGTCCCACACATAAGAGCCTTATTATTGTTAAAAATAAATTAATTTAATAAAAATAAAAGCACTTGCAAAGTTAAATGTAATACAGTTGTGCATTATTATGCCATTAATTTCATTATAATTGTTTTCATATGCCATCTGAATTAGTTAAAAGCAGGCACTGTACCCAAAAACGCCTGTATTTAGCCTGTCCCCAGCAAGTGGTCATAATTTCAAACTGCTAAAAAAGTGTCTAATACTGTCACAATCACATAAATATACATACTAAATTAAAGTAGATTGTCAACAACATAGCAAACAATATACACAATAATTTTAATTTATATTTTCCATTAGATATCTCATATCAAATGTGTGTCCCACGTCTCCCGTCAACTCCGTCAGGTTTTTTAAAAGTCTTAAATTAATCAGAAAATATTGTCGACAGATTTAGCCTGAAGACTCCTTTTCCAAGTCCCGTTTGTATTTGTTGCAACAGTGGAGCACCTGGTCTGACAAGCATTCAATTGTTTGATATTTTAAACAAACAATGTTGATATCAGGGTGGTCACAGCTTTTACATGTCAACTCCGTCAGGACATTATTATGATCTTTGTTAAGAATTCCAAAATAATGTTTATTATAAAAGTTTAGGGTTAGGTTTAGCTAACAAATGAAGCAAAAACAAAATGGCTACATTGTACTACAGAGGGTTAAGATGAAAACAAATGACATTTTGTCAACTCCGTCAGACGTCAACTCCGTCAGGTTTTGTGTCTGACGGAGTTGACATGTATCTGACGGAGTTGACAAAAGTGTTCCTAAAACAATAAAATGATAGTTTTTGAATAATGGGACGTATTCTAATTTGGCACACAGTTAGAGCATGCCTTAAGGAACATTTTTGGCTATAGGGCCATCACAGATTTGTCTCGTGGTGACCATGGCAGCCATTTTCCAAAATTGCCGCCACCTGATGTTATTTTACAATAACTCAAGTTCTACACCACCTAGGATCTTGATTCTGGTGACTAAGACTACATTTTCAAGGATGAGGGATACATTGGTACTATTTAGATTTGTCCTGTGACCATGGCAGCCATTGTTTTTCAAAATGGCCGCCACCTGCTGTTATTTTACAATAACTTAAGTTTTAGACCACATAGGATCTTGATTCTGCCGACTAATAATACATTTTAAAAGATGAGGAATACAGTGGTACTATTTAGATTTGTCCTGTGACCATGGCAGCCATTGTTTTTCAAAGTGACCACCAACCTGCTGTTATTTTACCAATAACTTAAGTTTTAGACCACCAAGGATCTTGATTCTGGCGACTAATCATTACATTTTCAAGGATGAACTTTCTCTGGGAGGGGTCAGGGCTTATTTCAGGTGCAGGTTGAGTTGCTACTGACAGGACATTAAAAGGAGGTGGGCTTTTGGCCTTTGACTTGTCTCTTTCAGGTACAGACGCACAGTTTGACTTCACTGGCCACTGCAGTGTGGCGTTGTATCTTGGTGGCCTCCTGCCAGTGTTTCTCCATCCTTCTCATGAGCTCTGTGTTCTGGGGCTCTGTTATAGTCAACTTACATTGTCTTGGCTGGAGATTGCTTTCCTGCAGGGTCCAGCCCAGTCTTGTGCAGATGGCTGCTGGCCCACCTGGAGGCCCCAACCTCACTTGTTTGGTTGGTGTGATTAGGTGGGGTGGTCTTCCCCAATCAGGATGAAGGGTTTGACCCTTTCAAACGGCAGTCTGGCCAAGTGTCTGTATTTAGTTGTGAGGCTAGATACAGGATACGATTGCTCACCCAGCCCCAGGTGACTTGAGGTGAAGGCTCCTTTGATTTGGTAACATTGCTTTGGTTGACATGCTGGGGACACAGAACGACACTGATGCCTTCAGTGACTGCACATCCTGCCTGATAGTCCTGAAGGCAGATCTTCTGTCTTCAGTCTTTCGCTCACTGCTCACTGTTCACCTCAAGCAGGTCTTCAAGGTGTTTGCCTTTGCACAGGCTATATGGCTAGGACTCATGCTTCAACCACTCAGAGAACTCCAACAGGGTGTTGGTTGCTCCTGGGCCGCAGAGCATTGTGCGGCAGAATTCAGCTCTCATCTCTGGTGGCAGCTTGTTGAGGAGTCGTGCAACATGTGAGCCGCATCTAAGTTCTGTGTCTCCCTCTGGGCCTAGGGTAGACACTTGCTATTTTCCGTAACACTAATTGGTGGGGCTGTCCAAACTTGTTGTTTAGGTGTCAATCAGGTCTCTGTTTGTGAAGTCGGGTCTAGGTGGTCTAGAAGATGAGTTATTTAGTCAGGGGATATTAATACAATCTGGTAATAAATTCCTTATCAAGAATGTTCTTCACCAATGTGTTTGGAAGGGTGTCTACTAACATATCCCATATTGCTTTATATTCAACCACCCTAGGGGACCTTTTGACAGCTGCTGAAAGTTGGGGTACCATCAACAACCTATATAAGGCAAAATGTTCATTATGCTTTAAGTAGCATGTGACATGTCAAACTAGGGAGTTTTCATGATTCTGAATGCATTCCAAGCATTGGCTATGCACGAAGAACACTCCTTGGGCTGAAAGCGGCCATAGCCATCATCACAAAATGAGGTCAGCACATTTGGGCAAGTGGATATATGGCCGAATTTAGCCCAAGGGGTTTGACCCCTAGTTTGGCCATAGACTCCCTAGTTTTGCCATAGCCACTTGGTATGGTACCCAACTTTCAGCAGCTGTCAAAAATGCCTCTAGGGTGGTTCAATAGAAACCAATGTGGGATATGTTAGTAGACACCTTTACAAACACATTGGTGAAAAAAATCTTGGTAAGAAATGTATTCACAGATTTGACATTATTCTGATAATAGGCCTATTCCCTGACTAAATTGGTAAAATAATAGCAGGTCCACCATTTTTTCAAATGGCTGCCATTGTCACGGGATAAATCTAAATACATAAAACTGTATTCCTCCTCATTGAAAATGTAGGATTAGTCATCAGAATCAAGATCCTAGGTGGTGTAGAACTTGAGTTATTGGGAAATAACAGAAAGTTGGCGGCCATTTTGAAAAATGTCTACCATGGTCACAGGACAAATCTAAATAGTACCAATGTATCCCACATCCTTGAAAATGTATGATTAGTCACCAGAATCAAGATCCTAGGTGATGTAGAACTTGAGTTATTGTAAGATAACAGCAGGTGGCTGCCATTTTGAAAATGGCTGCCATGGTCACAGGGCCAATATAAATAGTACCACTGTATTCCTCATCCTTGAAAATGTGGGATTAGTCACCAGAATCAAGATCCTAGGTGATCTAGAACCTAAATCAGTTAAACTTGTCAACTCCGTCAGATGTTCGTCAACTCCGTCAGATGTTCGTCCCGTGATGTTTTTGTTAATTTCCAAAGAAATAGAAAATGTGATGTTAAATATTTTGTGCATATGTATTGAAACACCAACTGAAATGATACGTAATGATGATTTTTTTTTTTTTTTACATGGTTTTCATGTTATAATATTGAAAATAGAGGTTGAAATGACGGATTTGAGAAATTGGATATTTCATAATAGTGTGATATTGGAAAAAAACAATATTAAAATAATTGTATTACTTAACTTGATTACTGAAAGCCATTATAAGAGAACTGAGGACTTTATATTATTGTTGAAATTATCAAATTCAATTAAAAGGTATTTTAGTGTGTCTGACGGAGTTGACATGAATCGGGTATTAAGTGCATAAATGTCCCATTTTAGAAAGAAATGTTATGCGAAAAACCTGTTCCTTCTCAATATTGGTAGTTGAGACCTGTGTCTACAAATACATCCATTTGATTTGAATGTATCTTGAAAAAAAAAAAAATCCAGTTTGAAAAAAGTTTTGTCCCTTATCTCAAGAATGGGTGAAATATGAAATAAACGCTTAAACATGTAGCTATAGGTGTAATGTTAGAGACCACAGAAGTGAACCTTTCAAGACTGGCCTGTTTTCTCAACTTGCTGTTTCTCTGCAAGATATTACTCTATAAGACATTACTCTATAAGATATTACTCTATAAGATATTACTCTATAAGATAATACTCTATAAGACATTACTCTATAAAACATTACTCTATAAGACATTACTCTAACACATTATGAGTTGTCTAAAAATGTAGGAAACACGGAAACGGACTACATTTCCATCTAGGAAAGGCCAAACCTCATTGAACAAAATTATTGTCATGACATGGAATTATTATTAATAAAAATGAAGTTACAAAATGAGGCTTTTATTCACAAAATGTGATGAGAACATGAACAGACTACTGTTGCAAATAAATCTCTCTCTCTGTCTCTCTGTCTCTCTGTCTCTCTGTGTCTCTCTCTCTCTCTCTCTCTCTCTCTCTCTCTCTCTCTCTCTCTCTCTCTCTCTCTCTCTCTCTCTCTCTCTAGGTGCAGTCCAGGTGTGGCAGCAATGAGAACATTCTTAGAGCCAGTAAGTGTGTGTGTGTGTGTGTGTGTGTAGTTCATTTTTAAAACTTTGAACTGTGAACTGAACTAGTTCCTAAAAAAAAATAACTTTCCCAACACTGGCGGTGGACATCAGTAAGGTGTGTGTGTGTGCGTGCGCTGTTTTCCAGGCCACAGTGCGGTGGACATCAGTAATGTGTGTGTGTGTGCGTGCGCTGTGTCCATAGGCCACAGTGCGGTGGACATCAGTAAGGTGGCGAGGCGTCACCGCATGTCTCCGCTCAGTAATGTGTGTGTGTGTGTGTGTGCGTGCGCTGTGTTTCCAGGTCACAGTGTAATGTGTGTGTGTGTGTGTGTGTGTGTGCGCTGTGTTCCAGGCCACAGTGCGGTGGACATCAGTAATGTGTGTGTGTGTGTGTGCGTGCGCTGTGTTCCCAGGTCACAGTGTAATGTGTGTGTGTGTGCGTGCGCTGTGTTCCAGGTCACAGTGTAATGTGTGTGTGTGTGCGTGTGCTGCGTTCCAGGCCACAGTGTAATGTGTGTGTGTGTGTGCGTGCGCTGTGTTCCAGGCCACAATGTAATGTGTGTGTGTGTGCGTGCGCTGTGTTCCAGGCCACAGTGTAATGTGTGTGTGTGTGCGTGCGCTGTGTTCCAGGCCACAGTGCGGTGGACATCAGTAAGGTGGCGAGGCGTCACCGCATGTCTCCGTTCCCGCTGACCTCCATGGATAAAGCCTTCATCACCGTCCTGGAGATGACGCCCATCCTGGGCACCGAGGTCATCAACTACAGAGGTAACCCTAACCCTAACCCTAACCCTAACCCCCATCCTGGGCACCGAGGTCATCAACTACAGAGGTAACCCTAACCCTAACCCCCATCCTGGGCACCGAGGTCATCAACTACAGAGGTAACCCTAACCCTAACCCTAACCCCCATCCTGGGCACCGAGGTCATCAACTACAGAGGTAACCCTAACCCTAACCCCCATCCTGGGCACCGAGGTCATCAACTACAGAGGTAACCCTAACCCTAACCCTAACCCCCATCCTGGGCCCCGAGGGCATCAACTACAGAGGTAACCCTAACCCTAACCCTAACCCCCATCCTGGGCACCGAGGGCATCAACTACAGAGGTAACCCTAACCCTAACCCCCATCCTGGGCACCGAGGTCATCAACTACAGAGGTAACCCTAACCCTAACCCTAACCCCCATCCTGGGCCCCGAGGGCATCAACTACAGAGGTAACCCTAACCCTAACCCTAACCCCCATCCTGGGCACCGAGGGCATCAACTACAGAGGTAACCCTAACCCTAACCCTAACCCCCATCCTGGGCACAGAGGTCATCAACTACAGAGGTGCGTGTTTCGTCATCATATCGCGACGACCTCGTCGACGTCCTAGCACATCCTCATTGATACCAGGCGAGAGAAGAATATTCTGAACGACTTGCCAAATAAAATAAATACTGCTCTGTTTAGGCCGTTCTAGGCAGTGTTTCTGTGCGGAGGAGGAGGTGCTATGTGTGTCCTTACACAGTTGGTGTGTGCGTGTGTTTGTGTGCCTGTGCGTGCGTGTGCCTGTGCGTGCGCCTGCGTGTGCCTGTGTGTGTGTGTGCCTGCGTGCGTGTGCCTGTGTGTGTGTGTGTGCCTGTGTGTGTGTGTGCCTGCGTGCGTGTGCCTGTGTGTGTGCGTGTGCCTGTGTGTGTGTGTGCCTGCGTGCGTGTGCCTGTGTGTGTGTGTGTGCCTGTGTGTGTGTGTGCCTGCGTGCGTGTGCCTGTGTGTGTGCGTGTGCCTGTGTGTGTGTGTGCGTGCGCCTGCGTGCGCCTGCGTGTGCCTGCGTGTGCGTTGCAGATGGGATGGGGAGGGTCCTCTCCCAGGACATCTACGCCAAAGACAACCTGCCTCCGTTTCCTGCCTCTGTTAAAGACGGATATGCTGTGAGAGGTGAGAGGTCGCGACCCTTTGACCCCTGTGTGATATGCTGTGAGAGAGGTCATGTGACCTCATGACGGGGGTGAAATCAGCCCTCTAGGGGTTGGACATAACGCGTCCAGCAGCCTTAACCCGCCACGACTCCATAATATCATATCAACCTGCCTCATACGTCAGACCTCTTAACCTGCCACATATGTGAGACTCCATCATAGAGGTTACCACATACGTCAGACTCCATCGTATCAGTCTTAACCTGCCACATATGTGGCAGGTTAAGAGGTTACCACATACGTCAGACTCCATCGTATCAGTCTTAACCTGCCACATATGTGGCAGGTTAAGAGGTTACCACATATGTCAGACTCCATCGTATCAGTCTTAACCTGCCACATATGTGGCAGGTTAAGAGGTTACCACATACGTCAGACTCCATCGTATCAGTCTTAACCTGCCACATGTGGCAGGTTAAGAGGTTACCACATACGTCAGACTCCATCGTATCAGTCTTAACCTGCCACATATGTGGCAGGTTAAGAGGTTACCACATACGTCAGACTCCATCGTATCAGTCTTAACCTGCCACATATGTGGCAGGTTAAGAGGTTACCACATATGTCAGACTCCATCGTATCAGTCTTAACCTGCCACATATGTGGCAGGTTAAGAGGTTACCACATACGTCAGACTCCATCGTATCAGTCTTAACCTGCCACATGTGGCAGGTTAAGAGGTTACCACATACGTCAGACTCCATCGTATCAGTCTTAACCTGCCACATATGTGGCAGGTTAAGAGGTTACCACATATGTCAGACTCCATCATATGAGTCTTAACCTGCCACATATGTGGCAGGTTAAGAGGTTACCACATATGTCAGACTCCATCGTATCAGTCTTAACCTGCCACATATGTGGCAGGTTAAGAGGTTACCACATATGTCAGACTCCATCGTATCAGTCTTAACCTGCCACATATGTGGCAGGTTAAGAGGTTACCACATACGTCAGACTCCATCGTATCAGTCTTAACCTGCCACATATGTGGCAGGTTAAGAGGTTACCACATACGTCAGACTCCATCATATGAGTATTAACCTGCCACATACGTGGCAGGTTAAGAGGTTACCACATATGTCAGACTCCATCGTGTGAGTCTTAACCTGCCACATATGTGGCATTTTATAAGCTGACCTCAGTCCACAAAGGGTTAACCTGCCGTGGTCATTGTTTGCGTTTAGCACAAACCCAGTGACAGACTGAAGGTCTGAATGATTAACATTTAACATGTCATAATGTTTAATATCTTTATGGATGAATGATTAACATTAACATTAACATGTTATAATGTTTAATATCTTTATGGATGAATGATTAACATTAACATTAACATGTTATAATGTTTAATATCTTTATGGATGAATGATTAACATTAACATTAACATGTTATAATGTTTAATATCTTTATGGATGAATGATTAACATTAACATTAACATGTTATAATGTTTAATATCTTTATGGATGAATGATTAACATTAACATGTTATAATGTTTAATATCTTTATGGATGAATGATTAACATTAACATTAACATGTTATAATGTTTAATATCTTTATGGATGAATGATTAACATTAACATTAACATGTTATAATGTTTAATATCTTTATGGATGAATGATTAACATTAACATTAACATGTTATAATGTTTAATATCTTTATGGATGAATGATTAACATTAACATTAACATGTTATCATGTTTAATATCTTTATGGATGAATGATTAACATTAACATTAACATGTTATAATGTTTAATATCTTTATGGATGAATGATTAACATTAACATTAACATGTTATAATGTTTAATATCTTTATGGATGAATGATTAACATTAACATTAACATGTTATCATGTTTAATATCTTTATGGATGAATGATTAACATTAACATTAACATGTTATAATGTTTAATATCTTTATGGATGAATGATTAACATTAACATGTTATAATGTTTAATATCTTTATGGATGAATGATTAACATTAACATTAACATGTTATAATGTTTAATATCTTTATGGATGAATGATTAACATTAACATTAACATGTTATAATGTTTAATATCTTTATGGATGAATGATTAACATTAACATTAACATGTTATCATGTTTAATATCTTTATGGATGTCTTTCAGCTGCGGATGGACCCGGAGACCGCTTTATCATGGGAGAGTCTCAGGCCGGACAACAGGTAGAAATACTCTATTACTGTAACTGTTAAATAATAATGATACAGTTCATCACATGGTTTAATTAATGATCCTCATGAAATGTTAAATTAAACTGTCAAGTATGCTTTGGTGCAAATTAATTTCTCTACGTCTTTCTGTGTGTGTCCGTGCGTGCGTGTGTGTGTGTGTGTGTGTGTGTGTGTGTGTGTGTGTGTGTGTGTGTGTGTGTGTGTGTGTGTGTGTGTGTGTGTGTGTGTGTGTGTGTGTGTGTGTGTGTGTGTGTGTGTGTGTGTGTGTATGTGCGTGCGTGTGTGTGTGTGTGCGCTTGCAGCCCAGTCACACGGTGATGCCCGGCCAGGTCATGAGGGTCACCACCGGAGCTCCGATCCCCTGTGGAGCCGACGCTGTGGTCCAGGTCGAAGATACTGAACTCCTGAGAGAGTCTGAGGACGTACGTACTTCATACCAGTGTTTTAGAGAAGGGAGAAGAGTCTGGGACGCGTGGAGCGTTGTCCAGGGTGTTTTAGAGAAGGGAGAAGAGTCTGGGACGTGTGGAGCGTTGTCCAGGGTGTTTTAGAGAAGGGAGAAGAGTCTGGGACGTGTGGAGCGTTGTCCAGGGTGTTTTAGAGAAGGGAGAAGAGTCTGGGACGTGTGGAGTGTTGTCCAGGGTGTTTTAGAGAAGGGAGAAGAGTCTGGGACGTGTGGAGCGTTGTCCAGGGTGTTTTAGAGAAGGGAGAAGAGTCTGGGACGTGTGGAGCGTTGTCCAGGGTGTTTTAGAGAAGGGAGAAGTGTCTGGGACGTGTGGAGCGTTGTCCAGGGTGTTTCAGAGAAGGGAGAAGAGTCTGGGACGTGTGGAGCGTTGTCCAGGGTGTTTCAGAGAAGGGAGAAGAGTCTGGGACGTGTGGAGCGTTGTCCAGGGTGTTTCAGAGAAGGGAGAAGAGTCTGGGACGTGTGGAGCGTTGTCCAGGGTGTTTTAGAGAAGGGAGAAGAGTCTGGGACGTGTGGAGCGTTGTCCAGGGTGTTTTAGAGAAGGGAGAAGAGTCTGGGACGTGTGGAGCGTTGTCCAGGGTGTTTTAGAGAAGGGAGAAGAGTCTGGGACGTGTGGAGCGTTGTCCAGGGTGTTTTAGAGAAGGGAGAAGAGTCTGGGACGTGTGGAGCGTTGTCCAGGGTGTTTTAGAGAAGGGAGAAGAGTCTGTGACGTGTGGAGCGTTGTCCAGGGTGTTTTAGAGAAGGGAGAAGAGTCTGGGACGTGTGGAGCGTTGTCCAGGGTGTTTTAGAGAAGGGAGAAGAGTCTGGGACGTGTGGAGCGTTGTCCAGGGTGTTTTAGAGAAGGGAGAAGAGTCTGGGACGTGTGGAGCGTTGTCCAGGGTGTTTTAGAGAAGGGAGAAGAGTCTGGGACGTGTGGAGCGTTGTCCAGGGTGTTTTAGAGAAGGGAGAAGAGTCTGGGACGTGTGGAGCGTTGTCCAGGGTGTTTTAGAGAAGGGAGAAGAGTCTGGGACGTGTGGAGCGTTGTCCAGGGTGTTTTAGAGAAGGGAGAAGAGTCTGGGACGTGTGGAGCGTTGTCCAGGGTGTTTTAGAGAAGGGAGAAGAGTCTGGGACGTGTGGAGCGTTGTCCAGGGTGTTTTAGAGAAGGGAGAAGAGTCTGGGACGTGTGGAGCGTTGTCCAGGGTGTTTTAGAGAAGGGAGAAGAGTCTGGGACGTGTGGAGCGTTGTCCAGGGTGTTTTAGAGAAGGGAGAAGAGTCTGGGACGTGTGGAGCGTTGTCCAGGGTGTTTTAGAGA
>NC_139718.1:1071093-1088593 GCF_964188405.1 Protomyctophum parallelum | reverse complement strand
TGTTTCAGGACTATCTGAAGCAAGTTCTAGACATCGACCTTCACGCTCAGATCCACTTTGGTCGAGTCTTCATGAAACCTGGGTGAGAAGGGGTTAATTATAATAATAATATTAATATTAACTAGAAATGCACTCTGTAGAGGTGACAACTAACTAATGTCTGTCTGTCTGTCTGTCTGTCTGTCAGTCTTCCAACCACCTTTGCCACAGCAGATATCGATGGCGCAAGAAAACTCATCTTTGCACTGCCAGGTAACTAACTGCGTGCGTGTGTGCGTGCCTGTGTGCCCGTGTGCCCGTGTGTGTGCCCGTGTGTGCGTGCCTGTGTGCGTGTGTGCCCGTGTGCGTGCCCGTGTGCGTGTGTGCCCGTGTGTGTGCCCGTGTGCGCGCCTGTGTGCGTGCCTGTGCGTGTGCGACCACATGGAGGTTGTCCTCCATGTTGAAGCATCATAATATTGCAGAGAACACACTATGGGTCCGGGTCTATATATCGGATCGGATCAGCGGCGTTTCGGTCGGACCGGTTCCAAACTGTCCAATTCCTTCTCAGCTCCGTTTCGGACCGGATCCAATCCTTCCGGGGCCGGTTCCGGGGCCGGTTCCGGGGCGGGCGCGGGCCAATCAGAATGTTTCTGGGGTCCGTAGCGGTTGGGTTCAGATATCGCCGGTCCCGTTTCGGACCGGGTCCCGTTTTATGGAGCCGTGCTGCCCTCTAGAGGTGTGCTACAATTACAATTACAATTTACAATTCAGGCATTTAGCAGACGCTCTTAATCCAGAGCGACTTACATTAAGCAAGAACAAAAAGCATGGGAATACATCACATAAAACATTTATCGTAAGCTAAGAAAGTAACAGTGGAATATCTATATAATGAAACTATACATATAAACTATACATATATACTACTATGCTATACATATGTACTATGACGTGCTATGACTACATACAATGCAATTATAGTGCTGTCTACATAACATGCTATAAGTCTGTATCAAATGCTATCTAAGTCTACAGAAATGCTATCTAAGGGGGTGGGGTAAGTGCTATGGGCCATGATGGAGTCTGAAAAGGTGGGATTTCAGACTACGGCGGAAGATTGGGAGTGATGCTGCAGTTCTGACTGCAATGGGAAGAGCATTCCACAGTTTTGGAGCCAGAAGGGAGAAGAGTTTGGGACGTGTGGAGCGTTGTCCCGGCGTTTTTAGTGAGGGTACTTCCAGCTTCCCTGCGTTGGCTGATCTGAGTGCGCGGGAGGGTTTGTAGGGTTCGATCATACTTGCAAGATATGGGGGAGCTTTGGTTGCTTTGAATGCCAGCATCAGAGTTTTGTATTCTGTGCGGGCAGCGACCGGGAGCCAGTGGAGGGAGAGGAGCAGGGGGGAGACATGTGAGAATTTTGGCTGGTTGAAGACCAAGCGAGCTGCGGCATTTTGGATCAGCACATGCTGTTAGGCCAGTAAGGAGGGAGTTACAATAGTCGAGTTTTGACAAGACTGTTGTCTGGATTAGGAGCTGGGCTGATTCCTGGGTGAGGAACGGTCTAATTCGTCGTATGTTATAGAGTGTGAACCTACAGGATCGAGTGACAGCTGTGATGTGAGTTTTTAACGAGAGCTGACTGTCCAGGACAACACCAAGTTTCCTGGCTGTTGGGACAGACGTTACCAGGGCGTTGTCTACGGAGATAGTTAGCTCCCGCATAGGGCAGGACTTAGCTGGGAAGAAGAGAAGCTCAGTCTTGTCTGGGTTCAGTTTGAGGTGGTTGGAGGACATCCACTGTGAGATGTCAGCCAGGCATGCAGTGATGCGCTCTTCCACCTGAGTGGCAGAGGGGGGGAAGGATAGAAACAGTTGTGTGTCATCGGCGTAGCAGTGATAGGATATATTGTGAGCAGAGATGATAGTGCCAAGGGATTTAGTATACAGTGAGAAAAGGAGGGGACCAAGTACAGATCCCTGTGGGACCCCAGTTTGGAGGGTTCGGGGGGATGATAACAGACCTTTCCAGGAAACCTGGTAGGTCCGGTCGGTGAGGTAGGAGGAGAACCACTTTAGTGCCGTTCCACCGATGCCTAGATCCGCTAGGGTGTCTAGGAGCAGCTGGTGGTTCACTGTGTCAAATGCTGCTGATAGGTCTAGGAGGATCAGTACTGCAGAGTGGGAAGCAGCTTGGGCAGCATGTAGTGCTTCTGTGACTGCCAGCAGGGCAGTTTCTGTGGAGTGGGCCTTCTTGAATCCGGACTGGTTGGGATCCAGCAGGTTGTTCTGTGAGAGATGGAGAGAGAGCTGGTTGGAGACAACACGTTCAATGGTTTTAGAAATAAATGAAAGGAGTGTGTGCTGTAACGTGTGCACTGTATATGTTCTTAAAGGGAACTTCAGCTTCAGGGACAAAGGCCCCGCCTCCTCTCGGCCGGAGGCCAATGAGAGCGGAGACAGCAGGCAGCCCCTCCCCCCTCCGCCTAGAGGAAGTAGGTCCAGAACACGTGACCTCTTGACCCCAGAATGACCCCAGAATGACCTCTGACCTCCAGTTGGTGTTATGACTCCCCCCCCCCCCTCTGTGACTCCTCGCCCTTATGTAATTAAGCCCCGTGAACCTCCCTGAAGTTTAAACCCCGCCCCCTATAAACCCAGCCCTTATTTAAGCCCTGCCCCCTTTTAAACCCTGCCCACTGTAAACCCCGCCCCCTGTGACGACGCCCGTTTTTTTGTTGTTGCATGTGGCGGCGTTGGATTGGAGGAGGCGTGGCCCGGGACCTGTCAATCACCCCCGCCTCCCCTCCCCTCGCCACGGCTCCGCCCCTACTCTGTGTTCATTGAGTAGCTTAGCTTTCTGTCCTAAAGGGGGGTGTGGCCAATCAGTGTTTGTTGTGTTTTCTCCGTTGCTAGGCAACCCTGTGTCCGCGGTGGTGACCTGTAACCTCTTTGTGATCCCGGCGCTGAGGAAGATGCAGGGAATCCTGGACCCCAGACCCACCATCATCAAAGCTAGGGTACGTAATCTATGCGTCTAATACCTGATCTATAGACCCACCATCATTAACCCATTCTGACCTGAGATCAGATTCTATAAATGTCTTCTACATCCTGACAGTGTTCTGAAAAAGCTATGTTTCTATGTCAGTCGTTCTTTGATTTAAAAAAAAATAGCAGACCTACAAGCTCGTAGCGTGCCACTCGGTGGCGCGCTACGAGCTTGTAGATCTGCTATTTTTCAATAGCTAAAGCATAGCATAATGCTAACACCAAAACGGGTTCCCGTGTGTGTGTGTGTGTGTGTGTGTGTGTGTGTGTGTGTGTGTGCGTGTGCGCGCCTGCATGTGTTCCAGTTGTCATGTGATGTGAAGTTGGACCCCAGACCAGAGTACCATCGCTGTATTCTCACCTGGCATCACCAAGAACCTCTGCCCTGGGCCCAGAGTACAGGTAAACTACACTACCCACAATGCACCACTACACCACACACACACACACCAAGAACCTCTACCCTGGGCCCAGAGTACAGGTACACACACACACACGCACGCACACACCACGCACACACACACACACACACCACGCACGCACACACACCACGCACACACACACACACACACACACCACGCACACACCACACACACACCACGCACACACCACGCACACACCACGCACGCACGCACACCACGCACACACACACACACACACACACACACCACGCACACACACACACCACGCACACACCACGCACACACACACACACACACACACACCACGCACGCACACACACCACGCACACACACACACACACACACACACACACACCACGCACACACACACACCACGCACACACCACGCACACACACACACACACACACCACGCACGCACACACACCACGCACACACACACACACACACACACCACGCACACACCACGCACACACCACGCACGCACGCACACCACGCACACACACACACACACACACACACACCACGCACACACACACACCACGCACACACCACGCACACACACACACACACACACACACCACGCACGCACACACACCACGCACACACACACACACACACACACACACCACGCACACACACACACCACGCACACACCACGCACACACACACACACAC
Source organism: Protomyctophum parallelum (assembly GCF_964188405.1). Taxonomy (NCBI): domain Eukaryota; kingdom Metazoa; phylum Chordata; class Actinopteri; order Myctophiformes; family Myctophidae; genus Protomyctophum; species Protomyctophum parallelum. The sequence goes on along the minus strand of NC_139718.1, from coordinate 1,084,465 downwards.
ACACCACGCACGCACACACACCACGCACACACACACACACACACACACCACGCACACACCACGCACACGCACGCACGCATGCACGCACCACACATGCACGCACGCACACTAGCAAGCATAATGTCCACGTGTCTTCTGTTAGATGACCAGGTGTTATGAGGTTCATGTGGGTGTGGTTTCAGGGAACCAGGTGTGTTGTGGGTGTGGTTTCAGGTACCAGGTGTGTTGTGGGTGTGGTTTCAGGGAACCAGGTGTGTTGTGGGTGTGTTTTCAGGTACCAGGTGTGTTGTGGGTGTGGTTTCATGTTGTGGGTGTGGTTTCAGGGAACCAGGTGTGTTGTGGGTGTGGTTTCATGTTGTGGGTGTGTTTTCAGGTACCAGGTGTGTTGTGGGTGTGGTTTCATGTTGTGGGTGTGGTTTCAGGGAACCAGGTGTGTTGTGGGTGTGGTTTCATGTTGTGGGTGTGGTTTCAGGTACCAGGTGTGTTGTGGGTGTGGTTTCATGTTGTGGGTGTGGTTCCAGGGAACCAGGTGTGTTGTGGGTGTGGTTTCATGTTGTGGGTGTGGTTTCAGGTACCAGGTGTGTTGTGGGTGTGGTTTCATGTTGTGGGTGTGGTTTCAGGGAACCAGGTGTGTTGTGGGTGTGGTTTCAGGGAACCAGGTGTGTTGTGGGTGTGTTTTCAGGTACCAGGTGTGTTGTGGGTGTGGTTTCATGTTGTGGGTGTGGTTTCAGGTACCAGGTGTATTGTGGGTGTGGTTTATTGTAACCAGGTGCATTGTGGGTGTTGTGGTATCAGGTACCAGGTGCGTTGTGGGTGTTGTGGTTTATTGTAACCAGGTGCATTGTGGGTGTTGTGGTTTATTGTAACCAGGTGCATTGTGGGTGTTGTGGTTTATTGTAACCAGGTTCATTGTGGGTGTTGTGGTTTATTGTAACCAGGTGCATTGTGGGTGCTGTGGTTTATTGTAACCAGGTGCATTGTGGGTGCTGTGGTTTATTGTAACCAGGTGCATTGTGGGTGTTGTGGTTTATTGTAACCAGGTGCATTGTGGGTGTTGTGGTTTATTGTAACCAGGTGCATTGTGGGTGTTGTGGTTCCAGGTAACCAGGTGCATTGTGGGTGTTGTGGTTTATTGTAACCAGGTGCATTGTGGGTGTTGTGGTTTATTGTAACCAGGTGCATTGTGGGTGTGGTTTATTGTAACCAGGTGCATTGTGGGTGTTGTGGTTTATTGTAACCAGGTGCATTGTGGGTGTTGTGGTTTATTGTAACCAGGTGCATTGTGGGTGTTGTGGTTTATTGTAACCAGGTGCATTGTGGGTGTTGTGGTTCCAGGTAACCAGGTGTCGTCCCGCCTCATGTCGATGCGGAGCGCCAACGGTCTGCTGATGCTTCCTCCAAAAACAGAGCAGTATGTGGAGCTGCACAAAGGAGAGGTGGTGGACGTCATGGTGATTGGACGCTTATGATCAGGTGACTATAATACGTGATGCTGATTGGTCGATTATGATCAGGTGACTATAATACCTGATGCTGATTGGTCGATTATGATCAGGTGACTATAATACGTGATGCTGATTGGTCGATTATGATCAGGTGACTATAATATAGGGGTGTCAAAATCTATTCGTAATCGATTCATAATTTCCAAAAATCGTGTTTATATTATTAATATTTGTGTCCTATAGAGGTTTATATTATTAATCTAGATGTTTATATTATTAATCTAGATATTTGTGTCTATAGAGGTTTATATTATTAATCTAGATGTTTATATTATTAATCTAGATATTTGTGTCTATAGAGGTTTATATTATTAATCTAGATGTTTATATTATTAATCTAGATGTTTATATTATTAATCTAGATGTTTATATTATTAATCTAGAGGTTTATATTATTAATCTAGAGGTTTATATTATTAATCTAGATGTTTATATTATTAATCTAGATGTTTATATTATTAATCTAGAGGTTTATATTATTAATCTAGAGGTTTATATTATTAATCTAGATGTTTATATTATTAATCTAGATGTTTATATTATTAATCTAGATGTTTATATTATTAATCTAGAGGTTTATATTATTAATCTAGAGGTTTATATTATTAATCTAGATGTTTATATTATTAATCTAGATGTTTATATTATTCATCTAGAGGTTTATATATTAATCTTTGTGTCCTATAGAGGTTTATATTATTAATCTAGATGTTTATATTATTAATCTAGAGGTTTATATATTAATCTTTGTGTCCTATAGAGGTTTATATTATTAATCTAGATGTTTATATTATTAATCTAGATGTTTATATTATTAATCTAGAGGTTTATATTATTAATCTAGATGTTTATATTATTAATCTAGATGTTTATATTATTAATCTAGATGTTTATATTATTAATCTAGATGTTTATATTATTAATCTAGATGTTTATATTATTAATCTAGATGTTTATATTATTAATCTAGATGTTTATATTATTAATCTAGAGGTTTATATATTAATCTTTGTGTCCTATAGAGGTTTATATTATTAATCTAGATGTTTATATTATTAATCTAGATGTTTATATTATTAATCTAGAGGTTTATATTATTAATCTAGATGTTTATATTATTAATCTAGATGTTTATATTATTAATCTAGATGTTTATATTATTAATCTAGATGTTTATATTATTAATCTAGATGTTTATATTATTAATCTAGATGTTTATATTATTAATCTAGAGGTTTATATTATTAATCTTTGTGTCCTATAGAGGTTTATATTATTAATCTAGATGTTTATATTATTAATCTAGATGTTTATATTATTCATCTAGAGGTTTATATATTAATCTTTGTGTCCTATAGAGGTTTATATTATTAATCTAGATGTTTATATTATTAATCTAGAGGTTTATATATTAATCTTTGTGTCCTATAGAGGTTTATATTATTAATCTAGATGTTTATATTATTAATCTAGATGTTTATATTATTAATCTAGAGGTTTATATTATTAATCTAGATGTTTATATTATTAATCTAGATGTTTATATTATTAATCTAGATGTTTATATTATTAATCTAGATGTTTATATTATTAATCTAGATGTTTATATTATTAATCTAGATGTTTATATTATTAATCTAGAGGTTTATATATTAATCTTTGTGTCCTATAGAGGTTTATATTATTAATCTAGATGTTTATATTATTAATCTAGATGTTTATATTATTAATCTAGAGGTTTATATTATTAATCTAGATGTTTATATTATTAATCTAGATGTTTATATTATTAATCTAGATGTTTATATTATTAATCTAGATGTTTATATTATTAATCTAGATGTTTATATTATTAATCTAGATGTTTATATTATTAATCTAGATGTTTATATTATTAATCTAGATGTTTATATTATTAATCTAGATGTTTATATTATTAATCTAGAGGTTTATATTATTAATCTAGATGTTTATATTATTAATCTAGATGTTTATATTATTAATCTAGAGGTTTATATTATTAATCTTTGTGTCCTCTTTAGGCCACTCCCACTCGCTGACCGATCGCCATGGCAACGCCACCGGGGGGGACTTCCTGTCTGGACAGGAAATGGGGGAGGAGGAGGAGGACAGGAAGTGATGCATGTCTGACCCGGCCGGCAGCCATTTTAGCTGTGACATCATCATCATCATATGCAACAACAGCCAATCGGGAGCCAGCTGAGCGGAGGCCACGCCCTCACGAGGAGAACACTGTATTTACAAAGAGAGAAAAACATAAAAAACAAGTGAAGAAGAAAAGAAATCAAAGCTATAAAATATGAGATTTATTCTGTAATATTATTATTATCCTGATTATTATAATTATTGATATTCTTAATTAATATTCTATTTATTATTATTATTATTATGATTCTTATGGTTCTGAATATTATCACCTTAAAATATTTACAGTCCCGTTCATGATATAGACTCCTCCTTTCCTCTCCTACCTCCTTTCCTCTCCTCCTCTCCTACCTCCTCTCCTCCTCTCCTCTCCTACCTCCTTTCCTCTCCTCCTCTCCTACCTCCTCTCCTACCTCCTTTCCTCTCCTCCTCTCCTACCTCCTTTCCTACCTCCTCCCCTCCTCTCCTACCTCCTTTCCTCCTCTCCTACCTCCTTTCCTCCTTTCCTCTCCTCCTCTCCTCTCCTACCTCCTTTCCTCTCCTGCCTCCTTTCATCCTCTCCTACCTCCTTTCCTCCTCTCCTTTCCTACCTCCTTTCCTCCTCTCCTCTCCTACCTCCTCTCCTCTCCTACCTCCTTTCCTCCTCTCCTTTCCTACCTCATTTCCTCCTCTCCTCTCCTACCTCCTTTTCGTCCTCTCCTACCTCCTCTCCTTTCCTACCTCATTTCCTCCTCTCCTCTCCTATCATTTAGTTGCTGCTTGTAAACTGTTCATTATGACATCACTATCACATCACTATGACATCATTGTGTTCAACTACTATAGACATCAGTTTTGGTGCTCCGACCCCCGACCACACCCACATGTCCTGTTTAGGACCAATAGGAAGCCACTACAACTGTCCTGAATGGACCAATGGGGACGTGACTACAACTGTCCTGAATGGACCAATAGGGACGTGACTACAACTGTCCTGAATGGACCAATGGGGACGTGACTACAACTGTCCTGAATGGACCAATGGGGGCGTGACTACGACTGTCCTGAATGGACCAATAGGGACGTGACTACAACTGTCCTGAATGGACCAATGGGGGCGTGACTACAACTGTCCTGAATGGACCAATGGGGGCGTGACTACAACTGTCCTGAATGGACCAATGGGGACGTGACTACAACTGTCCTGAATGGACCAATGGGGACGTGACTACAACTGTCCTGAATGGACCAATGGGGACGTGACTACAACTGTCCTGAATGGACCAATGGGGGCGTGACTACGACTGTCCTGAATGGACCAATGGGGACGTGACTACAACTGTCCTGAATGGACCAATGGGGACGTGACTACAACTGTCCTGAATGGACCAATGGGGACATGACTACAACTGTCCTGAATGGACCAATGGGGACGTGACTACAACTGTCCTGAATGGACCAATGGGGACATGACTACAACTGTCCTGAATGGACCAATGGGGACGTGACTACAACTGTCCTGAATGGACCAATGGGGACGTGACTCCAACTGTCCTGAATGGACCAATGGGGACGCACGGTAGCAGATCAGTCGTCGTGCGCCGATTCGCTGAACGGCCTTCGCGTTTGAGTAAGGACTGGCTGTGATTGGCCAGTGGCTATGACTGGTGCAACGAGCTGCTGTGATTGGCCAGTTGCCAGTTGGCAGTCGGGGAAAACATTTTCTCAAACGCGAAGGCCAATCAGAAGTCTCGGTTTTCACACCAAGGGGACGTCCTACAGGAGACCCCGCCCTCTGCCCCGCCAAGGCTTGTGATTGGGTGAGACGGGACGTCAGTCAGTCAGTCAGTCAGTCAGTGGGGTAGGGAGCGTTCTGATTGGGTGAGCGTGATAGCAGATTAAATGGATGAAGTGGTTGAAATTATGTTAACTACTGTTGTTGGGGACCTCCTGGGGACCCCCTGGAACCCAAGGACCCCCTGGGGACCCCCTGGAACACGAGGACCCCCTGGGGACCCCCTGGGGACCCCCTGGAACCAAAGGACCCCCTGGGGACTCCCTGGAACCCAAGGACCCGCTGGGGACTCCCTGGAACCCAAGGACCCGCTGGGGACCCCCTGGAACCCAAGGACCCCCTGGAACCCAAGGACCCGCTGGGGACCCCCTGGAACCCAAGGACCCCCTGGAACCCAAGGACCCGCTGGGGACCCCCTGGAACCCAAGGACCCCCTGGAACCCAAGGACCCCCTGGGGACCCCCTGGAACCAAAGGACCTCCTGGGGACCCCTGGAACCCAAGGACCCCCTGGAACCCGAGAACCCCCTGGAACCAAAGGACCTCCTGGGGACCCCCTGGAACCCAAGGACCCCCTGGAACCCAAGGCCCCCTGGACCCCGAGGACCCCCTGGAACCCAAGGACCCCCTGGACCCCAAGGACCCCCTGGAACCCGAGGACCCCCTGGGGACCCCCTGGGTGGAGAACCGGTGCGTTAGGGCCGTTAGTGAATTAATTTAAACGTTTCAAAGAGTTTACAGAAGGGTTTTCTGAGCCCTCGTCTTCACACAGCACTGTGCCACGACGACCCTAACGCTGAGGTCAGGGGTCACACGGACCCCTCCTCCCTCCCCTAACGCTGAGGTCAGGGGTCACACGGACCCCTCCCCCCCCTCCCCTGACGGACGGACTCTGAGCATCCACGTCGTCGTCATGACACCAGGTTGTCGTCACCCGGAGCGATGGACTCACAACGTGAAGTCAAAAGAAGAAATGAGTCTTTTCATTTTCCTCTCTTCGTACATCCTGTTCTCTCCTCGCAGGATATCCTGTGTGTACTGTTAGGGATGCACCGATAGATACAGGATATCCTGTGTGTACTGTTAGGGATGCACCGATAGATACAGGATATCCTGTGTGTACTGTTAGGGATGCACTGATAGATACAGGATATCCTGTGTGTACTGTTAGGGATGCACCGATAGATACAGGATATCCTGTGTGTACTGTTAGGGATGCACCGATAGATACAGGATATCCTGTGTGTACTGTTAGGGATGCACTGATAGATACAGGATATCCTGTGTGTACTGTTAGGGATGCACCGATAGATACAGGATATTCTGTGTGTACTGTTAGGGATGCACCGATAGATACAGGATATCCTGTGTGTACTGTTAGGGATGCACCGATAGATACAGGATATCCTGTGTGTACTGTTAGGGATGCACCGATAGATACAGGATATCCTGTGTGTACTGTTAGGGATGCACCGATAGATACAGGATATCCTGTGTGTACTGTTAGGGATGCACTGATAGATACAGGATATCCTGTGTGTACTGTTAGGGATGCACCGATAGATACAGGATATTCTGTGTGTACTGTTAGGGATGCACCGATAGATACAGGATATCCTGTGTGTACTGTTAGGGATGCACCGATAGATACAGGATATCCTGTGTGTACTGTTAGGGATGCACCGATAGATACAGGATATTCTGTGTGTACTGTTAGGGATGCACCGATAGATACCGACGTTACAATAACAAGTTCGGCGACACTGATAACGATAATGTTTTGTTTGATATGTTTTGTTTATTTCGTGTTTTCGGGGTGTCATCGTGTCCCATGTGTGTGTGTGTGTCAGGGAAACAAATTAATCTCCATTATACAAAATAATAACCGTTCAGAATCTGCATAATAACGGCCTTGATGCAAGTCACATTAACGAGCATCAGCTGATCAGTGACACCTCAGTAACACTAACGATGCATCAGCTGATCAGTGACACCTCAGTAACATTAAGCAGCATCAGCTGATCAGTGACACCTCAGTAACACTGAGGTGTCATCAGCCGGACACACCTCAGCTGTGCTGAACTGAACGTGACTGGAGTTAAAGGTATATTCAGTGATTTCACTCAAAAAACCTTAGGTTTCGTTTTTGGCTGTGGGACCCAGCCTTTCGTCCAATCAGGATAGAGAGTCAAAAACGAAACCTAAGGTTTTTTGACCCCCAGGGGTTAACTGGGGACAGGGAGGAACTCCTTATATGGTCAGCACACTCTATAGTAGGGAGGATTATCACAACAAAACAAAAAAACAAGTGATATTTGAATTAAGTGAAATCACTGAATATACCTTTAACTCCTGTAACGTTAACTTTAAAAAAAAAAGTCCTGATACCTATGTTGACCGATATATCGGTGCATCCCTACGTACTATATATATATATATATATATATATATATATATATATGTTATCATGCGTGGTCCGCTGGTCAACCCAGAGAACACACTGAGCAGTGGCAGCCATTTTGTGGTTCCCCCGATAGAAAGACCATTCATTTTGTTCTCCCCCCTCATAGATAGATTTACGAAAATATGAATATAAATGTCATCTTAAGGCTGGAACCAAGCCAACCGCGCCCCCTGGTGGCCAATCATTGCCATGAAATATTTGATTGTGTGTCAAAAAATATTATAATATTTATTAACTCTAGTATATCTGTCATATAATTTATTATTCACAGAATCCAATGGTTTATGGTCATGATTCAGATAAATATATCTATGGGGATAATGAATGGGCTTTCTATGGGTGGAACCACTGCTATAGTCTATGGGGATAATGAATGGGCTTTCTATGGGTGGAACCACTGCTATAGTCTATGGGGATAATGAATGGGCTTTCTATGGGTGGAACCGCTGCTATGCGCTCTAGTCCCGCCCCCGACGAGCGCCCTGGAAGATAAGAAAGAAAAGATGGCCGTGTACAACACTATTTAATTATTGTTGTTTTTGGCCCCCCAAAAAATGACGTTTATTGTCATGATTTGTCCCCATCCGAGTTGGCTTTTTTACTGAGGCTTAACCCATTTAGGCTTGACGTCAAAAAAGATAAATAAATCTTCTAAGTCCTGACAGTTATATTTCTGTATCAGTGGTGCTCAATATTTCACGTCAAGGACCCCCAAAAATTATATTTAATTGGCCGCCGACCCCCATCTGAAAATATGTTGTAGCGCTACGAGCTTGCGTAGCGCTACGGGCATGTAGATCTGCTATTTTCCAATAGCTAAAGTATAACATAATGCTTTTAAAACACCAAAAGGGGTTCCCTAACCCAAAATGGGTTAAACGCATTTAGACCTGAGACCGGTTCTAAAGAACCTCTTCTCAATCCTAACCCGATGTTTCCATGTCAGCGGTGCTCCCAGAATGATCTAGATTTGGCCGCAGATCCCCATCTGAATGTCGTCGTCCCCCCCCCCCCCCCCCCCAGAAGCAAGATTTTAGTAAAAAAAGGGTCGAGACGGTTTTAGCGTTAAACTCCTTGCAACCGTTTTGGACCCAAGGTGACCCTTTGGTGTGGTTTGGGCTTTACGGGTGTTTAAATACTTTCTGAAACATGAATGGGGAAATGCTCTTCCGGGACCGCTGGTCGCCATGAAAGGGGGCGGGACTGACTGTGACGCTTTATAGAGCACTGAAGTGTTCACATCATTGCCACTAGAGGGTGCTATACTGAAGTGTTCACATCATTGCCACTAGAGGGTGCTATACTGAAGTGTTCACATCATTGCCACTAGAGGGTGCTATTTCGTTTTAATTATTTTCCATCGGTACGACTGCTTCCTGCTCTGTGGTTCTGGGTTTAACCTGGTGGGCGTGGCCTGCTCAAAGAGACGACCAATCAAACCCTGTCATTCATATCAATCGTTTTGAATAAAAGAAGAAGCAGATTATTATTATTATTATATAAAAAGAATATAAAAGAAAAGAAAGTATATAAATGAAGAGAAGGTGTTTTTGTATACGCTACGTGACCTTCTGTCTCCACACTGGACTCTGCTCCGGTTTCTCAACTAACTGGGGTTACTGAAGTAACCCCAAGTTTCTCACTGCACACAATATTATGACCAGCACTTAATAACGAAGCAATGACATCATTCTGGACTTCCTGTGTCGCTACGATGGAGAGGAAGTGACTTCCTGATTTGTTACGATGAAGAGGAAGTTACTTCCTGATTTGTTACGATGACGAGGAAGTTACTTCCTGTATTGTTACGATAAACATAGTCTCGCGTAGCCAGACGACTATTCCACAATCTCCTGAATGCTATATAGAGTCTGGAACTACAGCTCCTGAATGCTATCTGGAACTACACCTCCTGAATGCTATATAGAGTCTGGAAGGAAGCTGGCATTTCAGTTCACGAAAATATTAGGGCCGGGACTAATTGCGATTAATTTAGATTAATTAACTACAGAAAAATGTATCACGATTAACTACAGATAAATTAATCGCACCTTTTTTTTCGCCGCGGAACGTTTCTCACTGGGCGCTTTTCTATAGTACTGAAAACTGGAAATAATAAAAAGTCACCCCATTTTGTGTTGCCTAGAACTGGAGGTCTGACAAAAAACAGTAACAATATGAAGTAAGTACAGCTTTGTGATGTCACTGAGATGTACTTGTTACTAGACCTCCAGTTCTAGGCAACACAGAATGGGCCAATGGGGTGACTTTTATTATTATTAACAGGTATATTAATGACAGTAAAATGTTGAAAATGAGTGGTATCCTGTAGTCACTATTCATTGATTCACTGGGATACCAAAAAACATTTAAAAAAAGGGTTCTCGCAGTTCTCGGGTTGAATATTGATATGCGATTAAAATGCGATTAATCTAGATTAATTAATCGCAAAGGCTCTGATTAATTAGATAAATTTTTTTAATCGAGTCCCAGCTCTAGAAAATATCTTTACACTTAATTTATGTTTTAATTTAAATTTCTGCTAAGCAGCATGCTGTGTGTTAGATGATTTATATTAAGATACATCATGGAAGTGGAGACGAGGCTTCACTTACGCTTTATCGCTTAATCATGATCAGAGCTTCCGTTGCTCCAGACTGTACGACGGAAGCATTTATATTTGACTCATGATCAGAGCTTCCGTTGCTCCAGACTGTACGACGGAAGCATTTATATTTGACTCATGATCAGAGCTTCCGTTGCTCCAGACTGTATGACGGAAGCATTTATATTTTACTCATGATCAGAGCTTCCGTTGCTCCAGACTGTATGACGGAAGCATTTATATTTTACTCATGATCAGAGCTTCCGTTGCTCCAGACTGTATGACGGAAGCATTTATATTTTACTCATGATCAGAGCTTCCGTTGCTCCAGACTGTATGACGGAAGCATTTATATTTTAATCATGATCAGAGCTTCCGTTGCTCCAGACTGTATAACGGAAGCATTTATATTAGACTTATGATCAGAGCTTCCGTTGCTCCAGACTGTATGACGGAAGCATTTATATTTTACTCATGATCAGAGCTTCCGTTGCTCCAGACTGTATGACGGAAGCATTTATATTTTACTCATGATCAGAGCTTCCGTTGCTCCAGACTGTATGACGGAAGCATTTATATTTTACTCATGATCAGAGCTTCCGTTGCTCCAGACTGTATGACGGAAGCATTTATATTTTACTCATGATCAGAGCTTCCGTCGCTCCAGACTGTATGACGGAAACATTTATATTTTACTCATGATCAGAGCTTCCGATGCTCCAGACTGTATGACGGAAGCATTTATATTTTACTCATGATCAGAGCTTCCGTTGCTCCAGACTGTATGACGGAAGCATTTATATTTTACTCATGATCGGAGCTTCCGTTGCTCCAGACTGTATGACGGAAGCATTTATATTTTACTCATGATCGGAGCTTCCGTTGCTCCAGACTGTATGACGGAAGCATTTATATTTTAATCATGATCAGAGCTTCCGTTGCTCCAGACTGTATAACGGAAGCATTTATATTAGACTTATGATCAGAGCTTCCGTTGCTCCAGACTGTATGACGGAAGCATTTATATTTTACTCATGATCAGAGCTTCCGTTGCTCCAGACTGTATGACGGAAGCATTTATATTTTACTCATGATCAGAGCTTCCGTTGCTCCAGACTGTATGACGGAATCATTTGAACATTGCGAGAGGAAACAGGAAACAGTCGGGCTACACGAGACTATAATGAAGTGGTACTTCCTGTATCGCTAGAATGAAGAGGGTGTTTTTTTCTCCTGTAATGATAATATTGAAATGTATGAATTAATAAAAAGATTACCCTGATTATTCTCTACTAAATGTTTCACGCAGATTTTATTACGTATGTATTTCCTTTCTATAAAAGTGCAATTCATTCACATGTTATGTTATCCACACCTCCCGAGATTTTATCCCAGTTGCGACACTATTTCTGTGCCAACCTTAGACTGGCATAGTGTCGGCATAGTGTCGACCCCTTACCCCTGTGTGGGATCACTGGTTAGACTGGCATAGTGTCGACCCCTTACCCCTGTGTGGGATCACTGGTTAGACTGGCATAGTGTCGACCCCTTACCCCTGTGTGGGATCACTGGTTAGACTGGCATAGTGTCGACCCCTTACCCCTGTGTGGGATCACTGGTTAGACTGGCATAGTGTCGACCCCTTACCCCTGTGTGGGATCACTGGTTAGACTGGCATAGTGTCTGCCCCTTACCCCTGTGTGGGATCACTGGTTAGACTGGCATAGTGTCGGCCCCTTACCCCTGTGTGGGATCACTGGTTAGACTGGCATAGTGTCGGCCCCTTACCCCTGTGTGGGATCACTGGTTAGACTGGCATAGTGTCGACCCCTTACCCCTGTGTGGGATCACTGGTTAGACTGGCATAGTGTCGACCCCTTACCCCTGTGTGGGATCACTGGTTAGACTGGCATAGTGTCGGCCCCTTACCCCTGTGCAGAGATGGGCAGTATTTGAAATACATGTATTTGAAATACGTATTTGAAATACTTTTTTGTATTTTGTAATTTGTATTTCGCTGGGATGGAAGAAATGAGATGTATTTTGTATTTAGATACATTTTTCGACCCAGTATTTGTATTTTGTATCAAAATACATTTTCAATGTATTTTGCCCATCTCTGCCCCTGTGTGGGATCACTGGTTAGACTGGCATAGTGTCGGCCCCTTACCCCTGTGTGGGATCACTGGTTAGACTGGCATAGTGTCAACCCCTTACCCTTACCCCTGTGTGGGATCACTGGTTAGACTGGCATAGTGTCGACCCCTTACCCCTGTGTGGGATCACTGGTTAGACTGGCATAGTGTCAACCCCTTACCCCTGTGTGGGATCACTGGTCTCTCTCTCTCTCTCTCTCTCTCTCTCTTATATTGGTTATTTATTATCATATATGAAATGAAACCAAATGGACCAAATGTCATGTAGGCCTAAATTGTATTTGTCAAATTGTGAAATGGGACATTCTGCACAATATTTCTACGTTTCACCAATTTTTATAGTCGCTACATTTTGATATCAATAGTTTTTTGTTTTGTTTTTTACTTTTACTGCGTTCTTACATACTTTTACTTAGTATTTATACATTGCAGTATTGGTACTTTTACTTTATAGTAGCCTATTTCTACATTGCAATATTGGTACTTATACTTAAAACAAAAACAAAACGGAGTACTTTTCCCTGACTGTGTGTGTCTGTGGTTGTATGTGGCGCTGGCGCTGCACCTGCTGTGTGTGTCCACAGGGGGGCAGCGCTGTGTCATGTTTGATTCACAGCTCACTCTAAAGGCGTTACTAAGTTACTTTATAACTTCTCAGACTTTAGCAGATCTACAAGCTCAGCGCGAGCACAAAACTGTGTGT
>NC_139718.1:1058593-1066093 GCF_964188405.1 Protomyctophum parallelum | reverse complement strand
CCTAGAAGGCAAAGTTCTCTGTCTACCACTTAGAGTATATATGAATAGAGAGTTCTCCTTCCATCCACTTGCATTAAGTTGTAGTTCTCCTCCTCATCCACTTGCATTAAGTTGTAGTTCTCCTCCTCATCCACTTGCATTAAGTTGTAGTTCTCCTCCTCATCCACTTGCATTAAGTTGTAGTTATCCTCCTCATCCACTTGCATTAAGTTGTAGTTCTCCTCCTCATCCACTTGCATTAAGTTGTAGTTCTCCTCCTCATCCATTTGCATTAAGTTGTAGTTCTCCTCCTCATCCACTTGCATTAAGTTGCTCAAAAGCGCATGAGGCGATTTCACTCCTCCTTCCGGGTATAGGAACAGAGAGCATTCTGGGATGGATTTGCCCCAAACACATGAACGCGCTGCCGTTGAACGCGCACGAACGAGCACGAACGAGCGTGCTGCCGTCGTGAACGTGCACAGTGACAGTCAACGGACAGCACGTTCATGTGTTTGGGGCCAGGCTGCAATACCTTCATTCGGCCACTATGTCCATTTGGCCAATATTATAGGGACCAGATGGTGTGTTTCTATCTAGGGTGTAGTTTTGGTTTATTAATATTAATATTAATGTTAATGTATATTAATATTAATATTAATGTTAATGTATATTAATATTAATATTATGTTGTTAATGTATATTCATATTATGTTAATGTGTTCCAGGGTCCAGATGGTGTGTTTCTATCTAGGATGTAGTTTTGGTTTATTAATATTAATATTATGTTAATGTATATTAATATTATGTTAATGTATATTAATATTATGTTAATGTATATTAATATTATGTTAATGTATATTAATATTAATATTATGTTAATGTGTTCCAGGGCCCAGATGGTGTGTTTCTATCTAGGGTGTAGTTTTGGTTTATTAATATTAATATTATGTTAATGTATATTAATATTAATATTATGTTAATGTATATTAATATTAATATTATGTTAATGTATATTAATATTAATATTATGTTAATGTATATTAATATTATGTTAATGTGTTCCAGGGCCCAGATGGTGTGTTTCTATCTAGGGTGTAGTTTTGGTTTATTAATATTAATATTATGTTAATGTATATTAATATTAATATTATGTTAATGTATATTAATATTAATATTATGTTAATGTATATTAATATTAATATTATGTTAATGTATATTAATATTATGTTAATGTGTTCCAGGGCCCAGATGGTGTGTTTCCATCTAGGGTGTAGTTTTGGTTTATTAATATTAATATTATGTTAATGTATATTAATATTAATATTATGTTAATGTGTTCCAGGGCCCAGATGGTGTGTTTCTATCTAGGGTGTAGTTTTGGTTTCGAGGGAAGGTTGAAGGAAGCAGGAGTTCCTGTTAGGAACCTAGAGCAAGGACGCAACGTCAGCATGTACAGAGTAGGTGCACGCACACACGCACACGCACGCACACACGCACCTCACGCACGCACACACGCACGCACACACGCACGCACACACGCACCACACACACGCACGCACACACACACACGCACGCACACACGCACCTCACGCACGCACACACGCACCTCACGCACGCACGCACCTCACGCACGCACGCACGCACACATACGCATACTCTAGCAGAGATACGGAGACAATCAGTCAGTTGTGTTTGTGCATTAAATGTGCGTGTGTGTGCGTGTGTGTGTGTGTGTGTGTGTGTGTGTGTGTGTGTGTGTGTGCGTGTGCGTGTGTGCGTGTGTGTGTGTGTGCGTGTGCACGTGCAGACTACAGTCCCCTGCGTTGCAGCGGGGGCGTTTTGGAGCCCCCTGGTGGTGACGATGCGTCCCGTCCCTGCTAGCATGTTGGCTACGGCGGTTAGCGTCACACACCAGAACACGCTGGCGCACGGAGCGCCCATACACATAGGAGACGCAGGTACGAGCACGCACACACACACACACACACACACACTAGGGCATTAACGACTTGAGATTTTTCCCAGTCGACTTGTCAGACAGTAAAGTTGAAGTCGTATGGATTTATCGTTTCTGGTGGCGGGGGGGGGGGGGGGGGAGGGGGGGATTTAACAGGGGCGGGTGGAGCTGCCGCGCGCTCAAATACGGAGCATGTCAAACAAAGCACTGCATTCAGTGGCCTCTCCAATATGACACAGTCACAGTGCATGTATCATCTATATCAGAGGTCCAATATGACACAGTCACAGTGCATGTATCATCTATATCAGAGGGTCAATATGACACAGTGCATGTATCATCTATATCAGAGGTTCAATATGACACAGTGCATGTATCATCTATATCAGAGGTTCAATATGACACAGTGCATGTATCATCTATATCAGAGGGTCAATATGACACAGTGCATGTATCATCTATATCAGAGGGTCAATATGACACAGTGCATGTATCATCTATATCAGAGGGTCAATATGACACAGTGCATGTATCATCTATATCAGAGGTTCAATATGACACAGTGCATGTATCATCTATATCAGAGGGTCAATATGACACAGTGCATGTATCATCTATATCAGAGGTTCAATATGACACAGTCACAGTGCATGTATCATCTATATCAGAGGTTCAATATGACACAGTGCATGTATCATCTATATCAGAGGTTCCCAAACACCGGTGCCGGTCCGCGGGACACGTGGCACTGGTACGCGAGAGGGGAATTCAACGTTTTGCGTCGTTTAAAAATGTCCAATCTTTGGTATCTTTAGCAGCAGCAGCTGTAGGCTATTTTGTGACGATCGCGTTAATGAAACCAAACGCTACACGCGGTTCCGGTACAGGATTATTATTTCATGTGAATCATGTCAAAATGAAAAGATGATCCAGGTAAAGTAGTGCTATTGGCACACAGCGCAGCAGCAGCACCGAGAACACAATAAGAGATATAACATTATTATTCTCCTCCTCCTCCTCCTCCTCCTCCTCCTCCTCCACAACTCGATAACGTTCTCATGTTAGTTTGTTACTCATTTTCTGAGCCATGCAAATAAACAACAACCCGCACTGACCGGAGACGGAGAGGTTCATGTGCGCTGCGCGTAAAGCTTAGCCAGAAACAGACAGTCATTGCGTCAGCATGAATGTAGCCTCGGGAACCCAGACGTTATATTTCCAGCACGGAGGTGAGGGAGATATCGTTTGGGGGTAACGTTTGGGGGTAACGTTTGGGGGTATCGTTTGGGGGTAACGTTTGGGGGTATCGTTTGGGGGTAACGTTTGGGGGTATCGTTTGGGGGTAACGTTTGGGGGTATCGTTTGGGGGTAACGTTTGCGTGCTTCTATCTGTTACTTCTCTGACACAGCGCTGCAGTTCAAACAGACTTCAGCCAGTCTCAATAGTGGGACACCGCGCGCTGAGAGCCACATACACACAGCTGCATTTGGTTTTTAATTAAGGGCACGTTCTGAATGCAATGAAAAAAGGGAAAAAAAAAAAAAAAAAAGCTCAACTTTCGACTCGCGCTGCTGCGAGTCGACTCGTGACTCGTTTATCGATAAATCGATAAATCGATTTTTTGATGAATGCCCTAACACACACACACACACACACACAGAGCACCTCATTATAATAACTCATAATAATTATGAATATGCTAATTATGAATAATATGCTAATTAGCTCTGCTAGGCATCGAGGACCTTTCCGCGCCACATTACGGGGAGCCGGTGGAGTCGCAGGCTGATGATGTCACCGTGTTCTGGGCCTGTGGAGTGACGGCCCTGGAGGCGGTCCTTAGCAGCAGTGAGTCCTGTTGATTGGCTGATGTACTCTATGGAGGCGGTCCTTAGCAGCAGTGAGTCCCATTGATTGGCTGATGTACTTAATGGAGGCGGTCCTTAGCAGCAGTGAGTCCTGTTGATTGGCTGATGTACTTAATGGAGGCGGTCCTTAGCAGCAGTGAGTCCCGTTGATTGGCTGATGTATACTCTATGGAGGCGGTCCTTAGCAGCAGTGAGTGCTGTTGATTGGCTGTCAAACGACATCAGTAGTATGATCAATGCATTGGATTGTTCAGGACTCTATCAAGCTGTTACCTCGTTAGGCAGTTAATTGTACCTCGTTAGGGTGTTAATTGTACCTCGTTAAGGTGTTAAATGTACCTCGTTAGGGTGTTAATTGTACCTTGTTAAGGTGTTAATTGGACCTCGTTAAGGTGTTAATTGGACCTCGTTAAGGTGTTAATTGCACCTCGTTAAGGTGTTAATTGCACCTCGTTAAGGTGCTAACGAGGTATGTTTGGCCCCACAGGGCCTCCGGTGGCGTTCACTCACTCTCCGGGCTGCATGTTCCTGACCGACCTTCCTGACTCCTCCCCTTCCTCCTGCGCGGCCCCGCCCCCTGACCCCGCGACCCCTGAGCTGACCCCGCTCTGCTTCAAGATATCCCACAATCCCTTGCTGTACAGCCTGGCGTCGCAGCGAGCCGTGGAGCGAATCAGAGAGCTGGAGACGATCATAGGAGAAGACCCAGGTACGCACGCACTGTACGCATGCACTGTACGCATGCACTGTACGCACACGCATGCAGGTCTACGCTGCTGTATTTTAACATCAGTTATTATAGGAATGGAACACAAAGGGCAGGTCTACGCTGCTGTATTTTAACATCAGTTATTATAGGAATGGAACACAAAGGGCAGGTCTACGCTGCTGTATTTTAACATCAGTTATTATAGGAATGGAACACAAAGGGCAGGTCTACGCTGCTGTATTTTAACATCAGTTATTATAGGAATGGAACACAAAGGGCAGGTCTACGCTGCTGTATTTTAACATCAGTTATTATAGGAATGGAACACAAAGGGCAGGTCTACGCTGCTGTATTTTAACATCAGTTATTATAGGAATGGAACACAAAGGGCAGGTCTACGCTGCTGTATTTTAAACATCAGTTATTATAGGAATGGAACACAAAGGGCAGGTCTACACTGCTGTATTTTAACATCAGTTATTATAGGAATGGAACACAAAGGGCAGGTCTACGCTGCTGTATTTTAACATCAGTTATTATAGGAATGGAACACAAAGGGCAGGTCTACGCTGCTGCATTTTAACATCAGTTATTATAGGAATGGAACACAAAGGGCAGGTCTACGCTGCTGTATTTTAAACATCAGTTATTATGGTGGTATTCGGAGAGGTGGTCTTATTGATCTGTTATGGTAAATGTAGATCTATAAATGCAGTCCCATTTTATAGATCGACTGTTTTCTCCACCAGGTGGGCGTGGCATCAAGGCGCTGTTCGTTCCGGACGATCTGATTGGCTGCTGTCTGTCGCTGTCACACGCTTCCTCTGTCGCCATAACGACCGGCTTCCCCACACACTACATGCACAGGTACGTGCACGCACACACACACGCACACATACACATGCACACACACACACACACGCACACGCACGCACACACACACACACACACACACACACGCACACACACACACAGACACACTTCCAGTCTCATTTTAACGACGTCATCAAACCGTCGACGCGATGATGATGATGTCACTTCCTGTGTTTCCAGTCCTCCCGAGGAGACGGACGGCCCGCCGGGCGCCGTCGCCATGGCGACCATGCTGCTGTCGCTGGGCAAACACGTCACCATGGTGACCGACCACAGAGCCCTGGAGCTCAACCAATCACTGATGGACGACGCCGTGAGGGCAGGTGAGCTCTCGACCTATCGCTGACGAGCAGTGTTTTTGTTTTTGGCAGCAAGTTTTGATTTTAGTTTCAGTCATATAATATAGTCTCCTTTGAATGGTTTTAATTTTAGTTTTAGTCACATTTTAGTCACCTGGAATGTTTTAGTGTTAGTTTAATTTTAGCCTTGATGCCGTCGTAATAATGACTGTTTTTACACCTGCTGTAAGTAGCAGATGTGAGTTGCGAGCTTGTAGATCGTCTATTATATATAGCTTGTAGATTGTCTATTTTCAGCATGCAAGTGTAAGTGTAAAATGACTTATAGTGGATCTCTTTTCCACTAGTCCCTTCCTAACATTTTAGTCTAGTTTTTATTTGTTGACGAAATTGTCAGTTAGTATTTAGTCTTAGTTTTAGTCACCATAGCATAGTTTTAATTTAGTTTACATTTAGTTTTCGTCAGTGGAAAAAGGTAGTCGACAAACATTTTTCGTCTTAGTTTTAGTCGACGAAAACAACACCGAGCTTAGGTGAGTTCAACCATGACGGCTTAACAAGATGAGTGACTTGTGGACCAATCATCTTGCAGGTGTGCTGAAAGCTGCCGTCCCGTTGGTCAGCTTCCAGAACACGGGCCCAGACTCCGCCCTCCACTTCCTGTGTCACCATGGAGACCGCAGCAAGCCCAGGTCAGGTGACCTTTGACCTGTGTGTGTGTGTGTGTGTGTGTGTGTGTGTGTGTGTGTGTGTGTGTGTGTGTGTGTGTGTGCTCCCTGCTTGGGACACAGCAATTATCCAAACTCTGCTGACCAACCGGAGGTTCAGAGTCCACCTCGGACAGAACATAAGTGCATGGAGAACGTGCTGATTCAATGGTTCCAAATGCCGCTGGGCACGCAGGGTGTTAAAACAGTACTGTTTGTATGTGCGTGCACCCAGACAGGGTGTTGAAACAGTACTGTGTGTATGTGCGTGAACCCAGACAGGGGGTTAAAACAGTACTGTGTGTATGTGCGTGCACCCAGACAGGGTGTTGAAACAGTACTGTGTGTATGTGCGTGAACCCAGACAGGGTGTTGAAACAGTACTGTGTGTATGTGCGTGCACCCAGACAGGGTGTTAAAACAGTACTGTGTGTATGTGCGTGCACCCAAACAGGGCGGGCGTTGGCCCTAGCAACCGGGCCGATTCTAAACATGGCTAGGCTTTCTTACCAGTATACTTGCATCAATCATATTCCATCATATTCAATGTGTTAATCATATTCCATCATGTTCACTGTGTTAATCATATTCCATCATATTCAATGTGTTAATCATATTCCATCATATTCAATGTGTTAATCATATTCCATCATATTCAATGTGTTAATCATATTCCATCATATTCAATGTGTTAATCATATTCCATCATATTCAATGTGTTAATCATATTCCATCATATTCAATGTGTTAATCATATTCCATCATATTCAATGTGTTAATCATATTCCATCATATTCAATGTGTTAATCATATTCCATCATATTCAATGTGTTAATCATATTCCATCATATTCAAGGACTTTTGGTGAGAAATAAAGCACTGCAGTGTCTGTCCAGCTGATGCTTGTTGGTGCTTATATGCATCATAAAGCAATATAATAAGTCTCTGCAGCCGTATTTCAGTCGGGGACGAGAATGTCCCGTTGGGTCCTAAAACAAAATGCCGCTCATCAACTAACCCGGTTAATCACTCCATGAGGTTATCGATGTCCAATTATTATTTGCATCTTTGCAATTTGGTTACGTGTGTTCACTGTCAGAGATA
>NC_139718.1:1051093-1053593 GCF_964188405.1 Protomyctophum parallelum | reverse complement strand
CACCAGGCTGCTGGAGGTCACACGGAGGGGTCATGACCTCTGACCCCATCACCAGGCTGCTGGAGGTCACGGAGGGGTCACAGAGTGGGTTGGAATAACGTGTTCCTTCTTCCTGTCAGGTGAAAAGTTGGACTCCTCATGCAGTGAGGGAAGCATGAGGTCAGCCCGTTGCTCTCCCCTACAGGTTGGCGGAGGAATTGCAGAGCCCAGGATTACATTAGATCATTTACACTGCTGTGAAAAAAACGGGTTGCAAAATCTTGGGATAAACATTCTTAAGAAATAATAATAATAGGAGTTTGCATGTTCTCCCCGTGTCCCCTAGGGTAGGTACCCTCACATGTTCTCCCCGTGTCCCCTAGGGTAGGTACCCTCACATGTTCTCCCCGTGTCCCCTAGGGTAGGTACCCTCACATGTTCTCCCCGTGTCCCCTAGGGTAGGTACCCTCACATGTTCTCCCCGTGTCCCCTAGGGTAGGTACCCTCACAAAGAAACATGCAGTAATCCTGGTCTCTAAACTGCCTCCCCCTGGCCAGCCGGGGCGCCTGATGGAGGGGAAAGGAACTGGTTGGAATAACGTGTTCCTTCCACGCGCTACGTCCAACCAGGGAAACTCCCCCCTGTCAGGTGTAAAGGAGCAACTTGGACACTCAGGCATGAAGGCAGCATGAGTTCAAGTCCGTTGCTCTCCCCTTGTCCCCCATATATGGGGACTAGGTTGGTCTCCCCTTGTCCCCCATATATGGGGACTAGGTTGGTCTCCCCTTGTCCCCCATATATGGGGACTAGGTTGGTCTCCCCTTGTCCCCCATATATGGGGACTAGGTTGGTCTCCCCTTGTCCCCCATATATGGGGACTAGGTTGGTCTCCCCTTGTCCCCCATATATGGGGACTAGGTTGGTCTCCCCTTGTCCCCCATATATGGGGACTAGGTTGGTCTCCCCTTGTCCCCCATATATGGGGACTAGGTTGGTCTCCCCTTGTCCCCCATATATGGGGACTAGGTTGGTCTCCCCTTGTCCCCCATATATGGGGACTAGGTTGGTCTCCCCTTGTCCCCCATATATGGGGACTAGAGCCCAGGATCACATTAGATGATTGACACAGGGGTGAAAAATGGGTTACAAAATCGTGGGACAAAAAATATCTTAAAAAAAGAAAAAAAAGAGACATTGTACTAATGCTGAGGCCAGTGTCCTCATAGTGGTTCTATCTAGAAATGTGGCAATCCTAGATAGGATCTGTCCAATAACTGAGTGGGCCGTCGGTCCACTGGACATGTTCTGATCTAGTTCTGATCGGTCCACTGGACATGTTCTGATCTAGTTCTGATCGGTCCACTGGACATGTTCTGATCTAGTTCTGATCGGTTCACTGGACATGTTCTGATCTAGTTCTGATCGGTTCACTGGACATGTTCTGATCTAGTTCTGATCGGTCCACTGGACATGTTCTGATCTAGTTCTGATCGGTTCACTGGACATGTTCTGATCTAGTTCTGATCGGTCCACTGGACATGTTCTGATCTAGTTCTGATCGGTCCACTGGACATGTTCTGATCTAGTTCTGATCGGTTCACTGGACATGTTCTGATCTAGTTCTGATCGGTCCACTGGACATGTTCTGATCTAGTTCTGATCGGTTCACTGGACATGTTCTGATCTAGTTCTGATCGGTTCACTGGACATGTTCTGATCTAGTTCTGATCGGTTCACTGGACATGTTCTGATCTAGTTCTGATCGGTTCACTGGACATGTTCTGATCTAGTTCTGATCGGTCCACTGGACATGTTCTGATCTAGTTCTGATCGGTCCACTGGACATGTTCTGATCTAGTTCTGATCGGTTCACTGGACATGTTCTGATCTAGTTCTGATCGGTTCACTGGACATGTTCTGATCTAGTTCTGATCGGTTCACTGGACATGTTCTGATCTAGTTCTGATCGGTTCACTGGACATGTTCTGATCTAGTTCTGATCGGTTCACTGGACATGATCTAGTGTGATCTAGTGTGCAACCTAAATATGTAACTGATGTTTTTCTCCTGGAGGTTAACTCCATTACATTCTACTGAAAAGTTGGTTACCTCTCTTAACCCATTCTGACCTGAGATCAGATTCTAAAAATGTCTTTATATGTCAGTCGCTCTTCGATTTTTCAAAAATAGCAGACCTACAAGCTGGCGCGCTATGAGCTTGTAGATCTGCTATTTTTCAATAGCTAAAGCACGACATGATGCTAACACCAAAACGGGTTCCCGCCCCAAAATGGGTTAAGTTGTGCTTTTGAAGCAAAAACGATACATTCAGATTCACCCAGATGCAAAAGGATAACTTGTTTTCACTTAACCAGCTATTGACTTTTTTTTTTGCTAGTTTTCTAGAGAGCGGCTAGCTGATTCTAGGCACTGATTCTAGGCACTCACCTGTCACCCGTACAGCAGAATCACCTGATTCTAGGCACTCACCTGTCACCCGTACAGCAGAATCATCTGATT